>NC_056611.1:12823290-13197961 GCF_018340385.1 Cyprinus carpio
TTTAATAGGCTTGCTGGTTTATGTGTTGATTTCCATACCACCATTTCTTATTTGTTGTGAGTCTCAGGGGCCATTCATATAGAAAGAGTTTTTGTGTTTAAAAACACAAGACGCAGGGCATATAGAGACAGAACTACAGAATTAACTGAATGTTGATTGAGAGGCTACCATTACACACACACACACACACACACACACATTTTTTAATTATATATAATTTTATAAATGTTTGTTATTTTAAAATTATGTATATCCTTCTGAGAACCAGAAATAAAAAGCTTTGTGAATTTAGTATTTTTTCATGTCATTACATTGTTTAGAGCCTAAGAAAAAAAATGGTAAAATAAAATTTTTGAAAAATGATATTTTATTCATATGTTATGCTACGTCCTCTGTAGAGGACACCAGGACTCAGTTTTTCTAAAAATAAAATGACAAGAATAGACATGAAAAGGTGAAAACAATCAAACAATTTTTAGGTTTCAGGATTTTTTTATACCAAACTTTTGTTTCAGGATGGTTCTCAACTATGTTAGAAAATATATAACAAAATGATTTGATATACCATTTTGCTTTATGCAATATGTGTTTAAAAATCCCATAAACTGGTTTTCCCATTAAGCACAATGTTATCTATACACTGTATCTAATTTGCATATTGAAGTGCTGTTGGGACAGCATGTTGAAATAAGAAGTGTAATAACAGGAGTAGTAATTGGCCAGATTTTCATAATAATATGAAAAGAGGCGTGTAAAGAGGCGTGTAAAGGGCGGGTTTTAGTGACGCGCAGCGGAGCTTCTGGCCCGACTGTGGAAACGCAGCGTGATTTTGGCCTCGGTGCTACTGGCCCGAGGCTATTAGCCCCGCCTGGCCCATTTAAAGCCCTGGCTTGCACTGGCCCGACAGTGGAAATGCGTCTAAGTTATCATATTTCTATAAGGATGTACAATTTTATCACTAAATTAATGTCAGACATTTTTAAAAACCAAGATGAGGGGAGTGGTAATGGTGTGAACTTCCAGTCATTTGGTATCTGAAAAAAAAAAAGCCCTGAATGTGTTCTGTACAGAACATCCAGACTTAAAACTGTAACATGTGAGGTCTCAGAGAAATTCACTAAAATATAATGTCCACTACAGAGGCAAAAACTCCATAGCTGGGTGTCATAGGGCTGCACAATTTTGAAAAATGCGTAAAATTTGAAAAATGATATTTTATTCATATGTTATGCTACGTCCTCTGTAGAGGACACCAGGACTCAGTTTTTCTAAAAATAAAATGACAAGAATAGACATGAAAAGGTGAAAACAATCAATCAATTTTTAGGTTTCAGGATTTTTTTATACCAAACTTTGTTTCAGGATGGTTCTCAACTATGTTAGAAAATATATAACAAAATGATTTGATATACCATTTTGCTTTATGCGATATGTGTTTAAAAATCCCATAAACTGGTTTTTCCCATTAAGCACAATGTTATCTATACACTGTATCTAATTTGCATATTGAAGTGCTGTTGGGACAGCATGTTGAAATAAGAAGTGTAATAACAGGAGTAGTAATTGGCCAGATTTTCATAATAATATGAAAAGAGGCGTGTAAATTAAGCACAAAAAGGGCGGGTTTTTAGTGAAGCGCAGCGGAGCTTCTGGCCCGACTGTGGAAACGCAGCGTGATTTTGGCCTCGGTGCTACTGGCCCGAGGCTATTAGCCCCGCCTGGCCCATTTAAAGCCCTGGCTTGCACTGGCCCGACAGTGGAAATGCGGCTAAGTTATCATATTTCTATAAGGATGTACAATTTTATCACTAAATTAATGTCAGACATTTTTAAAAACCAAGATGAGGGAGTGGTCATGGTGAAACTTCCAGTCATTTGGTATCTGAAAAAAAAAAAGCCCTGAATGTGTTCTGTACAGGACATCCAGACTTAAAACTGTAACATGTGAGGTCTCAGAGAAATTCACTAAAATATAATGTCCACTACAGAGGCAAAAACTCCATAGCTGGGTCTCATAGGGCTGCACAACTTGGCCAAAAAAATTACATTGAAATTATTTTGTCATAGGCTATATAACAGTTTTTACAATGATATGTAATTGAATCTCATACTGTATGAAACTCTCTTATATTGCTGCTGCTGCTTAAAGGGTTAGTTCACCCTAAAAAGAAAATTATCCCATGATTTACTGCGGGGGGTTTCAGCAGTCCAAAAGAAGTCAAATAATGTGCATCCATCCATAATAAAAAGTGCTCCACACAGCTGTGGGGGTGAATAAAGACCTCCTGTAGCAAATCTATGTGTTTTTGTAAGAAAAATATGCATATTTAAAACGTCTGATTAATCTAAAAGAAGAAAGTCATGTCTTGAGGGTAAGTAAAGCATGGGCTAATTTTCATTTTTGGGTGAACTAACCCTTTAAAAGGGTGGTCTACTGGCTTTTTCAAAGGCTTGATTGTGTTTTATGGGGTGCACTGTAACGTGTTCCTGCTTTGTTTTTAAGCAATCACATTATTTTTTTACACCGCTTTTCTGTTCTTGTAAAAACAGTCTGTTGACTTCCTGGAACCCCCCTTCAGAAAATCGCAATGGTCTCATGATGCTGCGTTCATGCCATGTCGTGATTACTGTAATTCTGTTGCCATCTCGGAATTACGGTTATTATGACATGGCGTGAATGCCCAGATTGGTTAGCTGGCCCAGTGTATTGTTATTCGTTAACCGGATATAGTGTTCGTAGTCTGAAAATGTCAGGCCTCTTACCATAACAGGTAATTGCATGTACTCCTGGTGTTTTCTGAACAAAGGCTTAAATAACGCCTTATCAATCTGAACCCGAGTCAGACCTAGAGAATATTATTGAAGAGGATCGAGCAGAAAATATGCAAGCACGACTCTTATAAGATGTTTCAGACTGGTATGTTTTTTTTGTAGTTGTCTCATACTTTTTAGTAAATGCTACTGCTGTTTATCTTATCTTTTGATAGTAGTAAAGTTTACTACTGTCCTCGAAGGGATTATTTGATAACAGACTGTGGATCTACAGTGAGAATGCATAACGAGCCCATTACAGAGACTAACAATAGCTATGTTTCCATCCAAAGATGCAAATTTAACTTAAAGAGAACAAAGAGAACAAAATCCCGTCTCATAGTGCCTAGTCACATGACTTTATCAATGCGCATGGTGGAATTTATTCGGTAAATGTGTTTGCATCGTAGTCTAAGCACATTTTTTCTTATCGGATAAAAAGTTTATCCTACTTAGTTGTGCGCATAAGTTTTTTATGTGCATTTTTAGAATTTATGTGCATCTTGGCATTTCCGTTCAGCGATTTTTTTATGCGATAATCCAAAATGCGCATAAAAATAGGTGGATGGAAACATAGCTAGTCGCTTTACTACAGTGACCAAATTAAACACAGAGCCATATTTAGTGTGCATGTAGCTAAACGAGCATAAATGCTATCATCCAGAAATAGTTTACACTGATCATATAAACACCAACATTTGGAGCTTGCTGGTGGGATAAAAAAAAACTTATGTATGTGTTTGTAGGCATTTGACGAATGAGTTAGCATTTTGCTAAATAGCTAGCAGAGCTAACAACACTATTACAACAACTCTTCCAAAATGTATTGATATTGCAACGTTGTTTGTACATGCCGTAATAAAAATAAATAAAAATGTAAAAATACAACTCTTCCTCTTCTCTATAGCAGCCCAACATGACCCCACCCCCTCTACTGAGTGTTTCCGGGGGCAGGGTTTATGTAAATTTAAGGGTTTGTGATGTCATTAACCCAGGAAGTAGCTCATTGTAGTCCCTACCAGCTGTTTATTGTATTTTTTTTATTGTAATATTTCAATAATTTAACAAAACATTTGCATGTTTACAGTTCAGTGTCGCTAAATGGTTGCATTGAATGCAAGTAAACAAATTAAATATTTCTATTTTAAGCGTTCAAATCTTTAAATAATTTATTTTATATTTTTATGATTTTATTAATTCGCTTTTTAACAACTCACAAGCCCACTGCAGTTCTTGAATTAAGCCCAGTTTGGGAAATCCTGGTTTCATCAAATTTAATTATGTTGACATAAAAAATGGAATATATTTTCTTTCTCTTTGCTTTTTTATATCAGTATGGTATGTAGTTTTGGTAGTTTTAAAACAAGTTAGATAAAAAAAAAAAAAAAAAGTAATCTAAAAAGTATTTTCATAAAGTAGTCTGTAATTAGTAATAGACTACAATTTGTAAGTACACAGCTCTGTTTATATCTCACAATTCGGACTCAAAAATAAAAAAATATGATTGTGTCATTTTATCTTTTATACCTTTTCATTTCGACTTTCTCACAATTCTGCATTCTCACAAGTTTGTGTTTATTGCAATTTGCGTTTATATCTCGCAGTTCAGTTTTGCCATTCTTTTTCTCAGAATTGTGAGAAAAATAAGTTCAAATTGTGAGACAAAATTTCTTATCCCATGGCATCTCTTTTTTTTTAGAACCCAGAAGTACCGAAAAACACATGCTCTAAGGATGAAGATTGCACAGTGGGAGAGGCTGTTAGGGCTGGAAACGGTATGATTTAAGACGGCTTAATATATAATTGCACAGTGGGAGAGGCTGTTAGGGCTGGAAACATATATATATATATATATATATATATATATATATATATATATATATATATATATTTTTTTTTTTTTTTTTTTTTTTTTTTTTTTTTTTTTTTTTTTTCGGAAAGTAAGCTGATAATCAGGTAATGTATAATGCTAGCATAATAAGCCATGCTGCATAATAAATATTTTCCATCCGCAATTCTGCTTTTTTTTAAATATGCAAAAATCTACTAAATGGTTTCATTCTCTTTAGGAATTAAAACTGGCGTTTGTTTGGAAACACACAATGGTACTTGTGAAATATATGGCTGGTGTCCCACTGAAATACGCAAGAATCCAGAGTAAGAATATTTTCTCTCACTCTTTAAAGTACAGTTACAATGTTCATCCCAGACAGTGTATGCAATTAATAAAGTAACTGTCAGTATCAAGTTTAAAATAAAAAGTAAGGTCACCCTGAGAGGTCAATCTTTTTTTTAGCCCAGCCACCATTATGAGAGAAGCTGAAAACTTCACTTTGTACATAAGAAACTTCGTCAGATTTTCCCGGTTCAACTTCTCAACGTAAGAAACTCACTCTGATGCATCCACTGGTAATGAGTGTAAACCCTGTCTGCACACAAAACTTTACTCTATAAAACTATTTACTGTATTACCACTCATTTATCTCAAATGTTGTTTTCCTTCTCAGATCAAATGTTCCAAATGAAAACAGAACATTGTATTTAAAACACTGCTCATATGATGAACATTTTCACCCGTACTGTCCTATATTTCGCCTGGGAGATATTGTGAACAAAACTGGACATAAGTTTGAAGAAATGGCTAAAAGGGTGAGAACAGTGAATGTAGTTTTAATGTGAGGCAACATTTCATTTAATAGACATTTGCTTATTACACTGAATCTATTATTTTGATATTATAATGCCAGGGTGCTTCAATTGGGGTTCTGATTGAGTGGCTCTGTGACCTTGATAAAGACTCAGATTGTCGTCCTCGCTACAGCTTTGTATGTCTGGACAAAGTCACATTTGACTTCAGGTACATTCACACTGCTCTTTTACTAGTCGAAACCAATCCAGGTCCTCTTTTTTTTTTTCTTTCTTTTTTTTTCTTTTTTTTAAGTTGAGTCATCTTGTGTCATTTTCAGAGGTCCCAGTTGAGGTCCCATTTGATTTTGGTCTTTTTTTCTGGTGAAAGAAATACATAAATGAAGAAGAAAGCCAAAATATGCAATGCCATGGATGAATATTAATTGCGTAATCCGCTGTTTTATAGAAGGGGGTCAAAGTGATGATATTTATCTGAGATTCTGAGCCAAGTTACAGTGGGGAGGTTACGGTATTTTATTTATTTATTGGTGGTACTATAAGTAAAATTTGTTGACTTAAATTTTATGCCAATGGTAATAGTTAAAAAATGTGTGTCGGGGGGGTATCATGATGTCCTTGCAGATTTTGTCTCCCATGTAATCTATTTTTAGGTCCACTATGGTTCAATTCCAGAGATATGAGGATCGCAGTGTGGCTTCATGAGTAAATTGTTGAATACGTTTTCAGTGATAAAAAAAAAAAAAATACACGTGGGTCACTCTGCATTCAGCTGCAATCTTTTTTCTTTTAAAGAGAACAAATAATGTTGAAACTAGAAATGTATCTTGTTTCCCTCTATCAAAATAGAATGTGCCTATGTGCATGCCAAAATAATATTTTTCTCATTGTAATTTGGCACCAAATCTCAGGTGAAAATAGTCATTTTGACCCCCTTTACAAAATAGCGGATTACTCAGTAAATATTCATGAATGGCGTTGAATATTTAGGATTTCATCACTATTTTACGTTTGTCTTTCTTCAGAAAAAAACACATTTTCTAAAATGTTGTTATGCTCAGTATTGCCCTTAATTGTCTTCTCAGATTTGCTCGCTATTCCACTGATGCTGCAGGACAGAGGCAAAGAACATTTTACAAAGTTTTTGGAATACATTTGGACATCATGGTGTGTGGAACGGTATGTGACTCAAATGCTAAAGTCATGAATGCATAAGTGATAAAATGCATGCTTTTAATATATGTATATATGAGTCTTTTCCAGGCAAGAAGATTTTGTATTATTCCTACGATTGTCAACATAGCCTCTGCTGTGACTTTAATGGCTGCTGTAAGTATGTAAATATTCAGATACATACATCACACATCATCTGTTTCAATCTATATACCAAGTTTGTTTATTCCCAAGGGTTCTTACATCTGTGACATTATGCTACTGTACGCAATGAAGAAGAGGACTGTTTACACAGAGTCGAAGCTTGACAGAATGACAACGTATGTAACAGAAGCATGCTTGCTAGAAATGCTACTTTGCTGTATAATTTGATTTAAGAATAAATATAATTCAGATAATGCATTATCTATTCTTTCATATGTCACGTCATTACATATTAAAAAATGAAACTGCAAGTATTAATCACATTTATGTTATATCTCCTTTAGGAATGACAAAGAAATTCCATTACAAATAATGCCAGAGGGTCTGAAGAGAAAATTCAGTTTATGAATATTACAATAATAGTAATGAGGAAAGTGGCTTACACATAAAAAAAAAAAAAATTTAATAAAGTCTCACTTTATAGCTTATTCACTCTGAGGCATTATAAGCTGAAGTTAAGTAAATGTAATTTGCCTAATATATTGTATATAAATACAATCTCATATTCAGATTTATGTTTGTGTTGGACTTCCTGATGTTGTGTCTAAAGGACCTGTGGAAATGTAAAGCATATTTATCAATCAGCTGGAATTTGTAAATGTCTTGTTTTTCATCCCCTCTGTGGAAATATCTCAAAGATAAGTTTGCTCCATGAGATGTGATTCTTCCATGTGTTGCAAATGAGGGAATTGCTGGTTCTTATTTAGAGTAATGCGTAGTCTGTCTGCATGGACTTCAGATAGAAATCATATAAGATGGAAATGACGCAATACATGTATTACATTAACTTAATAGTCAATTATATTAGTTAATATTAGTTCCAATGCAACAGCCTCTAAAAGCCATCTTGGTCAAAAATGAGATAACGATAATGAGAGAATGAACACACAATATGTTCACTTCAGTACTTACATAAAAGCCTATACATAATAGCCAGAAAGGAATGCTAGTTTTAAAGAAAAATGTCAGACGTACAGTACTTAGAGGCTTTTGCATCTGAACTTTTCGTATGATTTAAGACATTAAACTGATTCAATGGATTTATCATGTTTGACTCATTTTTTTTTTATTCTCTCCTTTTTTAACTTAAAATAATTTTCAACACTACAATGATTTTGTTGCTGTATGATAACTAGTAGGGCTTTCCAAACAACTACACCAGATTTAATGAAATTCCTGCTAAAATGTCCTGCGTTAAAACATTGAAAGTATGAGTTGTAGCGACATAAAATTACCAGAAGAGGTCATAGTAACTCAAAAAGATCCTGTGATTGCAATAGGCTTAATATTATTCAAAATATTTTTTCCAGGGTCTATATTTGAGAACCTGATAAAACATGAAGCATTTGTGCCACCCACCCCCAATCCATCCATTCACTCTCAATTTGCCACATTTCATTCCTATTGTCTATAAAATTTGGTGTATTTTTTATTGAATTTTATCATCAGAACTTATCAGGACTGAAGGCCTTAGTGGTCCCAAATGCTGTAGAGTTTGGCAAAAGATTTTGAGTATCCTCAGTTAACTCCTGTATTCTTTGAAGATGGCATCATGGCACAGTTTTGTACAAAGCCAATTAGAGCTGTGTCACATAAATGCCCTGAGGTTAACTGAGATCCGATGCAAGTGCCAAATCTGTCAAGATCCTGTGGGTGGTAATCCATGTAAAAATAAAGTGTTTTTTCAGTACACTTCTAAACCCCTTTGACAAGATTATTATTGAGTCCCCAAGAACATTAAATAACACTCTGATGTAGGCTAACTGCACTTACACAGGTCTAACAACACTGGAAATAATGTCAGACTGAGACCATGTCTTTATTGCAATCTTAATTGGGGGAAATCACTGATTCGAGATATGGGACAAACATTTTATCTGCCATTAGTGTTTAAAAGCATTAATTTTTTCTTTTTGAAGTGAAACAGAGAGGGTCTCTAGAATATTCTTAACTCATTCATAACATCATTTTATAAAATTTCCTCATTATTCTGTGGAAATTAGGCTATGGCATGCTGGAAAAAACCAAACAATAGAAATCATCACAGAAATTCTAATGGTTTCCATACAAATGCTATTATAAACATTACAAACCATTAACTTTTAACTATTAAAACCATTAAAAATGGTTTGCTGTAATGTGTTTTGGGACATATTTAATTGGGATTTAGCCTAGTTGTTTTAAAGAGCCACCAATAGAAAGCGACCAATTACCAAGAGACCAACAGCCACTAGGCCTATTACAGTTTCCATTAAAACATTAGGCTACAATTCCCATTATAAAGAGGAAAACCATTACAAAATCTGTGTTGGTTTCTATTGCATTTCTTTTTTTTTGTCCATCAGGAGACATTATCCCTCACCAACCCTAAAACCACCTGTAGGCTTACTCAGTATTCCTCCATAGACTATCTTTTTATGTATCGCGTTCATGTAATCACAGCCTTGTTGTCATTCAGACCAAAATCACAGTTGCACGTGATATTACTTTACTGAAAAGCCTACCTTTTATGTTAAAACAGATATTACCAGTTAGTTTGTCTATTATTGCTCCGCCAACGAAAGTAGTTCCAGAGATACCATTTAACGTTGCACATCTTTGAGTAGCACAGAGTTATTTTGATCAATCCTGAGTGAAATAACCTATTCATTGAATACTAAATTATTTGTTGATTTATTCAGAAATATTGTCACTTGTTTCCACTTTTGTAGCATGTGGATGATGTTAACTGCATAAAGAGTCACTTAAGTGAAAATACTAAATCACCGACTGACAGTCTGAAACGCAAACGCAGATTGCGCAGTGATACAAATACTGAAACGTCCTAGTACTGATGAACTAACATCGCTCAGCCAATTGAATCTGGTGATGTGCCCAATTCTGACCCCCTGCTAGATTATTACCCCCCTAGTATTGGTAGGTTTAGGAGTAGGTTTGGGGGAGGGGTTTTGGTAGGTTTTGGGGTTGGTTTTGGGTTGTGGTTTAGGTATTTGAACGAGGGGGGTAATAATTTGGCAGGGGGTCAAAATTGGGCACAATACCAGAATTTACTGTTAATCCTTGGCAAGCATAAAAACATTTATAAAATGACGCATGATTTACATTTCTGTCCATTCTCAAGCGCCTGTTTCCAGACACAGACTCTGGTAAGTATAGTAGCCTACAGACTAGCCTAATTTTAATTAACTGCTTGAATAGTCTTTTAAAAAAGGTAATTTCCTTCATTTTAAGTAGGTAGCCAACAACACCAGCAAACAAAATGGCTACTCCTTTAAATACATGTGACAAACGATTTTTTATTTCATCAGATTATTTTGTTTATAGATTTTCCAACACAACATACTGAAAATTAATAGACTGTCCTGAAAAATCAGTCCTAAGTCCTGTAGTCTCAATAGAGATAGTATTTGATACTATAATAATTGTTATATTACTGATTAAAAGCTAAGGAAAACACATTTTAAAGCAAAAATGAAAGGTGGTAAGTGCACTCAAATATAGGTGAATATGTCTGAACATAACGTCTTATTAATCCAAAATAATTACTTTTGTAACCTGTTTTATTCCAGTACTCAATAATCAGTGAAATATTCAACTATACAAGAAAACAAAAACAGACAAGACACACTTTGCAAATGCAAGTCAAACTTTATTTTGGTTAGAGGGGAATGTTTGTGCAACACGTTCCTGAAAAAATGTGTATCTGGAATGACAGTTTTCGGTTACACAAAACAGGTGCGCACTGCTACCATTCAAGTGACATTTTGTTCTTTGGTGGAACAAGATGAGACACACTCAACTCCTAACACACACTCCTGAAGTCCAAAACTGCCATTGTGTTGTTTTGGGGAGGGGGGTGCGGGGAGGGAGGGGGGTGATGGGGGCAGGAGTGCATGTGCTCCAAAAGACAAAGAGCTTTCCAGAGCATTCCTTCGAATGTTTCAAGGACACTAGGGAGTACAGCAGCGTAGCTCTCGCCACCTAAACTAGTGATTCAGCAGCAACTATTCACATCCGAACAGATCTTGCACCCGCAGCAGCACACGGTGTTCATATTTATTTTTTTTCTGAACGATATCAGTAGTTTTTAAAGTAGCTCGGTCCCCCGTTTGTGAGCAGTGCACTATGTCTACAGAATGTGCACGAGCGCCGGTCCATTTTCCATCCCAACGGTCACATACACACGGTCGACATCAGCCCAGAGGAGGCACTTCACATAGAGATAGTAACTATTAAAAGAGTAACCTGACTTTGTACTCTTGAGCTGTAACAAGGCATGAAAAGAGGATCGAAAGTAATACAGGAAGTCTAAACGTTCAAGCTTTACAACCACACGGTCGACAGGCAAATGGAATAACTTATTACGCCTACCGACGCTCAACCTATCAACAATATTGCATTGCAAAAAAAAAAGGCATAATATAAATTAGATCTTAACTCTATCCTCACAACATTTATAAGAAACAACTTTTTGTAGTCGGAATAAAATAGCAGCTTCGTGGGCAACGCATCCTGACGTGAAAGCTTAAACTAGGCTTGCTGTTATTGAAAAACATCAGCCTCTACGCAAACCTTTTAGTAGCGCTTGCGTTTCTGACAAATGCGTTCGCCCATTACAGGAAAGGACTGGAACAAGTTTTGCTGCAATGGTAAACGGAGCAAATAAAGATTCTAGTGTGGGGAAACATAACATGATGTGGTGTGAATGCAAAACTGTTACAGCCCTGTACTACACATACATTGCTAAATACAAAAGAAACCTCTTCCTTTCGGGAGTTCGCTCCCGCCGATTTACGGTTTCACAAAAACAAATTTAGCTAAATATCATTCATTTATATTCTACACCATGCCTATTGTCAAGGACAGTTCAAGGATCAAATATTTAAGGCTTCTGAGGGACAAACAGGGAGGTTATGATACTGGGTGTCCCGGCTCCACCCATTCGCTCATCTGCAGTTGCTCCACCAAAGTTTGACAATACCCATGCTCCACTGCCAGATGGCCTGCCCTGATAAAGGTGGAGAGACTCAGTCGACGTAAAAGTCAAGGGAGAATGTGAGAAGAGGCACAGGTAGACCTGAGAAAGAGAGAAACTCTCCATGGGAGTTAAACCGTGGAGCATGGGATGGATTAATTATCGAATTCACAGAACAACTCAACTTAAAATGTGTATTTTGTTTAGGTTATTTCCCCGTCGAACAGACCTAGACTGTCACCGGCGGTGCATTTCAGCTATTTTAGATAAGACCGACATGACACATCAAGTGCCTAAGGTGGGTGGAAAATGCAGTGGCAGGCTTCAGCTGACACAACAGCGTGTGACGGAGATGGAAGTGATCCCGCCAGGGAAGAGCGGTATGGTGTTAATGATGGAGCAAAAGCAGGGAGCCAATCCGCCCTGACACACAGCATTCACACCGGCTAATCACACCTCTCAGTTACAGTAGCACAGCAGTGAAGCCACAGGCTAGCCCGTGGTGCTCATTTATATTGCGCTTACATCAACACACTTCCGTCATCCAATTACGGTCAAGGACGTCTTTCCTTTAGAGACGAACTAACGCACGAGTGGATGATGACACTCTTCCCAAAGGTAGCTTTGGGTCGGCTGCTAAACGTCGGTCCTGTAGTGAGTCGAAGCCTGCCGTCACTGTCTCTTTCCAATGAAATTCAAGTAGTAACAATTAAATTGAGAGACAAAATAAAACCCTACGCTATGCAATTAGGGCACAGCACAAGTCCCGAAGCAATTTCAGTCTACAGCAGTCTCCATTTAAACTGAAATCTAATAGGATACTCAAGAAAAAAAAGAGGGAATAAAAAGGATAGTGCATTAGCTGACACTTCAAGGGAAGGATTAACATTGTACACAATGTGGCTTGACTCAGCCCTAGTGTAACATTTCCATCGAAGACTTTAACCTGATTCGTGTTCAACAGTCTGGAAAAGAAACAGTCTTGTCATATGTGCATATCCCAGTATCAGTTTGCACTTTCATATCGATTCAGAATTAGTTACAAAAAGCACAATATGTAAACATTGAGAGGAACAAAAATAAAATCAACCTCTATACATTGTACAAGCTGTTAGCTTAGATGGAACAGCCAAATATTTCAGTATCATGGCACCCCTTAAATGTCTTCATTGAGTTTAGTACTTCAAATCTCAAGTAGGCCTAAACTACATACAAATGGCATTTGCCGGGAATTTCTTCTCAGCTTTTTAAATAACGGACATTTGCTAATCAAAAAAAGAAAAAGTGAATATATGTTGTGTGGTACATTTTTCATTTTTATAACACAGACCAGATAGGAATGGAAAAAAACAGTGCTGATCTCATAAACTGAAGCTGTTATGACTGTTTTCTGGAAAGAAAAAATAATTAAAATAAACTACAATAAATAAATGCGCACAGCATTTTCCAAAAGCTACTTATTTAAGCAATCTAAACTACTCAAATTAAATGAAAAAAAGTGGCACATGGGGGCTTTGTGGTAGCCACATAAATCATAGTACTGGAAACATTCAGTAGATCACTTGCAAGACTGAGAACGAAATGGGAAGCGGGGGAATATTTCTCAGAATAACACTGACTAGTGTCAACTGGCCGCAGCTCATCTGTACCCTGGGTGGTGGATGTGCACATTTCTACTATCACCTGAATCTGTGGCCCTGCTGACTGATGCTCTACGCATCTTTGCCATTGTGCCAGGATTCTGCGTTCGGAAGCAGGGTGCCTGGAAGTTGCCACCCATGTACTCCATGGTCTGCATCAGGTTAGTCTGGCTGGAAATGGCTGCCCCGGTCCTGTACTGTGCTCCGGGGGTGCAGTCTATGGAGGCCCCTGAGAGGCCCCCGTGGAACGGCCCCACTAGGTCTTGAGACCCTGAGCTGTCACTGTTTGGCGTGGGCAGGATGTTGTTC
This sequence comes from Cyprinus carpio, assembly GCF_018340385.1. Taxonomy (NCBI): domain Eukaryota; kingdom Metazoa; phylum Chordata; class Actinopteri; order Cypriniformes; family Cyprinidae; genus Cyprinus; species Cyprinus carpio. The sequence continues at coordinate 12,837,049 of NC_056611.1, forward strand.
CAGGGAGGCTGCATGTAGTGGCCGTTGCTGTAACTCATGTGCATCCCGTTGACCGGAGGAGATGGTGTTGGTTTATCAGTTGAGGGTTTCAGGTTGAAGGGCTGTGCCATGCACACCTCCTGCGGGTAGCCCATGTTCTTGGTGAGGAACCCCGGTCCAACTAGCGCCTCTCTAGGGAGATTCTTGCCCTGGTGAGCCGCTTCCTCCGGAAGGTGCTGAAGGTGCGCCAACTGGTGTTGCCCCCAAGGGCCCTGCTGATGCTGTTGATGGGGTAACTGTGGCTGGGATTGATGCTGCTTCATGTCGTTGTGGTAAAGAGGCATCCTGTTCATGGCAGCGATGTCAGGCAATGGCAGAGCGGGAGCAGGACCGCCTTTGTCAGAGTTACCAAGGACGCAAGAAGGCGGAGGACCCACACCGGGATGGGTGCACACCCGAGAGCTTGCATTGATGAGCTGGTTGCGGCTGATGGGACTGGGGTTGGCAATCTGTCCTTCACACATGGAGGTACAGCCCATGCCGGCCCGAGCCTGGCAGAACTGGTTGATCTGATTGACGATGCTGCTCAGGTCACTGGGCCGGTTCTGGTGCAGGCTGGCAGCCATGGAAAGCGGGATGGTTGAGGTAGACACAGTCACATTGGGAGGGGCATCAGCGTCGGGCAGCTTGCGTGGCATCTGCAAGCCTGCCAGGGGGGGCTGTAAGACCCCGGGGGCCGGAGGGCCGGCGCAAGAAGCCTGTGGCATGGGCTGGGATTGAGAGAAGCCCTGGGAGTGCTGCAGGTTCACAGACTGCGCCATATCGGGCAGATGCCGGAGTCCTTGCGGACCAGGCAATTGTGGTTGCTGCTGCATGAGAGTCTGTTGGTGGTTTAGGGTGTGGTGCGGTACTGGCGGTTGGTGAGCCTGGCTCTGATGTAAAGCCTCCTGGTGGGCCAGGCTCTGCTGTGGTTGTAAACTGCTCTTCTGCTGCAGGGCTTGCGGATGGGCCTGCAAGGCCCGAGAGTGAGCGAGACTCTTCTGGCCTAAAGGAGTCTGAAGGTGTGGAACAGTGTGAGGAACATTTAAAGTGCTGGGATTGGCGTAAAGCCCACTGTGCGGGTTCATGATGAGTTTAGGGAGAAAACGGGCTCGGCCGCCTTCAATGTCCTTGAGGATCCCTTTGACGGGGACTTTGACGATGGCCAAGAGGCCCGTCCGGGTGTTGACCTGAGGTGGGTAGGGGCTGTAGCGCTGGCTGGAGGTGTCGAGACCGTTGACGGTGCGGCGAATATGCTTCCTCTGAGGTACTTTGACGCTATTGGGGAAGATTTTTATAGTCAGTGGGTTATTGGCAACTTTCTTAGCATAGGCATCCAATTCCGCTGGGGTAGGATAGTGTGCTGATCTCATCCTCTGTGTAGTGTCCCCTGTGAGCAAGAGAAAGACAAACGTGAAGGGTAATGCAAGAAATGTGGCGCAGATGTGATAATATAAAACTGCTTATCAGGGCTCTAACGGAGGCAGAGTTAACAAAAGGACAAACTAGGTCAAACGTACATGCAGTCTAATCAGAACAAAGCTCATTTCGGTTAACAGCCATTTCTTACATTTCTGAAGTCCAGTGTTCATCTGCGTGTGCGAGAGAAGCTGGAGGGAGGGGTTTGATACCGGCAGACAGGCCAGCATGTCACAATGAGACTAATGCAACATTGGACTCTCACTCCTCCTCACACTGCAAAGGAAACAGTCACGTCAGGAACAAAAATGGATTCACATCATTCGTCTCTCATTCGTGTAAAAAAAGAAACATAGGCTATTTTCTCCTCCGGGGGCGTCATTAAAGGGATCCAATTTAACGTGTAGATGTAGGTTTAATGGAACACACTGTGCAATGGGATTTAATGAGAGTAATAAATTATTAGGAGGAAATTTCTAGTTTAATTAGTGGTGGTTTGCTGCAACACAGCAGCAGCAGAAGCGATAATCAGAACGCCTTAGATTAAAAGACTCGCAGATTGAAAACCAGTGCACAGTGTATATCCCAACAAGCTAAGTAAGTAATATTGAGTAAAGCGTGCTAGTCAACAAATGACATGATTTAGAGCCGGCCGCATGAAAATGGCAATCGCAGAAATGTGCAAAGGCCCTACCCTTGCTTATTCACCTGAACATCCATCAAACGCAGTAGCTATACATCTCTGTAATTGCCTCATTGTAGCCATTTATTTAAGTATCATGCATTCAAGCATGACCTTTTTAAACAGCTCTCTGAAACAGCTGGTGTCAGGGCCCACGGTGCACACCCTGCAGTCTGAGTGTCAGGAGTGCGATGCGAACGCATTCTCCCGTCTGCCTGGCAGGTGCCCAGGGGCACGGCAGGGGATGCGGCAACACGACCACAGGCCACATGCTCCCAGCTGACTCCTCCAATCTGAGATGTGCAAGTGTCAAAAAGTGCAATCGAGACAGAGCCTGACACGTTCTGCGCACCCAATCCCCAGCTATATTTTCATCAGGGAGCTGCTTTTAATTTTACACTGAAGGAGGTGTTATCAGCCGGACCTTAGATGCACACTGCCTTAAACATCCCTGGATTTGTTTAGAATCAAAGATGACCCAAGCACATCCGGTTATATCATCCCCCAAAATGGACCAATGGACGGGGGAGTTGTTTATTTAGGTGGTGCTCTACAAAAAAAACCTTTGAACTGGGTTCAATGTCTAAACGAACTCAAAGTTCTCAGCTCTTACAAGCAACTGCTTATATTTAAGCTGACACACATTCACGGTCTTAATTAAAAACAACAGGAGCTTTGGAAGAGCTGAGCTACATTGTGAAATCTCACATAATACAATTAGCCAATCATAAAACCAAAGCACTTTGAGTTTAAAGTACAAGTTGTGCTTGCCATTTCATCCACCCTATAATAAATCTGCTAGCCACCAAAGTTTGCTTAGCCACAAGCTACATGCATTACATTAATCTCAGATCAACACAGACGCACTTACACAATTTAGGGTCACTGTAGCACACATCTGCTGTAGATAAGATGTATCCGGTTGGCTGAAGGTTTGTCGTGCTCATTAAACGCCCAGCTAACTACCAACCAATCTAAAAGGTGATCAGAGTGAGATCTCAGCCTGTCTTGGTACCTCTGTCTCTACACTTGCTAGTTCAAGCACTAGCATATAGCCTGTGTCTTCTTTGTGCGAGCCACTGCCCGGCTTTCATCTCACAGCTTCCTAAAACCGCATTAAAATGATCAAATGGGAGGTGTCGAAAGCGAAACTTACTCTCTGGCTTCGGGATGAGACGTGCGATTGTTTAAAAGAGCATTTTGCTGGGTTATTCGGCACCTGTGCTCTGCTTGTGTCGATAAAGCGCTTGTCTAGTCACTGCTGCTGCCCAGTGCCCAGCCACTACTGCAGCCCATATCCGCGCATGCGCAGTAAGCTTTTCCCACGTGTGTTCCTCGCGGAGGTCGAGGAAACGCGAAGGTAACTCGGGTTCAACGCGCCACCTACTGAATGGGAATTACACTGAATTATTATATTTATTTATTTATTTTGCATTTTTGTAATGAGTCCAGACTCCTAATTCAATATTTTACACTATTGCATTAAAATTGCTGTAATACAAATATATTATGTTTTATGTCAAATAATTTTAAAAGCCTATTTTTAAGACCCTTAATATTTTTATGTACCCTTACTCAATACTTGTCTATATTGCATCAAAATAGCTGTAATACAAATATTTTTAATAAATTATATATATTTGTAATAAATCAAACTAATATGTCATTTGGATTTCTGTTTTTTTATGTCACAATGCAAAAAAAAAAAAAAAAAAAAAAAATTCCTAGTAGTCAGTCCAGCCTTTTTTTATCATCAATGTCATATCATGGTATACATATAAAAAAGTATAATGGTACCATTTGATACCATAAGTGCATTATAGCACTACCAACAGTAAGCCTTTCTTTCTCAATGTAAAATGTATAAAAGCATAAAATCTACTCCTGAGGCCACTAAAATAAAAACATAAATGGCGACAGAATGGGAATATACATTTAAAAGCTAACAAAATATGTAGATAAGCATTTAAGAGCTAATAAAACACAATGTCACATGCACAACACACAGAGTATATCCGTGCAGCTCATCAATAAAAGCACGTAGTGTGCAGACACGAATACAGTCAGCATTTACAGTAATCATGACAACACAGTCTGAGTTTCAAAACCTAGTGAGCTGCCTACCTAGACAGCATCTCTGGCCATCACAGGCGCCTTCGAATGCTCAGAGGTGCTGTCTATGTAGGGCACTCGCTAGGTTTGCCCCCACAGCCGCACAGTATCACGCACCACCCTTCCTTCCTCTGGTGCTGGGCAGGGTCGCCTGTGTTGACAAATATTTATTCTTTCACCAGGGCGGAGATTTTTTTTCATTTTGCGAGTCAAAAAGCTGCTAAATAAACGCTTTATTAAATATACAGGAATACGCACGCAAGGATTATTGTTTGGTATTAAATGCAAGTATGGGTTGCTGCCTCACTGTTGGACCAAATGAAGCGCTCGTTGTGTCAGGTATCGGGATAAATGTGTGTTACTATAGCTTGCAATATTAGGAGTTTCATATTTATAGGCAATTATTGCATTCATTCGTTAGTGAAGTTTGCATGTACTGTGAATTGTGTGGTAAATACTATCATCCAGTCGTGTATTAGCTAGCTACGTTAGCTCATCAGCTCTTCCGCATTTACACGAGTCATTCATAACATTTTTTAAAAAAACTTATGATAAATATGATAATGAGCGCAAACATATTCAATTGCGAAACTCGGTGTTTGCAGTTAATTTCCCTTTTGTATCTTATGTTTGCTAGGCGCATCCTGTTACACTTTTACTGTGAATTAATATTTGATAGCTCTTTACATTCATTCATAACTAAATATGTTACTATTTTTATCGAAACGGCCACTTCGATGCTTGAAAGTGATATGGTGACGCTTCATTGTGCTGATTTCTTTAAAAGGCTGAGAAATGGCAACGTGAAGTAACGTTATTATGTTTATTTGACCCAGCAATTAATCAAAAGCATTTAAAAAAGTATCAGATAAGAATACCATATTTACATGGTAACGTTACTCCAGAGAATATTAGAATACTACCAAGGTACATTTGGTCCAAAAGACCACATTTATACTGTGGAAATTAATATTGAAATATGCATAACATATTATTTGAAAAATATTTTATTTGTATTATGTTATGTTTTTACTCACTATGGTACATATATAATTTATTTGTTTATTTATTTAAATACTTTAAAAACTTTTAAAAAATGTATGCTATTCAAATTATTTATTTATTTAGTTCCTATTATGTGTGTATATATATATATATATATATATATATATATATATATATATATATATTCAGTTTTTGTGTCAACTTTTCCACAACCCCCCTAGCACTCCCTAAAAAAAATAAAAATCTAGTAAAATACATTTAAACATAATTAAAAAAAAAAAACTCTGCTAGTTGCCAAGGCAAAATTTCTTATTTTCATTTAGTTTAACTTGATATTAAGATATCTAAAAAACAAAAATAACTAAAACTAAAGCTGAAATAATAATTTATAAAAACTATATATACATGTTAAAAAAAAACTAAAAGCTAATAAACATAATTAAAAAAACACAACAAAATTGCTAAAAACTTTCAAAATATATACAAATAAAAAATAATTAAAATATGATTTAAATCTATAATAGTATTTCAATGATACTAAAACTAAAATGTCAGAGTACCATGATATGACTTTTTTTTGTAGGGGCATCTTTCATAGCATCTTCTAGTTCACGTCATGTATGAATCACCTCAGTTCACGCAGATCCTATCCTTGTAATGTCTGACTGTGTCTTTTGAGATTATCACTGCAATCACAAGTGTTTTTTTCCCTCTTCTAGGTGCCTGTTGTGGTTCAGATGCAAAGTCATATGTGGTGGGAGGCTGGGCGTGGGCGTGGTGGTTTATATCAGACACACAGAGGTGATGCCAGTCAAATAAATGAGGACCACAGGATCACATTTCACTCGCAGTGCAGTAAATGTAGTCAAAGTTCACTAAAACAACACACAGTCAATGTTTAGCTGTAACTATAAAGCCTGACCTTAGAAAACTGGTCAGGTGTGTTTGTCAAACCAGTTTGGCTGGTCTTCAGAGATTGCTTATATCATATACATCTTCTGTCATTAGATACTGATGCAGTGCTATTTCTGTTTACCTCTTAAATTTTCATGATCAGCTGAATTAGTTGATTTATGAGCTGATCTGATGCTTTTCTATCGAGCGTTTGCTTCATTCTTTCCCATGAACATCTCTCTGACTGCATATTGAATTTCCTCTCAGTCACTGCCATTATCTTTGCACTCTTGTCCCATTTTTTTAATTCTGCAACGCTAACAAGTTTGGAAAATCAGGTTCTTCTTGCTTTAGGCATTGTTTAGTTATGTCTAACTTTTGGTATTTTTTTCCCCCAGAATTACACTAGAGATTATGACACTACAGCCTAAGTGTGAAGACGTGGAGACAGCGGAGGGAGTCGCTATTACAGTTACAGGAGTTGCTCAAGTAAACACTCAGAGCTCATTTACTGTTTGTTTTATGAAATTAAATTTTAGATTTTCCATCATTAGATTCCCATCATTTGCATCATTATTGCAGTCATCATTGCAGCTTAGTAACATTACATTGTTTTTGGGTCTTGAAAGTTATGGTATAGACTATCTTTCAAAAGTTTTGCTTTATTTTTTGAAAGAAATTAATACTTTTATTGAGTAAGGATGCATTAAATTGATCAAAATGGCAGTAAATACATTAATGATGTTAAAGATTTATATTTTAAAAACATGCTGTTCTTTTTGAATTTTTTTTTATTAAAAATTGCTTGAAAATATTTTGATTTTTATATTTTTAGGAGCAAATGTTTTTTCAACATTGATAATAATAATAAGTAATGTTTTATGAGTAGCAAATCAACACATTAGAATGATTTCTGAAGGATCATGTGACACTCAAGCAATCTTATTTTATTATCATTAAGATACTATTATAGTTTTTCTTAATATTCTTATTAGTAGTAGTTCTAGTAGTAATTTTCTAGTGTGTTTTTGTCATTTTCATTAGTTTATGTTGTTTAAAAATAAATGTCTGCGTAGTTATTATTCATTTTTGTTTCAGTTTTAGTTGTTTTAGTAGCATTTTAGGATCAAGTTGAATACAAAAAATTTGAAATGCTGCCTTGGAAAGTTTCTGAAATGGAATAAGTTAAAGTTTTGTTTTTATATTTTATTTTTAGTTTATTTCACTTAAAGTTTTGAAGGTTTTACTCTAAGTTAATTTTAATAACCCTACACAGAACACTGGAATAATGTCTGCCTAAAGTTTTGTAATGTCTCTAAACCTTTGAATAGTAGTAAATTTCTTAACTTTTATTTCAAATTAATTTTGAAGAGTTTCAAAAAAGTAAAATGAAGGGCTGGTTCAACTCCTGGTTTGTGTTTCTATCAGGTCAAGGTTATGACTGACAAAGACTTGCTGGCGGTTGCCTGTGAGCAGTTTCTGGGAAAGTCTGTGATGGAAATCAAGGCTGTGGTCCTGCAAACCCTGGAGGGACATTTGCGTTCTATCTTAGGTTAATAGATAACTTACAATTACAGTAGCCTCCTTAAAAAACAACGCTTATGTGTGTGATTCTATGAAGCTGATGTTCTGTTGCTGTTCTTACGACAGGCACTTTGACAGTGGAGCAGATCTACCAGGACAGAGATGAGTTCGCTCGGCTGGTGAGGGAGGTGGCAGCTCCTGATGTGGGCCGGATGGGCATTGAGATCCTCAGCTTCACTATAAAAGTAAGATGTGTGTGTTTCTTAATGCAAAATCATGTGCACTGACAAGATGTAGAAGTGACCCGCCTCCATCCTATACCTCAATATGACACCTTCAACCAGTATACATGTATAAATCAAGGGGTGACAGATCGATGTCTTGTATAATAATAATAATAACAATAATATTAATACTAAAATAATATTATAGTTAATGCTGTCAAATCAATGCATTGCATCCAAAATAAATGTTTGTGTTTACATAATATATGTGTGTACAGTATATAAATACACACACAGACATGTATATATTTAAGAAACATATGTAATATTTATATATAGTATAAATCAATATGACTACATATACATGTAAATATTTCTTAAATATATACATGTATGTGTGTGTATTTATTCATACATAAAATATACACAGTACACATATATTATGTAAACAGACTTTTATTTTGGATGCGATTAATTGATTTGACAGCAATACTTATAGTATTTATTCATATTTTAAATTAGCTTTTATTTTAAATTTATTTAAATTTAAATTTGTTTAGTTTATTTCTATGTAATTTAGTCATAATTCAATTAATTAATTTAATTATTAAATTCATTTTAGTAATTGTAATAGTAAAATTTTAATAAAAGTAATTTTAGAGTTTTAATTATGTTAGTACTTAAATTTACGTGATTTCACTTAGTTGCCAAGGCAACACTTCTCATTTTCATGTACTAATTTTAAAGTTTTTACATTTTTCATATTTATTATTTTATTTTATTTCATCTTTATTTCAATTAATGATTTTTTTAATAGTTTTAGTTAACAACCCACACAACATTTCGCATAATTTTATGATATATTTCATATCATTTTAAGTCATAATCAAATATTGTAATTAAAATAATTATAAATAAACATTCAAATGTAAAAAAAGTTTTAATTATTTTTGTATTCAGTCATGGCGGGATATTGTTATTAGTTAAAATGCCGCCCCGGTGGCATCAGGAAAAACTGTGCCCAGCGAGCACATGCATTTACAGTAACTCTATGGCAGTCCGGGTTTTAAAGGATTCTGCAATTAAAGGGTTAATCCAAACCATCAAGACTATGAAAGACACACACAGAGAACAATATATAATACTTTAGTAACACTTTTTTATAAGGTTTCAGTTATTAAGATTAACTAACATGAACAATAATTATATTGCATGTCAATGTCAGTTAATAGTCAAAACTTAAAAAAAAAAAAAAAATATCTGTTAACATTAGTTAATGCACTGTGAACTAAAATCAACAAAAATTAATAAATTCTGTGGAAATATATTTTTCATGTTCATTTACTAATGTTTACAAATTAGACCTTATTTTAAAGTGTTACTAAAACCTTTATTGATTTACACTGTGTGCACAATTATTAGGCATGTTGATATTCTGATTTTTTTTTTCCAAGCACATTTTACCAATTCCCAATGACATCAATCTTAATAACTACCATTAATTTTGTATTTAATCATTTATGAGTGATGTATAATTGTCCAAGAAGGCTGGAAGAGAAAAACTCCTTATATTCAGGTGTGCAGAATTATTAGGCTTTTTTTACAGATGAAATGAGCCAAAAAAGAGTTTTAACTCGGACTGAAAAGTCAAAAATTATTAAATCCCCATGAGAATTATTCAAAACTATTGCAATATAGAAATTGCAAAATTTTGACATGACCATTGGACAAAAAAAAATGCTGACTGGGACAGTGGAGTTTGAAAAAAAAAAAAAAAAGGTGGAGAAAAGACACAAGTTAACTGCAAAAGAATTAAGAATTAAGACTTTTCAGAATAGAAGATGGAATAAAAATGTGCTCCCCAAAATTTACTGCCAGATTCTGGAACAGGTGTCAGGAACCTTTTTTGACCAAAAAGCAAAAATTTTATTTTTGGTTAAGAGCCATTTTTTCCAAAAGGGCATATATATATATATATATATATATATATTATATATATATATATATGTGCTTGGAAAATATCATCTGAATATCAAGTGTCTAATAATGATGCACGCCGTGCAAAGAATTTTTAATGATTTTATTGATCTATAAGCATTTGTGAAATATTTTTGCCGGCATTACAGCTTGGTCTTCATCTGTGAGCTTATCTGTTTTACTGTTACATCATGAGTTGTGTAAATTCAGATAAATGTCATGTCACAGGATGTCATAGGTCAGTATTTAAATGAGTTTGAAATTATTATTATTATTATTATTATTATAAACCTATGAGTTTGTATTTATATTTATATATATATATATATATATATATATATATATATATATATATATAATTGCATAGGTTATAATAATAATAATAATAATAATAATTTCAAACTCATTTAAATACTGACCTATGACAGTATTGAATATATATATATATATATATATATATATATATTATATATATATATATATATATATTATTACACACACACATACACACACACACACACACACATATATATATACATATATATATATATATATATATATATATATATAGAAACACACACACACACACACACACACATAGCCTATATTAGGGGTGTATTGATTCATCGATATGGATCGATGCATCGATAGCACCTAAAAAAACCCACCTAAATAACCTTTGTAACATCAAAAACGATTAATCTATATTTAGTTTTAAACAGTGATGTCTATGCAGTTATTTACGTTTGATATTTTTAGGGGTGTATTGATTCATCGATATGGATCGATGCATCGATAGCACACGTACAATATAGATATCTGTTATATAAATAGGCAGCTTATTTGGCACTGTCTACATTTTCACATAATGTCCGTCAACGGCTGCATTCTCGTTCAAACTCACCGATTAGGACTCGGTATAAGGCACAAGGTGAGCATATAAAACGCTCGGGATTGTTCGCGGAACATTCGAGCGCTGTGTGAGAAGTTTTCACTGCACATATCTGAAGCGCGTGCATAAACACAGACAGCCGCACGCGCGAATACTAAACTGAGCTATCTTCCGCTTTTTTTGTGCATGGATCAATAAATACATAATTACATCTAAATGCGCGTTTTGGGGAATATCCTAGTAAACACAGTCGGTTAGGCATATGTCTTAACGTTAACAGTTCAGAAATAAAAGGCATGTGTATATTAAACCCGTGATTGGTTCTTAAAGTGAAAGCATAATAATAAATCTAATGCTGTCAAAGAAAAATACAAGTGCTCACTGCTTCTGACTAAATAACACTTTGTAACATCAAAAACGATTAACACATACACTCAGCGCACACACATTCTTCACAGGGCAATGGCAGAGTCATCAGAGTGACTCAGCCCCCTCCTTTTTCTCACACAGAGAGAGTGGCCTGAGAGTGAGATCAGATGACTGACAGTTTTTCTTTTAATTTTCTGTTATCCATAGAGCATTGAAAAGTCGTGAAACTATGCATATTTGCTCAGAATGACTTATCCTCTATATATAAATATTTTGAAGTGTTTGGAAGCTGCACTTTAAGAAATATAAGACAATTTATGTTTACTTTTTTACTGTTATTTCAATAAATCACTACGGCAAAACCGTTCAAGCTATCCAAAATCCATTCGCAATTTAAGTTCCTCAGTGTTTTGGCATCATGTAGACAAAGTTTGGTGTGTATACTGTAATTCTCCTCTGAGCAGTATGCATTAATTCACAGCTATATTTTTCCAAAAATCCATATTCAAATCAATATAACTTACTTCCTGTTCATCGTAGCTGATGACTGTGAATTAGAAAGTTGTCCGTCTTGATAAGAACAATTTATGTACTGAGTTTGGTGTCTGTAGCTAAAACTAACCCCCTCACTTTTGACAAAAGGTGGCGCTATAGAGTGGCTCCTCCACGCCCTTTCATGAGCTTTTGCCATTGTCTAGCTATCATTAATACTGATATGTGTTCTGAGTTTTATGTAATTCTGAGCATGTTATCTGCCTCAAAATCACCAGAACAGAATATTCAAGTTTGACACGTTGCCATGGCAACACTATATTAGATATCAATATCCCCACAAGAGATTTTACATCGGCCGTGTTTTGTCATTATTCTGATGAAGTTTGAAGCAAATCGAGTAAAAATAAGATGCTGAATTCAAAGCATTTTGAAAATGACACACTTCCTGCTGCCAGTTGGTGGCGCTGTAACTTTGACTCCTAATAGTCACATATATGCGATCGGCATCATACATCGAACAAACCGATGAAGTTTGATCAAACTCAGGTAGTGTATGTTGATGTTATTAGACATTTTTCCTGTTTCTCATTTCTCGCCATAATTTCAACGCCTCGCCATGGACAAACCGTTCAAGATATCAAAAATATCTTCGCAATTTAGCATCCCCAATGTCTTGAGATCATGTTCACCGATTTTTTTGGCAAACGGGTGGAGTTCCTCAGAGGAGTATATCAAATTCCAGAGCATGTGTTTTTCACAAAACCCTAAATAGCCAACTTCCTGTTGGGCGGAGCTTATGACATGCAGTGCGAAAGTTGTTTGGTTTGATGAGATCTATATGTGTACCGAGTTTTCATATGTATACGTGCAAGTATGCATGATATATGGCCCTCAATATTCCAGGGGGCGCTGTAGAGTCCCTGTGTCACGCCCGTGTATCAGTCTCTGCCCGGCCCTAATGGCCGCAGATTCCAAGGTGTGTGCCAATTTTCAAGAGTTTTTGAGCATGTTAAGGGCCCCAAAAGCCCCCCGAAACCTTGGGAAAAAAATTAGAAGAATAAAAGAAAAAAAAAGAAAAAAAAAAAAAAAAAAAAAAAAAAATAATCCTAAGGAACAATAGGGCTCTTCGCCCTCCAGGCTTGAGCCCAATAAACATTAAAATGTAAAAACAATAATTACAGGATGTCTATGATAAGATGGACTACCTGAGCTCTCTTGGAAAAACTCAGACAGCGGCTGTACAAAGGGACGCTGACATCGGAGTGGCCGAGGCAGAGAGGGATGCTGGGATTAGAGTAAGAGACCTCAGGCTTCACTGTTTTTATTGCTAATGGATTATCCATTAGATGTGTGCCATTCATTAGCTTCTGTTTTCTCCCACCTCCCTGAACAGGAAGCTGAGTGCAAGAAAGAAATGATGGATGTGAAGTTCTTGGCCGACACTAAAATGGCCGACTCCAAGCGAGAGCTGGAGCTGCAGAAAGCTGCTTTCAATCAAGAAGTGAACACTAAGGTTGGATTAAATTTCATTTCAATCCAGGGCCATCATCTTAAATCACGGTCATCTTGTTAGCTGGCCGGATGTGATCTTATACATTCACATTTATCAGTCTCAGATGAGAGTCAGTGATCGTGTGATATGTGTCTCTCTTCTACACAGAAAGCAGAGTCTCAGCTGGCCTATGAACTACAGGCAGCTAAAGAGCAGCAGAAGATCAGATTGGAGGAGATCGAAATCGAGGTTGTGCAGAGAAAAAAACAGATCTCCATTGAGGAGAAAGAAATTGAGAGGACAGAGAAGGAGCTGATTGCGACGGTCAAGCGTCCTGCTGAAGCAGAGGCTTACAAGATGCAGCAGCTGGCTGAAGGACAAAAGTGAGTGTGTCTATCTGTCTGTCCGTCCGTCCGATCTATCTATCATCTAAATATATTACGATAATGTTTTATTATAATGTTATATGTATTAATTATTCTTAAGTAAAGTTATTAATAATAAAATAATAAATTAATTAAAACAATAAAATCTGAAAATAAACATTATAAATAAAACAAATAAAATAAAATATAAATGATAAACTAAATATATAATTAACATTTATAATATTTAAATTTAAAGTTTTTAATCTGAAAATAAACATTATAAATAAAACAAATAAATATATATATATATATATATATATATATATATATATATATATATATATATATATATATAAAGTGCATTTAAAACTGCAGTGCCACAATATTTCAGTGAACATTTTTGCACAAAAAAAAAATATATATATTGCTGAGAGTAAAGGAAAAAGGAAAAACGTTCACTGAAATATTGTGGCACTGCACTTTTAAATAGAATAACAAATTAAACACGGGTTAATGGAAAGTACAAAACACTCAGGAGACAATATGATCTGGGGATATACTTAAAAGTATTTTAAAAATATAATTGCTTTTTTATTGTTTGATTTTGAGGTGAAACACGACCTCAGCATGTTGTGTAACCATGATAAAGTGCCTTGCTAATTGATGGATTGTCCCTTGTGGGATTTGAACCTGCAATCTTTTAGTGTCCATCTGTGCTTCTCTTCTACTTTTAGAATAATGTTTCACAGTGCCCCAGATGTTGCATCAAACCCAAATAGGATGTCTGATTAATCAAGCATCCATTATGTATTGAGGAACAGATCTGTGAGACACACCAAGATGAATTGTGCTATATTCATGACACTGAACAGGTTGAAGAAAGTGCTGACTGCTCAGGCTGAGGCAGAGAAGATCAGGAAGATCGGAGAGGCGGAGGCCATCTCTATCTCATCTGTGGGGAAGGCCGAGGCCGAGAGTATGAGGGTGAAGGCAGAGGCCTACCAGCAGTACGGAGATGCTGCCAAGACTGCGCTCGTCCTGGAAGCACTTCCCAAGGTGAATGAATGTTTCTCATATGTTATTTAGAATACCTTGATAGAGATCACCACAGGAATTGTACATGTGGATGCATAGGATGGGCCTGGATTTCATATTTTGATTTTCTAATGTCCATCACCTACAGATTGCTGGAAAGGTAGCAGCTCCTCTGGCCAGGACCCATGAGATTGTTATTCTGAGTGGGGACGGCAGCCGCGTGACCGGGGAGGTGAACCGTCTCCTCGCTGAGCTGCCGGTGTCTGTTAATGCACTCACGGGTGTGGACCTGTCCAAGGTGAGACTGGCCATTAAATCAAATGATTAGGACACAAAACATTGAAGTCAATCATGCATTTGTGGTGTGGGACATTTTTGGCCAGGTGTGTTAGATGGCCAGTTCATTCAAAATATACATTAAAATTCACAATAATCAGTCAGTAATTAATGAAATATTTATTTGTTTATTTATAAATGAATTAATGAATAAATAATCGGTCGCACTTTATTTTAAAGTCTAATTCGCACTATTAACAAACCATTAACTCTGATGTTTGCCTCAATAAACTACTAATTTGCTGCTTATTAATAATCAGTAAGGTTGTTGTTAAGTTAAAGTATTGGGTAGGATTAGGAAGGTAGAATATGTTAATGCCGAATATGTGCTTGCTAAGTACTAATAAACAGCCAATATGTTAATAATAAGCATGCTAATAAACAGCTAGTTAATAGTGAGAATTGGTCTCTATACTAAAGTGTTACTGGCGCATAATCTAATATTTCCTGTTTCCCGAGTTGATAAATAACCGACAAAAAGTAACATTACTCATACTTTATTTTTTAAATAATAGACAACAATTGTAATTTTTTTTTTTTTTTAATTTTGCTTCTCAAACCCAGATTAGTAAAGATTGTAAATGTCTGATTTTGAAGTTCTTATCTTATTCTGACTGCATAAATAATAAAACAAAACATTAAAAAAGTGATTTTAGGCATCACAAAATTATAATGTGCAGTGTGAAAAATGAAAAGTTTAAATATTTAAGATGAATCGCTTTGTTTGATATCTTTGGATAAACGTGTCTGCTAAATAAATCAATAAATAGCCATTATCAGTACCGATCACATATCTGAATAAGAAATATTAATAAACTGAATTAAAAAAAAAAAAAAAATCTCTAATATGATTATATATTTTGCAAATCAGGCTAAAAATGCAGTTTCATTCCTACATCCACCATATATAGAATATTCTTGTATGATATGTCATCAAATAATTATCTACTTGCTGTGTCTCTGCTTTCACAGATCCCTCTGTTGCAGAAGATGACAGGTGCTCAAGCATGAAGTCAATCAGTTGCGTCTCCTCCATGATATGTTGTATGCACTCACAGAAACTGCCTTTAGAAGACTTGGAAATCTTTTTTTTATTATTATTATTATTATTAAAAAAACAAGTAGATTTTTGATACCTCTGGTGCCTTAATGTTTCATAGGACCAGAATATCTGCATGCACTGCTGCTCCCACATTCCACAAATCACTTGCCGCTGGAGTCATTGTACATCACACACGTCAGAGACCACTAGAACAATTACTATTGTTTTTTGTTTGGTTATAGATTTTTGTAGACAAAATTCTACCCATCACACTTTTTCTTTACTGTTTTATACACTTTTATCTCTACACTACTAAGACACTTTAACACTCAATGCTGAGTCAGCTTTAGATTAGATTGCAATCAAATCTTTTTATCCATCCAAAGTCAAGCACTACTTCTTCATTCATATTAAATCATATTTCTCGCTACAAAGAGGTGACACTACCTTACAGATCCTGCCATGATTTCTAACATTCAGGAAGAGTAGCGAGTAGCATTCAGTATACTAAGCTCTTGGGCAAAAGCATTGCCTTACGGGTAAATATCAGTGTCGTCTTCGGTAGAATCAAGCCAAGTGCTCCTCTTCTTTTTAAATGTTGCTGACACATGAATAGACATGGCCTTTATAAGCCCAGCCATCTAACTTCCATCATTAGTTCAGATCAATCTCTTTGCTTGTACATTTTTAAGATCGTTAGATTGTATATGTGCTTTGTTTTGTTTAATTGATATTATTGGACAAAATTTGTTTTTTTAAAGAAATTTAGTTCTGGAGAGATTTCTCATTTGTCGTTAGCAAACTCTGAAACATGTCTAGATATCCAACCAATCCGATGCTGTTAATATAGTTTCATGACAACAGAGTTGAGCCATTTTTAAGCTAGTTTTGTATAGTTGTTTGACAGCCATGCCTCACAAAATCTTTTTAAATATTAACACGAGTTCGATAAGATACTGCAGTATCTGTCATGAGATGAGCTGAAATCACCGTTTATGGACAATAATGTTCTGTTTTGTAGTGGTTTATCTAGATGGTGTACTCTTTTGTCACTGTGAAAGTTTATTACCTCGTTTTTCCTCATTCGGTTCAGAGCGAGTGGCGGTTTGCAGTCGGGTTTGACATGCTTGTATATTTATTCTGCTGTGTTTAGTAGTGCTGTGAAGGGGCAAAGTCACTTTTCCTTGTGTTAATTTAACATGTTAATGAAAACACCAAATGATAAAGCCAGGAGATCACACTCCTCTTTGTGATATATAGATTTTAATCATAGTTTGTATCTGTTTACCGTCCGTTTTAATTGAATCTTTATAAAACTGATTTATTTATTTTGTTTTAGCATGGGTAATAGGCACCTGAAACCATTGTATTCTCATAGAAACAGACTCTTTTCAAATTGTTTTTTTTTTTTAAACACTCTGATATGTTTGATTAATTCAGAACTATTAAAGCCATGTCAAGTTTAGCCATTTATAGCATTAGCGCATCATAGACTGTTTATGTGCTTTGTATGGCATTGGTAATGTACTATAGTGTGTATTTAACAAACATTATAGGAACCATAGAACTGTATGACAGGACAAGGCGCAGATGTGTTTTTCCTTTAGTGGGTCACACAAACTAACCCCAATATGCCGTTGTCTATACGGGGAGAATTTGGTAGTTTTATACATGCTCTTTACACATTTAACTCCGCATGTTTATGGTGCATGTATGTGTTCCCAAATGTAATAAATGCAACGTGACCCTGTCTCTGTTGTTCTTTCATTCCATTAAAATGCGCATATAAAGTGTGTCAACTTTATGCAATTAAAGTCTCCACACCAATCGACACCATGCTCACCGTGCAGAGGATGTTTGTTACGAAACACTGACACCGTGTGGTGAAGATGTGCAGTGCAGGATTGCTCTTTTTAAAGACTAATCATCAAACAACCGTGAAATCACAAATAACATCTTTTAGTTTAAATAATAATAATAAAAAGATAACATACTCCTTTCCAGATTTATATCTGAGTACAAAAGGAAAGAGACCAAAAAGAGTGTGTATCAGACAGCGGTGCTAAAGTCCAAGATCACAGGTAGGTTGTTCACACAGAACTGTTTTTTTTTTTTTATGTAAACACGCTCTCGAAGCATTGTAAAAACGCGAGCCTCAAGTTTTAAAAGAAGTTCATCTATTAACCGTTTGGTGAAATGTATTTATATGGTGCTCCCAGTCAAAAATGACTTCCAAAAATCACTTGTAAATCTCTCATTGTGCTGTTATCACCAAATCTGGGATTCAGTCTTTTTGTCAATTTGTGTTCATTAAATTAGCACAAGCTGTATTTATTTTTGGAACTGTTTGGAGCTTATGCTCCTTAGCTTGAAAAGCATTGTTTGTGTGTAATTGTATTTTTGGGTTAAAAACACATTTCAGGACCTTGCAGTGTTTTGTATAGAAGCTTATTTACTCTATACAACAAAAATATAAACTAGTTATGACTTTAATCTTACAAATAAGAGTTTGTATCTCAGAGTTCTGACTTTTTGGTTTCTAAGTTACAAACACAGAATTGTGAGATATAAACTGGTAATTCTGAGAAACAAAGTCATGCAAAGTGCACGTGCCTACATTTAGTCTAATGTTTGAGTCACAAGCACATAGGCTGCTCATTGACCTGTAGAAAGTCTTTTTTTTATTTCAATATAAAGCACTATTAAAATGCAGAGCCTCATTTTCATGTCACAAGCATCCATCATCATTACACTTTAATGCGTTATTATAATGGATTAAAAACAAATCTAACTGACCATTCTTTGTAGCCTACTTTTTAAAATATTTCATACCTCTGTGCCTTTTTCTGGTTTTAGGTGTGTTTTGGTGGACTGGCTAAAACAGCAAAGACCAAGTTTACAATGTGTTTAGAAATTAGAAGTTAATCTTAATACATACGTTTCTAAGGCCTCTAAATTATCAACATGCTCAAAATGTCAGTGGAAAGAAAAAGTAAGTGAACTATTTACGATTTCCTGGGTTTCTGCTTAAATTGGTCATGAAATGTGATGAGCCATTTTTTTTCTTTTGAGATTACTCTGTAACATTTTACAGCAACATGCATATCAACGTAGATCTTCTGAGATGTAGTTCTTGTAGTTCTAGTCTGTTTAGCTCTAAACCACACCTTTATTCTCATTTCATTGATTGGACTCCTGGTTTGATGACATCTGCCTCCAGTCGGCATTTAGTGACACCAGAAGCCAAGTGTTTCGCTTACCTTTTGTATGTTTAATAAATGTGTGCTCAATAAAGACAGGAAAGATGATTCTTTGCATTTTTATCATCTTAGAAATATTGTGTTTGTTGATATTTGTGACTTTGGTGAAAATCAAATCAAATTTCATGATCTATGTATGCAGAAAACCAAAAAACTGAAAATAGTTAAATTACTTTTTCTTGCAAAAGTACATGCTATCTGTCATCTGATTGAATTTATTTATTTGTTTGTATATTTTTAACATGTAAAAGTAAAAATAATTAGATTTCACAACAAAATTGTAAAGTAAATGTAGGAATAATTAGAGTTATTAAAACTGTAATCAATATTTCAAGATAAACACTTACCAGACTGAAAAAACTTAGGTTTCCTTAATTATACATCCATAATTTTTTAGAAAAATCATGCTAAAATATGTGCATCAAATACTATGCATCGGCTGATGCATCATATTTCAGGTCCAAATGAGTAACAGAATCTCATAGCAGGGCAGTAAAGAGATCCATGTGAAGACGTTTCTGGAGCAGCTTGTGTGAAATAAAATGAAATCTCCAGAGAAACACATCATATTTAACTCCTCTTAAAGCACATGGGGCCACTGTCCAGCATCAGGTGTCTAAGCTTCATAATAGCATCAAGCTTTGTGTAATATAAGCATGCAACAGAGCTAATTAAGTGCAAAACACATTTAACAGCTTTTCCATCATTATGAGAACATAGGAGTATTTCAACAATCTAATATTTTTCCTGCTGGGTGACTATAGTCTTTACTGTTTAAGACATTCAATGCTTATGAAACATTCTGCGTAATTAAGCCTAAATGCTTAAATGTCATCTTTTTCTTCTAATCCTCTCAGTATTTAATCTGCCAGCAAGCGTGGAGGACTCCACATCCCAGCAGCAGAAGCCTGTTCCACCACATTAATCCAGAATTTTTAACTCCTTGAACACACATCCTCCAGGCATGACATTAAAATAACCTCACAGCACTTGAGAGGGAGGAGGAGAACTTCACGTGTCTTTGTTCAGCGGTGAAAAACCACTGCTCTGTCTCTTTGTTGGCTGTGTGGAAGTGTCAGAGTCTTGACTCATGGAGACGGTGAGTGAGAAGTCCTGAGGATAAAGCCTGGCTGTAATTAATGTGCTCTCTATCTCAGCGCCGCCGGCAGCTCAGAGTTCTCCTAACAGCTAGTAAGCTATGGTGACAATTATCAAGTGCAACCGCAATCATCATGCACTCATGCACTCTAGATACCCCTCTGATGCCTTCTGAGGGTGTTACGCCTAAGGGCATGTAATGAAAAACATCTTATTAATCATCTCTTTATTGCAGTTTCATTTTAAATGAATTAATAATAATAATATTTAAGTTATTTACAAAATAGTTTTTTTTTTACATTTTGCATTATTATATTATATTATTTAATTTTAATATTTATTTGAATATTTCATACAATTTTAATTAAAAACAATTAACATACAATTTAAAAATTAATTTTAATATTAAATATTTACTTGAATGATTACTTTTGCTATAAGCTTACAGTGTAAAAAAAATACCTTAAAACATATGGTACCCAGACAGCAAGCAGTTTCGGCCCAGAACCGGCCCACATCTGGCCCACAAGAAATCCATGCGGGCCAGATGTGGGCCGGATCTGGGCTGAAACTGCTTGCTGTCTGGGTAGCAACATTTAAGGTTTTATGGTTTTAACTTAAATTTACAGTTACATGCCGTAATTTCATTAACTGATATAATGTTAATATACCAACCTATAGAAGTACTGAAATCTGTTTTGTACCTACACTGATAACCACCAAATGCAGGTGGTGATGAGAAAGTCACATGATGAACCAAAGCCCATCACAAGCAGCTTTTAAATAATACTCCGGTCTTCAGTGTCACATGAATAATATCTAATCTCATCGCTATAGTATCATTACAGCCTGATAGCATTTTCCCATCCTTTTGCTAGTTTAAGTAATAAAAAGGTCCTTAAACAGGTGCATTTGAAGTTACAGACTGCTCCTTTATCACTGCTTTCTGAGACATTATGAAATAATGATTCCTGTGCCACTGCTGAATCTGAATACCATTCAGTGAGTCTGAAAGCCATCTGAATATTTTCTACTGTTTTTGAGAAATTTCAATGTATTTTGATGTCACATGCTTTTACAGATCTTAAAGTGCCTTATATGTAGTCCCCTGGTATATTTGCCATAGTTGCCCCTTTGGGTCTGCTGCTTTAAATCCAGTATTACTTGGAGTAAGCCATTTAAAAGAAGAATAGTAGCTTATCTCTCTTTATGCAACATTGGACTGATTATTCTTTATCAACACAAAAGCCTGTTCTTTTATCTAAGCCTGTTTTTAATAAAGTATATAGTTATGCATATTATGATCAAATATATTGTGTATTTAAATTGTGTATTGCAAGACTAACCCCCACCCCCACCAAAAAAAAACAAAAAAACAAAGTGTTATGGTGGGGACCCCCAAAAGACTTGATTCAATTCGAGCACTGTTTAATTTTAACTTGGTGACTAAATAACAGACCCAGCCAATGCCTTTATTGAATTTAAGTCTGGATAGTCCATCTAAAAAGGCAATTTAAGAGCTTTAACCACTTAGCTGCATCATGCTTTAGGGGGAAAAGTGAACTGATGAAATTATCGATCTATCAGAGAATTACATGAGTCACACAGTGTGCTAGGATTGGGATGCAGTGCCGGCACAACATGACTGCTGCTGACAGCATGAGAACAGAGAACTAGAGTCATCTTACAGATGCTTACAGACCTGTCAGCTGCATTAAAGTTTCAAATTGAATTAGTGCTGTTACCGCTGCAGAAAGAAGTGAGGAGGTGTGCTTGAGCCCTGTTGAAAACTACATGGAGTCTGATCCAGTCCCACTGTCAGAAACCTCCGGCTCAATTCAACCTAAGCATCTGTCCTACAGCAGTTTATTTATTTATTTAGTAGTGTTACTTTTATGTCATTGAGACACTGTTGCAGTTTATGACCGGTGGTGATCCTAGATATGCCCATTGGATCAATCACCTTTCAGAGAATAGAACAAAATACACAATGCCAGCACCATTACAATTACATAAACGTCCTTTTGTAATGTAACTCATAAGCGGGACTCATTTTGGTTGTCTCGTTGTTTAATTTTTTCACATTTTAAGCATCTAAAGACTTCTGGGCAGTTCGAACTTGTCCGAACTTGTCCGAACTCTCATGCTCGGTACAGCAAATGAATACTCTTACTCTCGGTGCAGTGAACAAAGCTACTGTTGTGAGACAAATAAGCAAGCACAGCTTCAAAAACAAGCCCAATATTATTTGATTACTTATTATCATCAATATTATTTATTATCAATTATTTAGTACCAATAAATGAGCCTGCAACATATTAAACTGAAACCACACTTTTATCTGAAAAGCAAAAATAGAAGTTATTAGACCACAATATACAAAGTGTGAACAAAACTCATGTCCAATCACCTGTAAGCAGAATAGGATTGGAGAGATGGTAATGGAGAAAAACAGAAAAAGGAGAGCATATAACAACAAACAGGGAATACAAAGCAAAAACTTCCACGTAGCTCTCCCAAGACAGTCTCCATGGTGTTGAAAAGTGGCTGGGGTATTTTGAAGTCCAAAGGGCATTGCATTGAAGTGAAATAGCCCAGCAGGGGTACTAAAGGCAGTCTTTGCTTTACTGGACGCATCCACAGTAATTAGCCAGTACCCACTATTAAGGTCTGGAGTAGGAAAGATAGCAGATCCTGAAAGCGATTCCAAGATTTCTGCAAGGATTGGCAGTGGGTATCATCACTGTCCGTTATAGCATTTAAGTTGCCATAATCAATGGAGAATCGAAGCTGTGAATTTATTTCAGCACTAGGACTACCATAGAAGACCATCTTGATTGTGAAGATTTGTTTTTGGTACCCACTGGCAGCTAATTTACTTTATCACTAAGGCGTTCAAACTGAAAGGTCCAATATAATAAATCTTTAGAGAATTCATTGTGCCTTTTTTGAAAGTTTTGCTTGTTTTGATGTCATGCACCTCTTGTTGAAGTTGCTCTGCCATGAAACAAATATTTGATGGCAATTATTTTTCAACTTTTTGGAGTTCATCTGTTATTAAAAACTTCATTGTCTTTACCATTTGATCAGTCTCGGTTTCAGTCTGTTGTTTGTTTTTTGATCAAATCTTTGAAATTTGCTGGGTTTAGTTGTCCAATTCATCAGCAAGACTTTCCAACTGGCTTTCATGTTGAGAAGAACTCTGTTTCAGTTCACTAGTATATGCACTTACAGCTGTCTCTTGTTTCTCCATGAGGTTAAACAGTTTGTCACAGTTAGCCTGGACCTGGGTAGTAAGATGTCCATTCTCCCTTGCAGGTGTGGGAACCGTCCCAGGCAAATCATACAGGGCACCTGAGGACACTTGAGAACCATCTACCACTGTCCCTGCTGGAGAGGGAGTACACAATTGCATCTGGTCCTGGTTTCCATTCCATACAGGAGGTTGCATAAGTGTGCTAAGGGAAAGGTTTGGAGGAGCAAACATGGGTTCTTGATTGCAATGTAGTGGATTGAAAAGGGGTAGCATAATTAGACATCTCAGTTTGCCGGCCATGCAGGCCAGTTTGTTCAGACTGGAGTGGCAACATCCTAAACATCAGTGTCCACAAAGGTTGATGATGGATGTAAAGCATCTGCTGTTATGTACTGTGTAGGAAAAATAACATAGCACACAGCTAAGATTACACCCTCTTTGGTTACTGAAGCTTAATACCACAAATTCAAAGACTGGAGTTGGTTTCTAAAACAATTCACAAAATCTGGTAACCATACTTAGTTATACGAGTTTAAGTTTACATCAGTTTAGTTCATCCACCTTTATACTTCAACAACTATGTGCATATGAAATAATGAATACATTTCAAAGGTTTCCGGCACAAAGTGAGAGAAAGTTTTACCTTATGACGGGGCTTGCACTTCAGTTAACTAAAAAAAGCAAATAAAAAGCATTTATCAAAATGAGGGTCATCACATACTTACAGTAGCTTCAAATTTTTAAGTATTTCAGTCCCTGTTCGGATGCCATTTTCTGTGACGGTAGTGATCCTAGCTATGCCCGTTGAATCAATCAACTTTCACAGAACAGTGCAAAATACACAATACCAGCACTTTTACAGATGTATAAATGTCCTTTTTTAATTTAACTCATAAGTTGGACTCATTTCTTTTTTATAACATGTACCTTGCTTATTCAAAGCATATCAAAGTACACACCAACAAACAAATCACCAAAAACTCATCTCATGAAATAAATCATCATATAAGACAGCATCAGTGGATCCCGGTAATCTTTCAAAAGACGGAGAAAAATATACAGGAATTATCAATAGTAAATCAAGAGATCACAACATTATTTGTAAATATTAAGACATAGTATCTGTCAATGCATCAAGTATTTTTCAGTTCAAATGAATGAATAAATACCTTATTCATTCAAAGTCCATAATGTAAACATAATGCAAAATAATAATCAACTCATATCAACCCATGACTATTTCAACAATTCAGATAACTCATCTGAATGCTTGTGTCCTTAAATGTAGGGTTCAAAAGAAAGATGATTGATGTTTGTGTGTGTGTCTGGTTAGATGTCCGCTAAACTCATCTTTTTCAAGAGCCGATGGTGATTAGGTAGCTTCATTGAGGAGGAAGAATGAACTGTTCAAAGGCCTACCTGGAGTCTGACGCACAGTCAGTGTATTTGCGGTCTGCCCTAGACAAGACAACACTCACTCACAGTTACAGCGTTCCAATCCCATGTAGTTTAACACGGCTGAATAACAAATGGCGTAGCGAATATCCAGACACTGGGCAAAACTCCCATAGCACTGTCATTTTCAGTCTCGTTGTTTCATTGTCGGCGGCTTCTCAAATTGCTCAAACTTCTCAAAATGTAATGTTTGTTGATTCAGCTTCCGTACGGCACAGTTAGGAAATGAGCAGCCTACAGGAACTGTAGTAATCCAGGCATAACATGGTAATCTCCAGTCTTCTTTTTTTTTTGCACATTTTAAAGGTCACAAGCAGGGAACCTCAAATCTGGTTCACGAGATCCATTTTCCTGCATACTTTAGCTCTAACCCTAATCAAACACACCTGAGCTTGGTACACCAAACAAAAACTTTATTTAAAGCAAATGTATGTAGTTTTGTGCATTTTTGCAGCTTTGGAGCCCCCTACAGTTAAATGAGTGTAATTGTCGTAAATATATTACTGTCGTAATTACAGTAGATCGCTTTGAATCAGTTGAACACATACTGTGTCACTAAAGAAAGAAATTAGAAAACAAAGTACAATGGAATTTAGTATTAAAGACTTAAATATTTAATTGTAATAATAATGAAAGTCTTATAAATTACTTGAGAAGAACTGGCTTAATTAACAGAATTTAAAAGTTTTTATTATTAATATTTTGTTTATCTGGTAGGTAGTTGACTCGGGCCCACATTCCAGTATAGTAGGTGGCAGTAATGCACCTTATCGTTGAATGTCGACAGCCATTAAAAAAAAAAAAAGAAGAAGTAGATTGCTTTACACATCACATATGTTGCTGCTGTAAAAAACAATACGCATTTTACATGGAATTTCATATCCTCTGGCCAAACTTACATAATCTCAGAATAGACTTTTGGTGGGGAATCGTGGAAAAGAAACATTGTCCTCATTAGAAGTCGGTGTACTATAAGAATGATTTTGAAACTGATTTTTCAAGGTAAACAAAAACTTACGTAGCCTACAATTGCTTTAAATCTTGGAGGCTGAATTCAGTTTCGGAAAGCTATAGTTACATTACACTGAAACTGGGTCAAAACACATAATCTGTGAATAATAAAAAGGATTATAATACTTTCTACGATCACATTAAGATTTCACAGCACACAATAATAGACTATTACCTTGAGTATTATGGCAAGCAGTCTGAATTTGCTGGCAACTTATGGAGTAAACTCTACAAATGGTTGAAGGAGATGCATGCTTGGAATACTAAATTTGACACAGATTTTGAAGCTGTTTCCAGACAGGTCCTGAGAGCATATTATTGTACATATTTAGGCTGTTGTGACAGACAATCTGGCAGAGTCAGAGAGACCAGAAAAAACTTTAGACGAAAACATCATAGTCTCTAGGACATAAGTGTGAATGTGAGGCTGTGGAAGAAATGCACTGAAATACTTCTTTCTACAACACAGTTAAATATAGCCTATTACTTGTTTTATAGGATTCAATTATATATGTATATATATGATAAAATGAATAATAAATGATTTATTTTTGTAGCAATCCTATAGCAAGGCAGATTTTTCTTTTTGTTGTTTTATGTCATGTTATTGAACACAGAAATAAAAATGGTAAATGGAAATCTCATATAGGTTGTTCAGGACTCTTTTTTCAGGCCCTTTTATTCCTCCATGCTCTATATCTCATCTTTTCTCTACCAACCCACCTGCTGTTTTGTCTTCATCACTTACCTCTGTGAACTTCATCAACTACTCTTGGAAGAAAGTAGCAGCTATCAGCAACTCATTCTCACAAACCATTGCCCAATTTCACCACCAATTTGCTGCTGACCTCATTTGAGACGGTCCCAGAGGAGGAAAAAACTCACTATTTACAAATGAACACCTGCCTCTCAATCCTGTCCCCTTCCCTCTCCTTCAAGAGCTTTATATTGATGGCATGATAAAGTCATTCAGATTCATACAGCTGAGCTCATCCTTTGAATTTATTCAACAGCAAAAGATTAATTTTGTTAAAATCATAGCCTTAAAGGGATACTCCATCCCAAAATGAAAACTTTGTCATTAATCACTAACCCCCATGTCGTTCCAAACCCGTAAAAGCTCTGTTCGTCTTCAGAACACAATTTAAGATATTTTGGATGAAAACCGGGAGGCCTGTGACTGTCTCATAGACTGCCAAGTAAATAGCAGTGTTAAGGGCCATAAAAGGTATGAAAGTCGTGGTCAGAATACTCCATCTGCGATCAGACGTGCAATCTGGGTTATATGAAGCGACGGGAACACTTTTTGTAAGCGAAGAAAACAAAAATAATGACTTTATTCAACAATTCCTTTGTCAACGGTCTCCTCTGTGTCTCTCCATATCATTGTATGCTGCATATGCTCTTCTGTATCATCCGGGCCACAAGGATGCGCTGTTTCTACATGTATTTAACTGTGATTTGAAAAAAAAAAAACAGTGCATCCTGTGGTGTGGATGATACAGAAGAGCATACACAGCATATGGTGATATGGAGAGACACAGAGGAGACCGTTGACAAAGGAATTGTTGAATAAAGTCGTTATTTTTGTTTTCTTCACTTACAAAAAGTGTTCCCGTCGCTTCATATAACCCAGATTGCACGTCTGATGGCAGATGGAGTGTTCTGGACCTTGACACTGTTATTTACTTGGAAGTCTATGGGACAGTCACAGGCCTCCCAGATTTCATCCAAAATATCTTAAATTGTGTTCCAAAGACGAACAGAGCTATTATGGGTTTGGAACGACATGGGGGTAAGTGATTATTGACAAAATTTTCATTTTGGGATGGAGTATCCCTTTAATTTAATGAACAGGAACAAATTAGTACAATTTAACCATGATTTACCTAAAATGAGGGAAATTAATTCTTTATTAGTGTGACCACTGACCATGATGTCTTCTTTTTTCACATCATGTGTTAGAATAATATCTGCTGATTAACATTTACAATAAGATCAGAAATGTACAAAAAATTTAAATATAAGCAGTTTTGATTTCAAGTTAGCTAGAGCTGTATTTGGCTTGAGTCTGCTTTATTGGAACTTAAGACACAATGTTCTCATCAAATCTGCTGATCCCAAATTGACCCAATCACCCGGCCTGAGTCAGAGGATAATGTTGTTATAGGTGTGGCTCCCTGAATTATTTTTAGTGCAATTTTATGATGTATTTGGTTCCACCCATTCTTACTTTCATCTTTGTATTCAGTATTCAACCTCATTATGCCACTTCCTGTTTATCAAGTAATCAAGAACAAGAATGTCAGTCCTTTAGAAGAACCAAGGGTCACGTAATGCAGTTGTGTGAAGACTCGACATTCAGAGAGGGAATAATGTGAGTGTGGCTAGATCTACTAAGTTCCTTGGGCTATCTGGGTGACCTATTTCCTCTTAAACTCCTGGAATTTAAAGGTGCAACAGAGAGGAAATCCACTGAACAACCCATATAGCAATTATTAATGTACATTGAAGGTTCTACTGGTTACTTTAGGTTTAGAATTAGGGTAAGATTTCAGTAATATTGAAGTATCTTTGATATCTTTGGCTTACGGTGTAATGCAATGCTTATGAGTGAGGTGCAAAATAGATAATAAAAAAAAGATGATCAGATTCTAGAACATGCCTTTAAGACTTCAAACTGCAAAACTCGTCCTCTGTGAATAAAATGATCCCTGCTGTGCCATAAATAAAGTATGCTTGCCTAAACATGTTCTAAAGGAATAGTTTATCCAAAAATGAAAATTCGGTCATCATCAATTTTGCCAAATCTTGAAAAAGAAATGAATGACCAGGTCTGAAAAAATAAACAAACAAAAAATAAGTCTTTATTAAGTGACTTGTTTTAGCAAATTAAGCAAAAATAGATAGTCTTGCGTTACTGGTCATCATTTACACACCCTCACAGCTCTCAGTTTTTATTCATGTTTGCATGATGAAATTTATTGAACATGAAATATTTAATCACATTTAAGCCTCCAAGAGTATGTTATTTTTGCATGTGTATTCTTATATATAGTAAATTTAGGGGTGGGGGGGGGGGTAGAGACTAAAGTTATGGATGAGTCATATTTTGTTCTTGAAAATGTTTGTAATCTGATTTTATACACAAATTTGTGCATATGCATGGTTAGTGAATGAGTCCTATGTATTTTAAATTTCATTCTGTTCAACACACCAAGCTATAGTATGGATTCAGAAGATTTTTTTAGAGGTGTCAGTTTTTTTGGAGGTCAGTGGTCGCAGTTCTTTTTCATATTCTCTGTATGGAAGAAAGCAACATAGAGATCCTGCAAATTTGATCCATTCCTGTTTCAGGGAAGCAATAAATCCAAATTTGAAGCAACATGATTTTTTTTTTCTTAAAAAAAAAATATACTTGAAAATAAACACAACCTTTGAAAGAACCTCTAGGAACCCTTAAAAAAAGAGCAGTTAAAAATGGAACCCATAAATTACTGCAAGAACTCTAAAGACTGTCAATGGTTCCTCATGTAAAGTTGCATAGAGGTTCTTCAGAATGTTCTACAAGTATGTCAGTCTACTCCAGATGGTGCATTAAGTATCTTCATTTTTACAGTGTTAGGAGTACTATTCCTTTCACTTCTATAAAACATTTCATATTAACTAGACTAGAAATGTATAATCTTAAAGGGGTCATGACATAAATTTTATTATTTTAATACGTTCCTTGAGGTTTAATTATAATGTTAATAAACATTACAGCAGCAATAAAACCCTCATTCTGACCCTCTCTCTCTAACGAGCTGTTTTTAGGGGGTGTGTCCTTTAAGCCTTGTCAGGAATCAGTCACTGTTATGATTGGCTAATGTCATTGCATAGAAAACACTAAACGCTCCCTTGCTATTGCATGTGAGTCTTTTGACAGCATGATCAAAAATAAGAAGTCATTTCCAGATGAAGCATTATGACCTCCTTTACTTACGGTTAGTGATGCAGCTGCAGTCAGATTTAGTACTGCTTCGTCTATCAACAAATGTTTCTGTATCCATTGCAGACAAGATAGCAACAGTGATTCTAATTTACATTTGCACTGTAATTAAGTCAGCCGTTAAGGTAGTGAATGCCAGTGGGTGAGAAGATATCTACTCGTCTCTCTGGAGGCGGTGTTTATGCAAATGTTTGTGCCCAGGTGACGTCACCTTGCCCATCAGATCCAAAACGAGACATTTTTAAAGCTTGATTAAACAAATGCTTAGTTCATAGCGAGGAGGACGTTTTAAGCTATGAAACTTGCAAGATGTTTTAATGATATAAAGATCTCTTATATGCGAAAAGATTAAGGCAAATTATGTTTCTCATGACATGACCCCTTTAAGCAGAGTGTCTTAATAGGCTACTTAATAGGTTACTTCCCAGACAGCAACATAGTGTTGGCCCAGATCAGGCCCACATCTGGCCCTCGTGAAATCCATGCAGGCCAGATGTGGGCCGGATCTGGGCCGAAACTGCTTGCTGTCTGGGTTAATATCTAACTAATATTAGGCCTATTGCAAAGAAAATACTACTGTTTTTCCATAGTGAAAATAGAATCTATCACTATTTGCACTTAGTGTAAATAGCATATGGCTAAGAAAATACTGTTTATTTCGTGTAAATAGAATCCATTACTGTTTGCACTTACAGTGCAATGGATTCTATTTACACTTAGTTAAAGTAACAGTACATTTAGTGCAAATAGCCGCTGCCAATATTAAGTCTATAAGCAATGCTGTCTACTTTGCATGCAAATGAGTATGGTGTTCTGGTATCGTCCATGTAGGTGAACAGAGTTAAGTGGCGCGCGCGTGAGCAGCTCTTTAATCCCACGCACCTGCTCCACATGCTTCATCCACTCCGTGTTTTCCATCAGTCTCAGCCGAGGCGCTATCCAGCAGTATGTGGACAAAACGATTTATCAGGGCACATTAACTGCAGAAAACAGTGTGGATGGCTCGAGATGCGGGATGCTCGTGGATCAGCGTGGATCAACGATGAGCGTCACATAGCAGCAGGACGTGAAATAGCGTTTATAACGAGCACTGCGCTTGCTGAGGATGAATCCGGCTGGAGATGATGCTGCGTCTGCGGAGTCTCGTAGCTGAAGTCGAGGGATCTCGCATACTTCTGCTCATCCAGGGCAAACACACACGTTAAGTCTGACTTCACTAAACATCTTCTGACATTATTTCTAGCAAAGGACAGCTGTGTTTGTTAGTGAAGACCTCTCGGATTTGACTGACAGATGTCTTATGATGAATGACTGCAGTTTAGGACCCTTTGCTGTGACTCTTTGAAGTAGTATGTAAATACATTTCCCATGAGGATTTTATTTATAAGAACATGTGAATACGGATGAAAGCGCACAGGAGGACTCTATGTTCAAGAGCAGGATGCATTTTACCAATCCAAAATGGTAAGTGGTCATTTTTTTTTAATAAACTAGGTTATATCAGCCAAATGACAAGCATCATAAAACGCAGTCTGGTTCAAGTTGTCAGTTACATTTGCTGTTGGTCAGTTGGTTATGTTAAGATTAATTGGTTAAGATGAATACAATATATGTCTGATTTTCAGAAGCCTGTTGTGTTTCAAAACCTATACTGAGCTGCCTACCTTGAAGATATTTCTGGGTGATACGAAAGGGTGCCTTACAAACACATAAATGGATTTTGCCAGATAAATATAGCAGAAATAGGCCTGATGTTAATTAAATGTGAAATTATGAATAGCTACAGGAACAAAAAGTTAAGTAGAGAATTATAAATAAAAAAAAACCCGTTATTTTAATGTAGGCTACGGTCAGTCGGTCATTGTCATCCTGAAATGGTTTATTTTGAGACAATGTAAAAAGCTTATTAGGTGCTACTTAGTAAATAAATACACGGGCAATGGAAAAGACTTTAGCTCAGTTATTTTGTTACTTGTAGCCTAGATTAAGATCCGCAAAGAAAATTAGCCCAAATATGTAGAAAACGAGTAATTTAGTAAGAATATTAAGGCTATTATATGCTAATAAAAAGGCTATTAAAATACGAATTTATATATCATTATTATGAATAAAGCCTATAAAGAGTAGTCATTCCGAAAATTCTTTATCTTAAAGTCTCTCTCATCGATCTTCTTGTGTCTTACCGGTTCGTGATTCTGTGTGAACCCCTGAGCATCTTTATCAAAAGTTTTGTTCACTGTAAAAGTAATACTCGAGTACTCCGAAGCCAATGTAACATAGTTATTAACCCTTACAAGTCGAAAGATAAAGCCTTGTTAATTATTTTATTTTGTACTTGTATGACCAGAGAGAGAGCGAGACGGCGGAGTGTTACAAGACACTCGAAAGTAGTCCCGGCATATATGATATGATATTTTGTGGTCTGTCTTACAGCGTTAATTTATATTTATTTCGTCGCTGAATGGTGCGATTGACCAATCAGAATGAAAATAATTAAATACCCTGTCGGGATAATAGCAAATTATATTATTTTGCGTTTCATTTACACATAAAAGCAAATCTTTTAACATCTTAGAAAGCATTTTTGTTAAAGTTGACCTTTTAAACTGGTAATAAAAATGGTATCCAGATGTTTGCAGTGTGAGTGTTTTGACATATAAAGCTGTCATACCTCATGGTAGACCTGGGTTTAAGTCCAGCCCAGGTCATGTTCTCTTCCTAGTCCCCTCCCCTGCTGACACACTGTCTTTATTACTGTGTCTATCGATAAAATAGACAGTTTATGGTTTCCATCTGTTCAGTGCACATCACACATTACATTTGCTTTATGTTTTTAAGATGCGATTCGCTGGATTCCGAACACCAAAATCTTTCATGGCCTTTGTGATGAGAAGATGGAAAATCTTACTGGTGCTGAATGTGTTTACGATGGCCGGCTTCATCACTTTTTGGGGCAAGTGCAATTTACGCACAACCAAAGCTGTTGGTCAACAGGCGGTGGCTGCTGATGTGAGAGGACAGACGCATCTGAATGGATCTGCTCAGGAGACCAGCATCACTCATGATGTGCTCTTAAAGAGACTGGGATCACTGGAAGATGTGGTGTACAGACAACTCAATGGTAACTTCTTTGTTATCATAAAAATACTGCATTATTCACAAAAATGCCCTTTTACAGAACATGTAGCAATGTGTCATTTGTGTCGAATAGGTTTGTCCAAGTCTCTTGGACTCATTGAAGGTTTTGGTGGCCGGGGTAGAGGAGGTCTACCAGCAACACTTACGCCAGAGGAAGAAAAGGAGGCCAAATACCTGAGGGAGAAATATGGCTACAATGCATTTCTGAGTGACAAAATCTCTCTGGATAGATCTATTCCAGATTATCGACCCAGCAAGTGAGTGTCACTGGCTTTTTTATTTTTACTTTGAAAAATAACTATACAAAAACATACAGTTTTTGCTCTTTGTGTAATATGGAATGAGTTAACTGATTAGCAAAGTTATGGCATAGTTTTGTATACTTTGTTATTTAATCACAAAAACCCACTGCAATAATTGATTAATTTTATTAATGCCTAGAACCATTTGCTTAAGAGTTTTTACTTTTACCAAGATTAAATAGGACAGGGAAGTGACATTTACTGTTTCTAAGTTCAATTAAGTGAGGTTCTGTATAAGCTTCATTTTTGAGACCCACAAGGCTCTGTAATTGTTACAGTGAAATTGTGCAAATAAGCAAAGCAAAAAGTGGCTTTCCTTTTGTTAGGAAGTGAAAGGTTTCACAGCCTTGTGTACCAAAGATTCAAAGTGTGGTTTGTTTCAAAGACAACAAGATCTTCTGTATCCATGTATGTGTTTTTATAGATGCAAAAAGGCCTTTTATTCCCGTGACCTGCCACAGATCTCCATCATTTTCATCTTTGTAAATGAGGCGTTGTCTGTCATCCTGCGTTCAGTCCATTCAGCTGTCAACCACACACCAGCTCATCTCCTAAAGGAAATCATCTTGGTGGATGACAACAGTGATGACGGTGAGAAACAAGACAATTCTGGCTCTAAATTACATGGTACTGTCATATTATTGGTTATTCTAATGGTTTTCTCAGGCGAACGATAAAATGATATGAAAAAAAGAAGTCCTCCTGGAAAGTTTGTATTTACCAGTTGGGAATTCATAAATGTGTGTTCAAAACATAAATGTCTGTCAGGTGTGTTCAAATCACTTTGGTTGGAGCAAGATGTTGATGCACAAAATTTAGCAAAAAATTATTATTATTCTTTTTTTTTTACTCTTTCTACAACGATGAATAATGAATGTGCATCAGGCGTGTTTTTATGTTATCTTCTAAAGGTGAAGCAAATAGTTATAAATTCTATTATAACTGTACAATACTATTGTGTTTTGTACATTCAGCTTAGCTAGTTAAATTGTAAGTGAAAAATAGTAATTTCATGCATTTCAACAAATTTCCTGTCACCTACAGATGTTGCATCAATTGCATCCGTCATGTTTTCTCACTGAAATGTCCCCAACTCCAAGAAAATCCTGAGTTTCCCACTCGTAATTATGACTTGGCTCATATGCATTACACTCATAAGTAAGATCTTTCTTAGAGAACTCGAATGTACCTTCTTTTCCCTTGTACCAATAAGAAACCTCTAAATACTCACCCAAAACCCCAAATAACCACATACCAAAACCACTCAGAACACCTCAGAAACCACAGAGCAAATAGAAAGTGCAAAAATCTAGTTTCATAAACCATTCTGACAGGGTTTAATCCATTGTGATGCATTTGAGCGTGAGTGTCAACACTGATAACCTGAAGTAGTTTGCCAAGCACTCTTTGCTCACGTTGCGCATGGCCATGCCTGTCTATTGTATCAAAGTGTGTGCTCAGGCCTTCCCAGAGAGACAGTTCAATTTTAATCACATTGTTGGCATGAGCCGGTGGCGGAGGGCCAACCGTCCATCAGCGCAGGGGGAAAAGCCTGCATTTGCTGAAATGAGGGGGCAGGCGAGCAGCACACCCATCTCTGTCCTCATAATGTCAGTGATTCACGGTTCGTCACTCGGAATGCAGATGACAGTGTTTAACATGGGGATCGGGAACACTTTCCAAGAACGTGTTTTCCAGGGGGATGGTGTGGATCCCCGTAGCACAGATCAAAGGCACGGAAGAGTTTTGGCATAGGAGACACGTTCCCTCTGGTCTGGTTTAAACACAGCGACGAGCACTCATGCACCATGAAACAAGATTTCTCCCTCTTTACCTTTTATGTGTGTGTGTGTGTGTGTGTGTTTATGCATGACAGTACAACTGAAAGGGCCACTGGAGGAGTATGTCAACAAGCGCTACCCGGGTCTTATCAAAATAGTGCGCAATCAGAAGAGAGAGGGCCTCATCCGTGCTCGCATCGAGGGTTGGAAAGTGGCCACTGGGGAGGTGACTGGCTTCTTTGATGCCCATGTTGAGTTCACGCCTGCATGGTGAGAATCTAGCACTTCCTACAATATGCTGCTGTTTTTTTAGATGGTCTCACTCAAACCTAGACTTCTCAGGCCTTGTTCACACCTGGTGTTAACATCCGTCTTGTGTGATCTATTCTAAACTGAGCTGCTCAGCCAAGACAGACATCTGTTTACAACCAGTAGTAACATATGTCTAAAATATGTCTCTTGTGACACTTTTGATTGGATTTCAAGTGGAGGGTCTCTAAATTTTCAGATTTCATGCATGATTAATGTCTATACCAGTGGTAACGTGTGTTTACAAAGGCAAAATAAGAAAGAGAAAGCATAGAAAATCAGTGTTTCTCTCAAATATACTAATTAATTTTATACAATACATATTGGAAAAGTATAAAACTTAAAAACTTAAAAAAAACCTACACTGCAAAAAGAGATTAAAATTAAAAATTACACATATTGTGCAGAATTTTGACACGTGGTGAGCGTGCTCAGTTTGTGTGTTAAGATGGATCACACATCTACTGTGTAATGTAATTTAACACACAATGTGTCATTTAAACACATTATGTGTATAACTCAAAATGATCAGAAACTGCTAATTAATGTGTTAATATGACAAAAATAATACTGAAACTGAAATAAAACAGACAGATGTAAAAAATTTTAGCAATTTAATTTGTCAAATGTTGTCAGGGTAGAGAACATGCACAGAGGCACAACAAAATGTTCTCAAAATGTTCATAAACTAAATTTAGAGGATTAAATGACACAGATGCCTTGTAATGCACTACAACTATAAGATACAATACAGTATACATTACAAAGTGTTACCAACATCAACTACACCTGGGATGATTGAAAATCATACGGTCAAGACTAGCAGAAATGTCAGATACAAGATAAAACTTTCCAAATCAGACAACAAATAAACATTTTAAGTTAGTCAGTGACAGTTAATTTTACAAATGTATAGTATGTTTGTAATGCACTAGCTATTAACCACAGTATTCATTGAAAAGTGTTGCCAACATCAATTACACTAAACAAGACCAGAGGATAACATTTCTCAAAAATAAGATCAACTTAATCTGATAAGAAAGTCAGATACTTTGATACATATAAATATAAACATTTTAGTTCAGACAAACATTCAGGCACATATTTTTAAATTGTTCTCAATGACAATCACTCTTATAATTATAACATTTTAAGTGTGTACTAATTGTGAAGTAATACTTCTTGTTACATCCACCATTTGTATTTGATGAAGAATACATTTGGGCCACAAAAGAGGCAACACAGTAAGTAGGCACGTCAAGTTTTAAAAGGAAGAGAATGTGGTGTTTCAATATCCCAGTCTTAGAAAGTGAAGACAGAACTAATCTGTGGTGGACAGAAGTTTCACACCTAGAATATGTTGTCCACAACACGTCAGGCCCTCATCCACTGTCAATCGTTGCAATGATGTACTGTCATGTTGCACTCTTCAAACTCTCAATGTAGATTGGCTGTGGTCTGGTCTTTGATGCGGTCTCAGAACTGCTGCAGAGGGATGCAATATGGCTCCAGGCTTAGATTTAAGGGAAAAAAAACAAACACATTTCAGGAGTTTAGAAAGCATCAAGACATCATTTAAAAGAATAACTGTCAATGTACAACATACCGGTACAAAGGGAGCATTGGGTAGCACTTTTCATCTGAAAATTAGTGAAAACAGATTAGAGATACAATAAATATTTAAGTGAAGGATTAAGAGCAGCCTAAGTAGGGTTGTTGTGATAACCACAATATTGCAATACCACAATACTGACAAGCCAGCTGCACAGGATGGCAAATAATTTTTTTAAGGCTAAGCCCTTCGCATTTTATACTAAATGCATGTGTTTTAAATGTTAGTTAATAAGAGTGAAGAGAGTGTTTTTTTTCTTTAAGACTTTGAACAGAACAGACTGGGCATATGTCTACGTAACTCCAGGTTCACAAGCTCTGTCTGTGATGCATATTTTTTTCAAGCCCATGTTAACGGATCAGAGCATTCACACTGCACGCGGAAAAAGATGCGAAAGATGTGAAAAGAAAAGATTAGAAGTAGAAAGGTGCGAAAATAATTAATATCTAGCACATGAGCATAGAGAGAGTTGTGAGTGCACAGGTTAAGTCAGGTTAAGTCATATATTAATGAATATTTGTTATAATAAATTATACACAAGAGATGTAAGTAAAGAGTTGACACATACACAGCATCTGCTTGGTTTTCCATCCCCTCTATAAGAGATGCAAAATCATTCCTTTCCATGGTAGCTTCAGCTTTCAATTTCTCAATCTTTATATATATATATATATATATATATATATATATATATATATATATATATATATATATATATATATATAAAAAAACAACAACCAAAAAAAAAAAAAACAATCTTTTTATTTATATTTTTATATATTTTTCATTGTCTCTTAAAATATTTTAAAGTTACATTTCACCCAAAAATGAAAATGATGATTTTGTCACTGTCCAAACCTGTATGAGTTTCTTTATTCTGCTAAGCATAAAATATATTTTTAAAGAATGTTGCTAATCAGACAGTTGACGGTAGCCTTTGACTTCCATAGTTGCAAAGAAAAAAAATACTATGGAAGTCAGTGGCTACTGTCTGATTAGCAACATTCTTTAGAATATCTTCTTTTGTGTTCAACAGAAGAAAAACTCATACAGGTTTGGAACAACATGAAGTGGAGTAAATGATAACAGAATTTTCATATATTTTTTTTTTATTTATATACTTACAATTCAGCCTTCTCCACCAAGTGACTGACACAAACTTTGACAAGCAGTCTACTGGACTTAAACATAAATGATCCTGTTTTCCTGTGTTCCTCAGGTAGCACTGCTGCTTTGCTTTGAAGTAGAGTGCATGGCCTCCCTGTTCATTTGGCACTGGAACATGCTACATACATGACATGATGGCCGTGAATTTGACCTTTTAAACGCTATTATGCACATAACAATCACATAAAGACAAAACAAAAAAAAGTGGATGGGGCCTCTCCAGCATTTCTGTCAACATCAGCAAATTCTTGAAAATAAGTTTCAGTGTTAGCGTTACTATTGAGGAGAAGAAACAACATTCACGGCGTGTCACCCGCATACACAAGCTCTGTGTGTGAACGCACCTGTTGCAGTTAGGCAAAGGCTCCACGTTAAATTGTTCACTTATAATCCTCTTTTAGGTGTTTATAAAATGATCTGGTGGACAACTTTTGTCATTTTTTCCTGTTTCATCGTCTCTCTGTTTTATGCGCTCTGCCTCGCTAACACTTTCCACTAACGTCATACTGCTCAGTGCATGTCACCACTTTCCAACTAATTAACAATGTATTTGGTAGTTAACTATTTCCATGACTGATTTTTGCAGCACTACGCATTTTTAAGAGTATCTTCTGTAACTTACATATAGAACTGAGTCCGACAGCATTGTGATTCCCCTCAAACCAGGCCAGCCAGAGTGAAAAGAG
Source organism: Cyprinus carpio (assembly GCF_018340385.1). Taxonomy (NCBI): domain Eukaryota; kingdom Metazoa; phylum Chordata; class Actinopteri; order Cypriniformes; family Cyprinidae; genus Cyprinus; species Cyprinus carpio. The sequence continues at coordinate 12,875,999 of NC_056611.1, forward strand.
CGCGATCCGCCGCAGCTTAAAAACACAAGAGGCACGACGTGAATGGCCGACAAAAAATAGCCATTAATATTGTCATTTTAATAAATTGAGATGTATATATTCTATATTTATTTTATGAAAGATTTTTATTCATTTTAGAGCTTTTTGTGTGCTACCATATGAAATATATGTATTGTTTTTATTTCCATAAACACAAACAGCCCGCCCAGGAGACATTTATTGTGCCGATCTGTCCAAAGGATTTTTTTTTAAATTACACATTGTGTTAAAATCCTACACAACATATGTCAGAATGCTGTCAACACAACCATGTGTGTTGTTTTTTGACACATCTCTTTTTGCAGTGTAACCAGCCTAATATGGTTTACTTGTCTCAACTGGATTAAACTGGTTTTAGCTGGTTAAAGCTGGTCTCACATCCTACCAGGATGGTTTAGCTGAATTTCCTGCCTAGAAAAACTGGTGACCATCTGAAAGTGATTCAAACCCCTCTAAAAGAGTTTTGAGAACACCTAAGACTAGCATTGCAAGGAATGCTGTCACATGCGGTTTTGGCCCTGTTGACACCTGGTATATTAAGATACATTTTCAGTGATCTGGTCACAAGTGGTTAGCCAAGGTGCATTACTGTTTACACCTGTGTTGTTTGTAATTGTTCCTTATACCCTCATTCACTATTCCCTACATTAGTCCTCTAATATAGACCAGTTGAAGGAGTAAATGAAAACAAATGAGCAAATTCGTGCGCTAAGTGCACTGGAAGGGCTGCCACTTTTGCATAGTGTGCTTGCTGCTTAATAAACATTTGGACCTAAGCAAACTGGCAGCTCCAGTAGTAATGAAAATATTTATCTTGAACTCTTTCATGGAAACTAGCATGTATAAACCACATTGGACAAGCAGTTTGGAAAATGGATGAATGGATGATTCATTCGGCACAACCCTAACATTGCATTATGAGTATTCTGTAGCTGTTGAGTGTACATTGGTTATTATTGCGGTGCATTGTGGGATTGAATGTGTGAACTCGATAACATCCACTATGGTTTCAGACACCACTACAAATGCCTGCCCCCTTAAATAGTGCCTATTTAAGGGTATGAGGGCAATTTTAGACACAGCCCTGATCTTAACATGTGCTTTAAATGTGTCTTCTGTGACTACTTGAAGACTACATCGTGGTGTTCCTGGAGATCTGCCTAACTGCAGACTTCAGTTCCAGCTTTGCTCCGACACACCTGCCTGTATTTATCAAGTGCTCCTGAAGATCTTAACTGGCTGGTTCAGTTGTGTTGTGTTTGATCAGGTTTGGAGCTGAACTTTGAAGGATGGAAGATCTTCAGGAACAGGATTGGGCACCTCTGCTCTACATCATTTTCATGGATGCACCAAATGCGATACACAATTACAATTGAATTAAATGGAGCCATTATGCTGCTTACGAGTGAGTAGGAAACCAAGGGAATGGAAAGGGTACAAATGGTAATGCAATTGTGATCAATGTGTTTTGGCACAGCATAGCGAATGTGGAATAATTTTTTTTGGTGTGCTTTCTAAAAAGAATCCCAAGGCAAGTCTTCAAATGCATTTGTCCACATGAATGTCTACACTACGAAAGCAACCCTTTCATAGTGGACCTTGTTCACAGATGTATTTAGTGTTGTGTTCTCATGAGCAAACCAATCAGATATGAATACCATTTGTAAACAGAGTTTCAGTTCATGTTTCCTCTGTAGGTTCATCTAATTGGCTGATGTGAGGTGAGAAACCAGCCAACACATTCCCAAGCCAGGATTAGATTTAGCTCCACAGCAGAGTTGAAGAATTGTTATTAGCACTGTGCAATACAGCTTTGTTCATAATGATCTAACCTCTACATCCCCTTGTCAGGGCTGAACCAGTTCTGTCTAGAATCAAGGAAGACCACAAGAGGATCATACTGCCCTCCATAGATAACATTAAAGACGAGTCGTTTGAGCTGGAACGCTATGAGAACTCAGGCCATGGTTATAACTGGGAGCTCTGGTGTATGTATATCAGCCCTCCGAAACAGTGGTGGGATGAAGGAGACACTTCTGCACCTATCAGGTAGGAACCTACTGGACTTTCATCCATTCTGAACACAGTCCTGTGTTTCATATTTTTCATTTACTTTTGGAATAGTTCACCCAAAAATTAAAATTGTCATTAATTACTAACCTTCATGTCGTTCCAAACCCGTAAGACCTTTGTTCATCTTTCGGAACACAAATGAACATATTTTTGATGAAATCCAAGAGCTTTCTGACCCTGCAACGCAACTGACATGTTTAAGGCCCAGAAAGGTAGTAAGGACATTGTTAAAATAGATTATGAAGAAATTATTATAAGAAATATGTGACCCTGGACCACAAAACCAGTCTTAAGTCGCTGGGATATATTTTTAGCAATAGCCAAAAAAAACATTGTATGGGTCAAAATTATAGATTTTTCTTTTATGCCAAAAATCATTAGGATATTAAGTAATTAAGGATATTAGGATATTAAGTAATTAAGTAGTGTTCCATGAAGATATTTTGTAAATTTCCTACAGTAAATATATCAAAACGTAACTTTTGATAAGTAATATGCATTGTTAAGAACTTTATTTTCTCAATATTTAGATTTTTTTGCACCCTCAGATTCCAGATTTGCAAATAGTTGTATCTCGACCAAATATGCCCTATCCTAACCAATCATACATCAATGGAAAGCTTATTTATTCAGCTTTCAGATGATGTATAAATCTCAATTTTGAAAAATTGCCAATTAAGACTGGTTTTGTGGTCCAGGGTCACATATAAAAAACGATTAGACAAGTACAGCACACAAAGAGGGTGCAACCTCTTTATAGCAGGACTTGCTTGTCCAGCTGTGGAAATGTCACTTTATATATCTGCTCTGGTTGTCTTAAATCCTCTGAAACATACAAAAAGGTACAGAAGGAAAATTCACAGGAGTATTTTTAAGTGTTTCACTAACTAAACAGAAACTAAACAGAGTGCATTGAAAGGTTATGTGACTGTACAAAGTACATGAATATTTAATGATGTTGGCTTGTTTGGTTTGTGATTGGTTTTCTGTTGCTAAACAACTCACCATGATATTCTAGCACAGCATTGTGCACTGCCGTTAAGCACTGCACTATTTCATAACACATCGTTATGGAAAAAGTATGAAAGTAGCGGAATGCAAAGTGGTCTTAATATGGTGTAAACAGGGCTTATAAAATATAATATATTTTATTAGTTAAGATGCATTTTACACTGCCACTATTCTATATATATTAAATAATTTTCAATTATTTATACTTATTTTTTCAATATTGACATTCATTATTTCTTCATTAATTATTCATTATATTAGAGAAGAAACAGCATTGAAAATAAGTGTAAAATCTGTATTTTTAGGACGCCTGCAATGATAGGCTGCTCTTTTGTGGTAAACCGGGAATACTTTGGGGAGTTGGGCCTACTGGACGCAGGGATGGACGTGTATGGAGGCGAAAATATAGAGCTGGGAATCAGGGTTAGTATGCCACCCACATCCCTCTGCTAAAGTAGAGCATTAGCCTCCCTACGCTCAGTGCACAGAGCCTTCATTTGAAAAGAATTTTAGTTTTTTTTCTTCTAAAATTATGCCAGAACTGAAGTTTGATAGGTGTATGTGTATTTTTCAATCCCAGGTTTGGCTGTGTGGGGGAAGCATGGAAGTTCTGCCTTGTTCTAGAGTGGCCCATATTGCAAGAACAAAAAAGCCCTACCACAGTAACATCGCCTTTCACACTAGGCGCAATGCACTGAGGGTGGCAGAAGTATGGATGGACCAATACAAATCAAATGTCTATTTGGCATGGAACCTCCCAATGAAGGTAAGCTCCTGACATATTTGCAGGTTTATAATAAGAAAAAGTGTAATACTTCACTTTCTTTGTCCATACAGAACCATGGCATTGACTATGGAGACATATCCCAGAGATTAGCGCTCAGGAAAAGACTCCAGTGCAAAAACTTTGAGTGGTACCTCGACAATATCTATCCAGAGATGAGGAGATACAACAACACTCTCTTTTATGGAGAGGTGAGTACCACATTAGATGAATAAAGGTGCGGTTATCTTTGTTTGGAAAATTGGACGAAAGATTTCCCTACAAAGAGTTCACAATGGGTTACATTTTGTTACATGGGTTTGCCATGTTGACCAACAGAAAGCTGCTTGGTTAGAAAGGGACTCCTGTGTAAGCTGTGCTTTATACATCACTACAAACTGACAAGATAATGGACCTTTTTTGCCTACAAAATTTTTCTAATGTGACCGCACCTTAACACTTGGTCTCTGATTAACACACCCAAAATTATTTATTTACCCTCATGTCCTTTCAAACCTGTCTGACTTTTTTCCATGAAACAAAAAACTAATTTTGAAGAAGGTCCTCTGCGCACTTTTCCATATAATGAAAGTGAATAGGGACTAGGGGTGTCAAGCCCCCAAAAATGACAAAAATAACCATAAAAGTGTCACGCAAGTGGTCAGTATGACTCGTGTAATATTCTATGTCTTCTGAAACCAATAATATAATAGTGTGAGGAGTCAACCAAGTTTAAAATTATGATTTGGCTAAAATCATACCAATCATCTTACTGCAGCATTCAAGTTTTGTAGGCGTTTATTCAAAAGTATTGACGAGTCATGCAATGATTTCATATTAGTTACCATTGTGGCATTCTTCACAATGACTTATTTTGTAATTCACAGAAGAAACATCTACATTTATGCAATAAGCAGTCACTTTTATCCACTTTTATCCAAAGCAAAAACAATAGAGGAACAAAATCAATCTGTCAAGGAGCCAACAATATTCGTAATATACGAAGAAAGTGATGTAATGAGGGTGAATAAAAACGGTGACAGAATTTTCACTTTTGCGCGAACCATTACTTTAAGAAGGCACTGCATCGTTAATTATGTCTTAGTTTTACCAAAACAGATCTCATATTAAGAGAATAATCAACAAAAAGCAGGCCAAACTATCAGCTGCTTGCATCTTTTTAATGTGTTCTAGATACGCAATACCAATGTGACCCATCTGTGTGTGGACCAGGGCATAAAGGAAAACCACACAGCAACTCTGCACCCCTGCCATGGCTGGGGCCCTCAGGTAGAGCCCCAACTCCTCACAGCTATACATCTCCACAGACCTGACCTCCACTAAACCTCTACTCACTCTGCACACAGGAAATAGGTTACATCTAGAGAGAGTCTCTTCATGACATACTGTAGTTCTCCGCATTCTGTTTATCAGTGGCAACTAAGCAATGAAATGAAAAGATGGCGCGAAACAAGACAGAAATTCTATTTTATAGTTATAAAGTCAATCTGGAGACTGTAACTTCTAGATCTAGTCTCGACAAGTTTGCATATCTGCAGTGGAGCTTGACCCACCTAATAATTATAATAAATTAATAGTCATTATGGAACTGCCAAAAACTATCTGGCAAACATCATCAGCATAGGGTGCCAAAATGCCTCTAAATGACTCAGTGACCCAATTACCAAATCACTGAATGAAATAAATTCATATTATCCCCTCTGTGGTCTATTTTGTAGTTGGGTCGCTACACTAAGGAGGGTTATCTTTTTCTGGGTCCTCTGGGAAGCACTGGCGAAGATACGCGGTGTGTGGTGGACGATAAAATCAGCAGCTACCCACAGCTCCTGAATTGTGAGAAAGTCTCTAGCGTAAGCCAGAAAACGTGGCACTTTGCACAGGTGAATGGGTCATGTTTTATATAGAGCACTTTGTAAAAATTGTCCTTTTGCCTTTGATCACTAAAAGGAGTCTTTTTATTTTTGTTCCCTGAAAATGAAGCAATCATCAACCGAGCTACAGGACGCTGTCTTGAGATAGTGCAGGCTAATGTCTACTTCGGCTACGCTCTGATCCTGCGTTCCTGCACTGGTCAGAAGTGGAGCATCAAGAATTTGATGAAACAGGACTGAGGGCAGTGAGTCAGCAACCTTAGAAAGTTGGGAATCTCTATGGCCTTCATGGAACTTTAGAAATTGGATCCAGTTTTTAGGAACTCAAGGGGTGCTGATCATGTTTGCGTGTTTTGGGTTTTTGGTCTTACTACATTCCACATTACAAAAAATAAGACACTCGAAGCACCACTGCATACAGTAGGTTCCTCAGATTTCCACCTTCTGGAAAACCACTAGACATCCTGAGAACAGTTCTCTGAGAAACATTGGATTTCAGAAGTTCTTGCAAGAACTAAAGAAAATCAATCGTTCCTCCAGTAACTTTGCTGCAATGTAAGATTTTGAAGCACATAAACTGTTGAAGTTCCTTAGGTGTGCAGCATTTTCAAACCATAATTTCAACAGTGAGAGCAACCAAGTCTTGAGTGCAGAAACCAAAATGACAATTAAATGTTGTAGATGATCAACTGCTGCATTGCAAATACTCTGTACATCACTGTATGCATAATTTAAAGGATTACTTCACTTCCAGAATAAAAGATTCCTGATAATTTACTCACCCACTTTATGATCCAAGATGTTCATGTCTTTTGGAAAAAATTAATGTTTTTGAGTAAAAAAAATTCTCCATATAGTGGATTCCATTGGCCACCATCGAAGTCCACTATATGGAGGAAATCCTGGAATGTTTTCCTAAAAAAAACCTTAATCACAGTGGGTGAGTAAATTATCAGGAAATTTTTATTCTTGAAGTGAACTGGAAGTCTAATCTTAAATTATACACCTGCAGATTTACTTCACATCTAGGAGAACGTGTTTATGTGTTCATAACAGCTTTATTTAGACTTAATTTGTAGTAATGTTGAGTTGTGCTATCTGTATTTCTTCTTACATTCTCTTGTGTTAGGTTTTCACTGTCAGCGGCTATGGGTCCCATGTCTTCTGTTTAAATAAGCAGTCTGCTCTGGAAATATGTTATTTATTGCATTTTTTTTTTCTACAGTAGCCCCTCACGAGAATGACATTATGATACGTGCGCAGTTTAACAGTAACTATGGTAACTGAGCTCTATCTGCTGTTGAATGGATCCTGTAGTAGCCTAGTCATAATGTTACTTTGAACCACACTATAGCAACAAGGCCAGTATGTAGGCGATAGGAATATGGGAAAAATTATCGTCAGGGATTGTCGACCGAGTTACATAAGTACACGTTACATGAGTCATAAACTGTACATGTAACTACAGTTTCCTCAGATGTTGTTGCACCCATACCGTCTTCCATTTTGACTAGGACTGATTTGAATAAAATGGTGAACTGCTGCGTTGCAGTGCTCGGTGTCCTAAATCTGAAAAAGAATTTAAACGCCCTATATAAGAACCTCACTTGTTATTTTACCTGAGGAACTGTTGGCAGCAACAAAGCAGCGTATCTAAAGATCAAAGCAAGTAACGCTCCAAAAAAATTTATGGTTGTCATTTGGAGATTAGCGGCAAACACTACAATGTTCCTGTGACAGGAGGATGATGGGCTACCAAGAGGATGATCTGACGTGTCAAAAAGCACCAGCTGAGCTTTCTCACACAACAATCCTTCCTTCAGCAATGGTAAGGCTGTTCTAACTTAAAAGGACATCAACTGTGCATACTAATCGACCCTCTGAGCGCCTCCTACCACTGAGCCAAACCTCATGCTGTGATGCTTCAGGCTCTGTGTGACTGACATCTCCCAGTCATGTAAGCCACGCCACATGTTTGAGGGCTGTTAAATATTCAACCGCTGTTTATTATGCATTTACAACTCGAATTAGGGCAAGTATTCTTTTTCATCTTTCCATATTAAACAACTCTGGCAGCTGTATCGGCAGGTCTGCTGTATAGGCCTATCGGCTTATGGATTTTCTTTGTTGCAGAGGCTTTCTCATTTTATAGGAGGCTTGTTTCATTTTTATGGTAAGCTGTGAAGCAGTGAGTAATTGTAGCAGTTCATAGCTCTCGAATACACATAATGACTTTGTAGTTCATAGTACAAGAGTAAATAATTTAAATAGATGATACGCCCCCATAGTTCATCACCGTTGATATTGATCATCATGATTCATTACTGGCTCATTAACTTAGTGATTCACCCTCAGAGCTTAGAGGCATGGCTGATGTGTGACTGTGAATAAGTGTTGTATGGCTTCATATTTTGACTAAAACCCATTACTTAGCTACCATTTGTCTTTGTGCTCTGCATCTCAGTTCCAAAAGTGCTGGTTCAGTCTAACTGCACTGGGACTTTGTATTAAGGAAGGCACATTGGTGACATTTCATAGGCACAGGCAAAAAAAATTTGTCACATGGAGTCACTTTCAAATAAAGCAGATTTCTGTTGGTCAACACCACAATTTGGGTGACCAACACAAAACAAAATCTGCTAGGGGGACTTTTTGCCCTCATGCAAAACTCCCGAATACGTTAATACCAAGCAATGTCTGTCATGATCCCTGTCTGTGACGCTCGTCTGTTACAGTGCCACATTTACTGTTGTACTTGTTTATATTTACTTGTGCAAATCCAGTTATTCCGTATATATAGCCATTTTCTGGCATGGGAAATTATGAGGTATTTATGACTTTGTCTCATAATTTTTGAGAAAAGTCAGAATAGTCAGGTATAAACTTAGAATTCTGACTTGCAATTTTGAGTCTACATTGCACAATTCTGACTTTATTCCTCCACATTCTGAGTTTACATCTTGCAATTTTGGCAGTTTTCCACCAAAAAACTAAATAGAAATCTAACAATTCCAACCTTTTTATGCAATAGCGAGTTATTTCTAACAATCCCCTTTTTTCTCTCAAAAACTGTATATAAACTTAGAACTGTATGAAAAAATGTTGTTATTCAATTTTTTTTAAAAATGAGTCACTGAATTATTCCCTCACCCTTTCAAGTTGTTACAAAACACTACTCATTTAGGACCAAAACGCCGCTGCTCTGTGTTGATGGGGTTGATTCTGCTGTAGTCTTGTTTGGAACTATTTGGAAGTACAGAATAGACAACTGTAAAGTAACTGGCATTGATAGTGTCTAAAAGACTCAGAATGAACTTACCTGCATCCTTGTGACAGTGGAACAATGTCGATTTTGCTTGTGATTTTGCTACTGGGAAAATACTAAAGCAATTGTATGCTTTTTACCTTAAAATATCAGTTTAAAAATCATTCTGACTTCTAAGTCAAACATTTTGTTTTTCTTTCCCACATTTCCTTCCAAACGTCTGTTCTGGGAGTAATAATGAGCGAGTACGAAATCCGCGAACTGGGCGGATTGCTTTAAGGCAGCAACAAATGCACATGTACAGAGATCCGCTGTAATTATGACAGTGAATCCCACTCACTTAACTGTAGAGGGCTACAAAGTAGCAAAAATATACACAAACTACATACAGTTGCTTCAAGGCTGTCTGTTCAGTTCACGCACCCACAACAGAGAACAGTTTTTAAAGAATGATAAACAAGAGCAACAAATACGATATTAATCAATAATGGGCAGTGTGATGTGTCTTGAGGTAGGCCTATTTTTTTTTTTTCAGGAAACAGAAATGATGCCACAAATATTACAAAAATTCTTTATTGCATAAACTCTATGCATTTGTCCTGTACATATTTGAATATGTTTATTAAAATCATCTATGGGCAGCTTCCAAGAAGCTAGTGTCAACTACATAGCTAAATATTATGCATGCGAAGTGTACAGATATATCATTAAGTGAATAACTGTAAATATGTCTATTTACATTTTTTTTTTTTTTACAATTTAATGTAGCCAACTGTGCCACCACAACACCCGTGTTTGCCAAACCCTAAACTCTTCTTTTGAAATACAACCCACTTTAAAGGGTTAGTTCACCCAAAAATGTAAATTAGCCCTTGTTTTATTCACCCTCAAAGCATCCTATATGCATATGAATTTCTTCTTTCAGACGAATCCTGTCGGGATTATATAAAAATTTTTCCTTGCACTTCCAAGTGTTAGAATGGGAGTAGGGGAGTGTTTTTGTTCAACAGTCCAAAAAGTAGTCAAATAAAGTGCGCGCATCCATCATAAAAATCAGACTGGATTCATCCAGTTCGTCCAGAAGAAAGACAAATACACCCAGGATGCTTCGAGGGCGAGTAAAACATGGGCTAATTTTCATTTTTGGATCAACTAACCCTTTAAATGGCCTACAGAACCAATTTAATCTGGGATATTTTGTTCATGTCAAAGCAATTTTACAATATTGTCTTTAAGTAACGGCATAAACTGAAATAACTGACTGTGTATATTGGTATAACATTCCTTCATTCCTAAAATCACACCCAACCTTAATGTCTAATTTTTCTCATTCACCACACAATTGTGGAGGTCAAAATCATCTACACACATAGTATATATCATTTTATCAACCCATCCAGATCTTTAGTTGAATGCTACAAGCTAATGTTACATTCTAGATCAGACAAGGACAGTATGAGGACAAACACATTGAATGAAGTAATCACGTGCACCACCAGGTGTCGCTATTATACCAGAATGAACTATCCACTCGCTCCAACCACACATGGATCAACATTTGAGTGAGAAAAAGGGGTTGGACTAACATTCTACCTTTATAATTTCAGTGTATGCACCTTTATTTTCTAAAGTACACCTGTGCAGACAAATATGGCTTTAGTGAGGGGTCTTGGGGGAGAACGGAGAGCTGGCAGACGCGTATTGATTTCAGCTGCCCCCTCAGTAGCCCTGACACGATCTGTGCAGAATGTACTGTTTTAAACTATCATGCACGAACAGAAAACACACATGTAAAGCTCTATTTACAAAGTTCTGCTCATTCACATGCATTATAAAGTAGAAGCAGACCTCAGGAAACATGGTGGAGGACATATAGCCTACCAGTGCGTTTTCTACAGGTGTCCAGAGGAGACATTCATGAAACACAAAGAAGAAATGCATCAGGCACAGTTTCAGCCATTGCCCCTATGTGAAAGATACAATCATCTTCCAGTATCATTCTTTTCTGTTTTACAATCCCAATATTGAAGAATGGAAGCATACATCTGCTGAAACATCAACAATGCAGTGCTACGGTGGCTTTAATACAGACAGAGAATGAAATGCAATATGAACATGCACCGTACACATAACCATAAAGATGACTGTGGCTCATGATAAAGTGAAGGACATCTTCAATGCAGCTCAAAAAGGGAGGTAACAAAGTAACAAAGATTTTTCTTGCAGGTTGATGGGAGTAGAGCAGTGCAAAATAACCCAAGCTCATCCACTAACATGAATCTGAGAGCCATCATAAACCTTTCAGAAATGCTGAAATTGAACAGGTCTCAACAGGTATAACCCTTAAAAACACTGATAACTGGCCATTAAGTACCATTAAGACACATTAAGCGCTTTGAAGTACTGCAAAACCCAAGTAAAAACATCTTGTTCTTCACTCACTGGGCCCAGATGGAACCTGTAGACATTTTCAGATCTAATTTTGTCAGAAAAGATTTTAAATATGGTCAAAAGTGTTAAACTGACCTGAGACTATTACAGTCTTAATGGTGGCTGAAATCATAATCAAATAATCTAAAATCTTAGCAGTATATTGTCTTGTTTTAAGAGTGTTTAGATATTTCTGATGAAAAACAAGATAAATCTCAAGTAGATAGATCTTCTTTTAATCATTTTATCTGTATTTTTGTCATTTTCCGTTATCTAAAACTTAAAATAATTCAGAAGCAAAACTGCAATTTGTCATTTTAAAAGGTCATATAATTGTGTAAGAATTAAGTTTATAATATTTAATTAAATATATAATTACTGAATTCTTTAATTCCTAACATTTTATGTAATTTTGCTTGTTTGGAGAATGTTTTGATATTTCATTAGAAAATTAACAACAATATTGCATAAGAAAAATTACGACTAATTCGCCACAGGTTTCACTGTTTTGTTGTTGTTGTTGTTGTTGTTGTTTTTATGGGGTTTTTCAATTAATGAGTAAAATAAGGTCTGTGGTAACTGATAATTGATGAAACTTGGTGTTTTGTTGTACAACATGAACTGCACACACTGCAAACATTCTTTGTATGTAATTACTATGTAGTTTCTTTGTAGTTACAATGTAGTTACTTATTACAAACTTTTTTTTTTTTTAAAAGTAACTGCCTCAAAATCATGTTTTCATTATGGATGTGTATAATTTATGTTGTAGATCAAAATGTCCAAGTATCATCAATTTAAATTAACCACAGATCTTGTATTACTCATAAATTGAAAAAAAAAAAACATTATAAAACCCATAGAAAAATTTTGAGGGGAATCCATGGCGAATTAGTCTTCTGGGTTTTGATGTCACGACTGCTGGACTCTATATTGTAGATAATTTTACCCAAAGCAACCGAAAATGCATTCAAGATAGATTAATTTCCTGGGAATGAAACTGTTTCGCCATGCTATGCAAGTTTGAACAAAACAACTGTTGGAACAAACATGGAACTAGAACTCATGAATGACGCAGTTCTAATTTCGTGGAAATCTGCACAACTTTCCGTTGTGTTTCAACATTTTACGTGGGCGTGCTCATTACAAACCACTTCAGGAAAAGCATTAGACACAGGAAGATCGCACAATCGAATAGCAGAACACATTTGAAATGATGAAAACTATGAGTCAGGCTCATGGATTTTTGGAGCTGACGACTATGGATTTAATTATGGACTAAAACGAGCGCTCCTTCCCCGGCCTCCCACCATCCCCCGAGCCAGAAAAGCACTCTGGCAAGAGCAGACATAAATAGTCTCCGGAGTAGATGCTGTAACTCTCCAATTACTTTTGCCTTCCTACATCGACAGGAGGCCCGAACCCAGCAGAAGCTCATCAGCGAATCCCTGCTGAAATATCTGAAGCCACGGAGGAGACGGCGACGGTTTATGAACTCCTGCGTGTTATTGCATTAGGGAACAGAGGTGGCACGAAAAGCAGAAAGTCAGCCCTTTAAAGTCCCTGCCTGAGAGATGAGGCCCCGTGTAACATGCTGGCTTGGCTCGCCTCTACACTTCCTTTGTCGCTTGGTCCGCGTGGAAAAGTAATACAAATAATACAAATAAAAAAAAGAATAAAAAGCTCCTCTTTTCAGTAGTGAGGTGTTTGGTTTTGTTTCTTGAGTTTCGACAACTTCATCCACAGACATGCACATGCAGGCTCCGCCCCGCTCACAGTGGTGTCGCTACTCCATGCCGTTGCGTAGCATCTGATTGGCCGCGATGAGCATGACGCTGATGATGAAGGCCATGGCAAACGCACATATCAGGCTCTTGCGCACACACGTCTGCCGATTCTTCTTTTTGGGATGAACTGCAATGACACAAAAACAGCAATTTAGTCTGAGGAAAACAAGCCAGCGATTAGCATATATCGCATTAGTGTCTGAATGCGTAGGTGTCGATTTGCATTCTAGCCGACCGCCTTTCATCTGCCAATCTGACCCGTCTAAATAAAGCAGTGTTCTCACACAGCTGCGAGGTGGAGGTGTTTTGACCAGGGCTCGAGGTTCACCTGAGCACATGTGGCGGCTCGGCTCACGAGCGTCTGGGGTGACGAGAATAGAGCCAGTTATTAGGAGCTTCTGGGAACACACAGCGAGACAGATTGTGTGCCAGCCTCACCCCGTGATATCATTTTCCGCTCCAGTCTTTCTTCTGGCACAGAGCGCTAGTCAGCAAGTCCTGCCCCCTGCAGCCAATCCCTGGCCTGGTTACGGCAGAGAGGAAGCGTGATAATGAGCGAACGTAGCGACTCTTCTGCCTGAGTGTGTGTTGCTAAGGAGAACTTTCGTTTTTGCCCTACTCTCGCCTTTGCTAATGGCAGCAGATAAAAGTCAAGATAAAATGTCTCGCAGCGAGCTCAGCATGTTTTGAACTTCAAAAAGTCTCAACAGCAATGCAACCCTCTTGTGAAAAAAGTGTGTGTAATTGTATTGAAAGTGCACTTGTAGTTTACTTCAAAAGTATATTTGTTAAAAAAAACTGTTCTTGTAGATAATATAGAATATTATGAAATAAAAGGGCAATTAAGTGTACCTAAAGAGTGTACATTTTTATTTTTTATTTTATTTTTCTTGACACACTTAAATACTTTTAACATACATTTAATTCACATTTACATTTAGTTCATTTAGCAGATGCTTTTATCCAAAGCGACTTAAAAAAGAGGACAATAGAAGCAATCAAAACCAACAAAAGAGCAATAAAATGCCCAACACAGAACACGTAGCAAGATTATATATATATACTTAGTATACTTATAGTATATACTTAAGAACTTTTTAAAAAGTGCAATTTGTAGCAATGTAAATTAAATGTCCATTTTAAATCCTTCAAAAGTATATTTTTAATAAAAACTGTACTTGCAGATACTATTGAATATTATTAAATAAAAGGCCAATTAAGTGTACCTAAAGAGTGTACATTTTTATTTTCTATTCATTTTATTTCTTGGCACACTTAAGTACTTTTAACATACATTTTAAAACACTTTAGTACTTTTAAAAAGTGCAGTTTGTAGTAATGTAAATTAAATGTCCATTTTAAATCATTTTTTAAAATTATTAATTTAAAATTATTAAAAAGTACAATTATTTGATTATAACATATGATGATATTATTTTAACAGAAGTATATTGTTTGTTATTACATTTAAAGTTGATTGATTTTTAATGTACTAAACTGCAACTTCATCTTTACAAATGTAATTACAATGTAACTGTGCAAATAGATGACAAACTTTTAAAAGGAATTACAATAAAGTATATTTCAGTTTACAATAAATGCTTGTCAGTACATTTGTCATTACACTTTAACCATATTACAAAAACCATAAAAGTAATTATGAGATTACTTATAAAGATACTTAAGTCCTAATTAAGTGGGTCAAAAAGCTAATTACAAACTAATTACATTTAATATAAATTTAAACTAAGACACTTTCAATTTAAACTAATATATCTGTGTATTCTATGATTTTATTTAATTGCAATTATGGAATTTAGTGTTCGACAACATTACATTCAGTTCACACTTAATTTAAATCTTTTAAAGTGTATTAAGTACTTGTATGCTAAAGTATTTTTTCAAATTCAAAAACCCTCACTACAAGAAGTACACAAGCAAGACAGCATTTTATACTGCAGTAAAGCTGCAGTTTTTCCTTTTACTTTTTGCATTTTCTTTTCTGCTAGCATCACCAAATGAAATGCTAAATCCCCATCCCTATTCATCTCAATGGCAGTTGTTTGGCTAGTTTTAGTTTACGAGTTTTAGTTAGCTTTGCTTGTGTCTCTAGATTCATTAACATAGTCTCAGTGTGTGGTCTGTTGACGACACCTAAGCTTGGCCCAGGTGCCACCATGAATGATTCATAAAGACACAGAGGGCTCAACAGAAGGTGGATGAGAGTTGCTTTAGCGCTGTGGACATCTGTTACTGCTGGTAGGACAGAGACTAACGCCGTTGGCATAAGGGATGTGCTTGACCCCTGCAATGCTAACACTGTGCTAGCGTGGTCCATACATACTGAACATTCATGCACTGAAATCATTCACTAAGGGCACAAAGTAGCTTTCTAATGCGTATTGCTGCATGTGTACTGATTTAAAATTTAAATTGTGGTTGATATTATAAAGATTTATAGGGAATAATAATTGTATGGCAGAAACAATAGATTGCTAGTATTCTATTCTGAATTCAGTCATTGGCTTTTATTTATCATCTTGTAACAGGACTACTTAATAAGAACTTGTTTGCTGTTTTGCACTGTTTTCACTTATAAACAGTGCTTGGTCTGTGCATATCTCTCTCATGTTTCAGATGAAATTACTTTTTCACTGAAGAATATTTAAGCCAGAGGCAATGGTTTGAAGTTAAAAACGGCTTAATGCTGAATTTGTTTTTCACTTGACAAGACATTAAATGGTGGACTGGAGTGGTGTGGATTACTTGTGGATTATTGTGATGCTTTTATTAGATGTTTGGACTCTTATTCTAACGGCACCCATTCACCGCAGAGCATCCATTGGTGAGTAGTGATGTAATGCTAAATCTCTCCAA
The DNA here is from genome assembly GCF_018340385.1 of Cyprinus carpio. Taxonomy (NCBI): domain Eukaryota; kingdom Metazoa; phylum Chordata; class Actinopteri; order Cypriniformes; family Cyprinidae; genus Cyprinus; species Cyprinus carpio. The sequence continues at coordinate 12,892,136 of NC_056611.1, forward strand.
ATCTGTTAAATTCAAGAAGCAAACAGAATATGTGACACTGGAACAAAAAACAGCCTTAAGTCGCACGGGTATATTTGTAAAAACAATAGCCAATAATGCATCGTATGGGTCAAAATTATACATTTTTATTTTATGCCAAAAATCATGAGGATACTAATTAAAGAATAAAGATCATGTTCCATGATGATATTTTGTACATTTCCTACAGTAAATATATAAAATCTTAATTTTTGATCAGTAATATGCATTGCTAAGTACTTCATTTGGACAACTTTAAGGCGATTTTCACTATATTTTGATTTTTTTGCACCCTCAGATTCCAGATATTCAAATAACTGCATCTCTGCCAAATATTGTCCTACCATAACAAACCAAACATCAATGGAAAGCTTATTTATACATCTATGCCTGTATTCGCAAAACATTTTATCTTACCACTAAGAGTTCTCCTAAATAGCAGTAAAAATTTTAGCTTTTTAAGATTTTTTTTTCTTAAAACCTATTTACAAAGCTGCTGAGACAAACTTTTACTAAGGAATAGACAGAAGTCTTAAGCTAATTGAAAGGGGCGGGGTTGACCATGTTGCTATGGATGATGTCAGCATGCTTACTAACTATGCAAGCAGTGATTGGCTGATAGTCTCTGTCAGAGATTTATTCATAGAAATATTGTAGAGTAGAGAAAATAAAAATGTTAATTGCCACATTCAAATAAAGATTTTAAAATGCAGGCTAAGTGTCGCTAATTAAACATGTAGGCTGTATATTCAGCTAATTGTCAGCCTTATATGCATTAGGGCTACCCTCGACTAAAGATTTTACTGGTCGACTAGAAGTCGTTCATTTTAAGCATTAATCGACTATTAGTCGCATTTTTATTAATAAACCATATAAATCATAATAATGAGCCTTTAATTGCTTACATAGCCTAATAAACGCTCAAGCGCATGCAAAAAAGGCTTGCCACAGCGGACCGGCAAATATAATAATTATGAATTTGTTAGGGAAAAACAGCAAGTACACTGCATTAACGTTTTAATTTATTGTAATGTTGTAATTTATTGTTACACTAGTGCTTCCTGTTTTCGGTTTAAGAGATGAAGTCTACGACAGTGACTCATCTCCGCAGCACCTGTATGCATGTTTCATATGGATTACATAATGTGAGAATATTTGTTTTCTGTTTTAATTGGTTCATTTAAAAGTTTCACTCTCTATAGTTATATTTTACATGTCTGTAATAAGGCAAGCATCCACAGAGTTTCGAAGTGACGCGCTCAAGTTCACAGAGACCGAGACGGCAGAAAGCCGTCATGTTTGCTTTAATTATTTTACAAAAGCGCAACATTCCGTTTCTATTCTGAGTGCACACGAATAAATGTCTTTACAGATACAAAAGATGCTTTACTCTTATCTGTATGACCAAAAATGATGAAGTATTTTAAGAGCAAATGATTGTAGCGGCGCCTCCATCTGTCCTGCAGTAACCCAAGCGTGCTACTGTTCAGCTTCCACACTCCGCACACATGCACACTTTTTTTCTAGGCTAACATTAGATTGAGCTGCCATGTAAAGTTGCTACTACATACATATTTCAGATGACAGGCCATATTTGAGGTCGATGAATGTTAGGTGAGCATATGGGTGCCCTGCCCAATGTACTATATTACCACATAGACCAGCCGTTAACGATTTGTCCGTCACGGACTGCGTGATTTCACCACTTCATGTGGATTTTTTTTTCTGCGACTAATCGACTAATAAAATTTTGGTAATATGCATATAAACAGCCTTTTAATTAGCAGAATAATCATGGCTGATAGTAAGACATGCAAACATAAAAGAAAATCAAACTGGATGCGAGAACAGCTATATATAAAGGATATAATCAAACATTTGGAGTTGGGTTAACCTCCAAACCAAACCAATTAGAAAATTTTTTTCTAAAATGTTTATATTCCGAGGTAGATTGCTGGCAACAGCCATTTTAGGATATTTCAGATTTGGTCTTAGTGATTTAGGAGTCCTCTTCACTACTCCTAACGTTTCACAGATTTAGGAGCTAATTTTATTGCTCAAACACTTTGTGAAATACTCTTATAGCAAAAATTTAGGAGTCCTAAATTTAGGACTGACACGCCCACTATTTATAAGATTTTCTCCTAAATCGGCAGGTTAGAAGCTACTTTTAGCCTTAAAATGTTTTGTGAATACGGGCCCTGACCCCTTATGACTGATTTTGTGGTCCAGGGTCACATATGTGTAAAAGCGCCCCCTACTGTATAAATACAGTTGTTAAAAGTACTATTAATTTATTAGGTTTAAAATCTTTTAAGTGGAAAAAAAAACTTCTATGGTACTCAACGTGTCAAATAGGCTGAATATAGTGTATTTGCATCATAATTTCAAGACTCAGTTTCATAAGATAGTTATGAGTTTGTTTCAGGAGATCTCATAATGTAGTGCAGCATATGCTACATTGAGCTGGTGACCCTGTAGATGGCGTGACAACACCCACTCGTGTATCTGGAGTTGAGCTGCCCACTCAAAAACCAAACTAGCATCTTTAATTCACTTTAATAACCAAATAAGCCTCTAAAAATCGCACCTGAGGTCAATAGACTGTGAATATCACATAGCCTAGTGTAAAAGAGCATTAACCCTCCTGTGTATTACAATGATGAATGTTGTGTTGAGATGAGCCTATAGAGGTGCAGTAACAGGAGTATTATCATGCATGAAACAACAACATCAACATCAGCTCATATTAGTTTGTTAAAACAAACAGACTGAAGAAGAGAAGCCTATGAACTCTAGAGAAGCACCTACACATCATTACAAACACTGCTTTTAAAGTTAGATGCCTACATTTGAGTTTGAAGGGTTGAGTTTGATCAGAATTACTTTTAGCTTTTAAACCAAAAGAGGAAAAACTGCTGAAATGAGTTACTTGTTTGCATGTTGTATCTCATGTGCTTTTCTATTTATTATACTTATTTTTCATGACATACAATTCTTATCTCTGTCATGTTTATTTGTTTACTCACGTTTGTCATAAATTATAAATATTGTAGAATACCTCACTTCATTTTAAATGCATTAAATTGCAAATTCATTATTACAAATGTAATTACAAATATATTTAAAATACATGAAATAACAGTTTCAATAAATATAATCCATAAATGCCTCTCATTACATTCAGTAGTGCACTTTAACCAATTAAGAAATTACATATAATGATTAAGTCCATATATTTCCACCAACAGTATTTCAGCGTTACAAAAATTTAATTCAGTTTCTGTTATGCATGATTAAGTTGGTTGTAAGTCATTTCAACTGAAATTATATTAAACCTACTTTAAAAAAAAATCAAGTTGAATTTCATATAAATCAAAAAACTGTTCAACTTATTTTGATGAGTTACAGGAATGTAAAAACATACGTTGCCATTGCTTACTTATAATATAATTTTTACAGTGTACTTATATTAGCCAAAAAAGCACTCCCTTATTGCATTTAATTAATTTTAAATTCTAATACATTTTAATTAAACTGCAATTAAGATGCAATTAAGTGTTCTGTAATAAGTTGGCTACTCTTTTTAAAAGTGTACTTTATTTTCACACGGGCCACCATCTGAATTTTTTACGAGAAAAAAACTCATGTCAAGTTGATTATCATAAATAATAACTAAAATCATAAATATTGTAGAAAACCTTGTTTGCTACTCCATTTATTTGAAATGATCTTTATATCATAATGCATTTTGTACTGACTTTCTTAAGGACTTAATGTATTAGAATTCATGTAGCGTGAATGGACAGTCAAGGTGATTATCTGCTAATTAATATTCATGAGCTTAGCCTTTCCTATACGGTGACATCACAACTAGCCCACTCTACGGGGCTATTTATACAACACCTTTTTAAACTAAAAATGGAAAACCGTTCACTTACACGAGAACTGCGTTTTGAATAGTGTTGATTCTGTATATGTACGTTTTCACAAACACCAAGGAAAAACTCCACTGACACACACACACAAACACACACAATGCAGCGATGTTTACACTCACCTCCCTCAAACTCTGTTTGACAGTTCCCCGAGTTCTCGTTCAAGCTCTCCTCCTCATTGATGATGATGTTCTCGATGTCCTTCATCGTCAGGTGGTCCCGGAAGGCATGAAAAAGGATGTGTTTCAGCTCCTCCAGTGTTATCCGCTGCATGTCAAACTACAAAGACAAATAACACAGGAGTATCTCGACCAAACTCAAACTCTTCAAAAAGCCCTTTATGTTTCTATCAAAGGATATTTCACCTCAATTTTTTACATTTAATGTTAATTATTTCAGCTTTATACCTTGCATTTGTTTGGCTTTCAAATCCCACATTAAAATGAATTTTGCAGTTAAGTGCTTAGATATGAAAACAGCACAGAAAAAAATCAATACAGTCTTTGTAATTGAGGAGAAAAAGTGCATTGATCAGTCTGAACACTTTCACATGGCATTTGATAAACGGACGTAACAATTAACTGCAAGAAATTCAAAGGACATCTGAGGAAAACTGTCATGGGGTCTGTAACTCATGATCAGTATAGAAAGTTGATTTTTATAACTCGTATCCAGAGGGCGTTTATGAGCTCCATCCCTTTAATTACCCAGGCAACATTAGCCCAGAGATCGATTTTTCAAGAGGATGTACATGAAACTGTGGCGCACTAGCTTAATGCCTTATTTGCAAAGCTGTCAGGTTAGAGAACAAACAGTCATTAGGAACCGCAATACAGTCGGCTACATATTAATACACCACTAAATCATTCAGCCTTCCCTTACAAAACAGTGCAGTAATGGTAATACTTTGGTAACTTTACTCATGTAATCATATACCATATATAGTCATCTAATTACCACAGCAGATGTCCAAAAACACATTATTATGATATTCCTAGTAAATGTTTTAAATAAGTAAAATGTATAGTTTAAATATAACTTCACTTTTCATTGAAACATTGATAAGCACAATGATAAAATACAGAATGGAAAGCTCTGACTTTGTGACAGGAAGCTCACAGTACACTTCTGTGGCTCTGGAGAAATACACTTGACAGGATGTGCTGCCATTGCAGCTCACGAGGAGAGACAGCAGGATATTGCAATAGCTGGCAAGCTAATAGATCTGACAAGCCATTAAGTATTACAGTCTCAGTATGCTCACCTCTACAGTAACTTGTCATTTTACTCCACTTTAGCAAGTCAGTAAGAATGAGAGCAAAACACTACTGCATGTATGATGCAGTAAACACTTCAGAACAGGCCTATGAATCATTTTATAGACTACTTATGTTTAAATAACTAGTGGAATGACAAAGTGCAGTAAATGGTAAAACTATTTGTGCTACAAATCAGTGTGTTTATGATTAAGATAACACATTAAAATAATATGATAACAAATACCAGTTTGCAATTATTAAGCTGCATAACAGACATGTTTTTGTACAGTTACAAAATGTTGTACATTTACATTAAGTCATTTAGCAGACACTTCCAGACGAGGACAATAGTAGAAATCAAACATGTAGGTTATATATTATGTAGTATGTAGAATAGAAAAATAATGGAGATCACTAGTGTTAGATGGTAAAATAAAATAAAGTATATATTATATTATAATATTTTATTATAAATAAATATATATTATAGGCTAGATAGCATATATCTAACAGTGCACTTCTGCAATATGCTGCATGATTTCTGAATACACATTCATGCCCAGAAACAAACAGTACAGGGTACAGTAAGTAATGTTTCATTTTTAAAACCAATAACAATGAACTTACAAAGTTTGGATTCCTGATCAAAAAATAGGGTAAATGATCTAATAGAAAGGGAAAGTCATCTAGGGACTCTCATGCAAACCAGCCCTTTAGCATCCAGACAGTAAAGTTTGGAAGCTTCCAGCCTTTCCAGAGAGAAAGAGTGGGCACTAGCTGCATTGATGTAACCTTCGGACAACCCACAGCCACAGAGACGGAGTCGCCCGAGGGCATCAGATCCATCTGTTTCCACTGGAGGCCACGAGAGTGGGCAGTAGAGCAGCTCATTAAGAGCCCTCGTGTTAGATAACAAATCCCATTTTCTTTTCTTTCAAACACTCTTTCTTTGCTGTAAGTATTTTTATATATATCAGTAATGGTGGCCGGAATGACCTTCAAGCTTGACTGTCTGTGCAGAAGACAGGGGTAATCTTTGTTGGGATGGGGTGTGTGTGTGTGTGTGTGTGTGACACCTGATGACTTAGAGGTCACCTAAGACCTTTGTTTTAAAGTAAGAAAAGACACATGCAGGTTAAGAGAACCATCCACATCTTGGCAATAGTATGAAAACCAGAGTTAGATAGAATAATAGATGGAATGGTTGAATGATACATGGATAGATAGAACAACAGATCGACAGAGAGATGGATGGATAAGGTGATGTTGTGTCCTGTGGTGGGACGGGTATTGGCCTGCATTGAGTTTTCCCTATATACCAGCGCAAGCGTATCGACAGCCTCTGTTCATCCCAAACATCAGGCCACTTAACAGCAATTAGTAACACATTAATGGAATCTCCCTGCTGCTGCGGGAAACTGACAGCTGCGGTCATTGATCCAGTGCTCTAGCACCACTACAACAACACATACTGCTGCCTCGCTATAAAGATGGACAAGATGAAGAGAATAGGAGTATCTGAACTGAGGAGAGAAAGGAAGTACATAGAGATAAAAGAGATGTGGATGAAAGAATCAGAATGTGTTTTAATGTTTGATACTGACATTAAAGTAAAAGTCATGCTCTTCAACTCTTTATCCAGCATGAAAATATATACAGAGTTTAGACAAAATAATGTGAACACTCATTATTATTGGTGTTAATATAATTTTTGTAGGCTACAGTGAAAAAACAAATTCCTTTTATGTTATCTATGCTCTCTAGATTGTATGGTATGCTCAAGTGGTATAAATAGAAACTGCCTATGTTAATCATTTTTATGATATATCGGTTGTTCTTGTTGCTTTTGTGCAATAGATGAATAACAATTTATACTTTTTTAGATATTTTATGTTTAGATATTTCTATTTTGCAGGAGTCCCGCAAATCATTTTATTCTCCCGTATCCTGCACACACACACGAGTCTCTATCCACCTGCACCCGCACTCGCCCATCAAGTGTTGTCCCGCGCCAAACTCTGTTGCATTGGGTCCCGAGGTAGTCTCGCAGGAGTGCAAGTCTCTACTCGGAAGATGCCTGTTATAATCGAGGCTCTGGACTCTGAGCATAACTTGTTATTGCACTTTGTTCATATAGTAGTACTTTTAAATAGAAGTGCGCAATACAATACTTTTAAATGAATTATTGTATTTATGTGCATAATGCGATTAATTGTGATATAAAAATTCTAATCGTTGCCCAGCACTAGTTTTTATAGACAACGTTAAACTGAAGCCGAAAAGATTAAATGTTGTATGAATCGATTCTTGTATTAAAGCCAAATGGTGATAAAACACCAACAATTCTTCTGTAATACTCTGTAGATCATACATTTGGACTCACTGTCCAGCACTGTGCCCTTGTCTGACAGCCGTTTCATTTCCACCCACTTCAGGGGAATGTCAGTAAAATAATATGACGCTCGCATTCTCAAGCCCAAGGGAGTTTTTGAGCACATAATAAAGAGCGGGATACTTTATGTCCAGCCTGTAACCTGGTTTTTATCCATCCCACTGAGACTGTCAACATTTCAGCTTTAGCACCACACACACTTGTCCATGAAAGTCACATGCCGGATGTCCTCTTTGAGACACAGTGACACAAGAAAAACTATGATTCATCATTCCTCAAATGAGTATCAGTGCATCTTCAGACTTTGTTTTGCATTTTCAACATTTTTGTCCTTGTAATGAAAGTCAGTGGGGTCCAAAACAACTTTGACTGTGGGAACAAAAAAAAAAAAACATTAAAAATAGATTCATTAATTGATTGATCAACAGAATCATTATCAGTAGAAAGTAATTCATACCATTCAGTAATTCATCGTAAACTTTTAATCCTTTCATTTTTTTCCTTTAAGTTAGCATTAAAAGACGCTTTTTTTTCAAAATGGCTCTTTTATTCAGTATATTCTATAAATGTCAGTACTTTAAGTGCATGAAAATAAACTGATGACTCTGCAAGATAGTTATCCATGAGGCATTGTACATGCATAATGTACCCAGGTATATTTATAGCAGAGAGCCACTTTAATCTGAGGGAACAAGTCTTGAAAGTAGCTATAGATACAAAAGGGTTATGATATGCCAAGAGAGATTAGATCATCCTTGTTGTTGAAACAACAGCTTGGCAAACAGTATAGATCTCTCAGCAGTCTGACCTTGTTAGAAGCGCGATCGCTTTGGTTATTTAGATTTCTATGAATCGAATCCCATTGATTATTAAAGCTAACAGACTTCATATGTTCAAAAGCATACAGTTTGTGCACCGGCAACACTTTGTGGACCGGTGGATGGGTTACTGGCCATGCCTCAGGCTGGTTGACAACAAATAATGTGACCCCATTGGATGTGTAAACTGTTCCGCCTACGGCAGCCATTAGTCAAGACCTCTCCCAGAATCCCTGCTTCAGCCTGAAGCTCCGGTTCTGCTGGAAATTGACTGGACAGATGGTTTGTGTCAATGGTGGAAAAGATGACAAAAACATCACATTTAAATTCTCCTGATGTATTAATCAAGGTTTTTAGGATATCCTCTAGTTCTCTAGAGTTCTCTCTTTTTACTGTCAGATATCTTAAGTCTTATGCTGCTGCCCATGAGTCCGTGCTGACCAGAATGCAAATGACCGTGACCTTTCTGTGGTATTATTGTCTGAAATGAGGAACAAAATGCAGGAGGCAGAAAATTTCTATAGCATACATACTAGCGGCTTCATAAAGGACCATAGACTGGAGTAACTGACTCATCATCTCCTCATTGAGTTTCTTTATGTCTGCTGTCAGTGGGACCATAATGAAGAGGAAAAGCTTTATGTCACAAAAGCAATACAAGCCAGTTATAAGGCATATCAAGGCTCTAAACCGCTGTTTCATTGTGCTGTGCAACTATTCAGAAGGTTATGAGCCGTAGAAGGCCTTTCAAAATGGAAACCTGCATAAAAGCAAAATCATAAATGAGATCTCTTTAACATCTCAATTGCTTCTCCTATAGAAATGAGATAAAGAGAAAGCAAATTGAGGATATTAAGTGTTCTGCTTTTCTAGCATTAAAAACGTGCTCAGATACACCAAAATACCTGGAATCAAAATATGAAATTTTTTTATCAAATATCTCCAAAACTGCTATCCACATTCATCTTATAGCATATTTATTATATTTGGTTCCCTAAAGATTTGTTCTATTAACTTATGTACTTCGGTTCAAAATGTGTGTATAATGTACTTTAAATACATGACAGTTTCTCCAGCATGCTAAAGATGACTGGTTATATTTATATTTCTGGTGTAACAAAATATATTTGTTAATAATTTCCCAAGCGTATTCTTGCCAAAAATGGTGATTGCATTAAAAATTCCATTATTTAATTATCTAACTCAATCATCCATTTTACTTTAATGTTATATAGAGTTTTAGCTTTAATTTCTAGCAACAATTTTTATTTATTTGTCTTATTAAATTATCTACTTTGCTAATATTGTTAGCTTTAATCATAAACAGAGGGTAAATATTGTCTAAAAGTTGTATTTTATTGTATTGGTCTACACTGGTATTTTTTAAAGCAAACATTTGAGATACATTTGATAATTAAAACAAAACAGAGCTTCATTACATTTTGTGAGCTATGAAACAGACAGAAATAATTATATATTTGCAATACATTCAAGTGAAAGCTTCTAAATAAATAAAAAATATAAAGTTTTCTTTAAAAATAAATAATTTGAAAACCTCACAATGAAAATTAAACTATATTATACTATTTTTCTGCAAAGTTGAAGGGGTCCCGGACAAGGGGATCATCATATAATGGATCCTTGTCCTTGTCGTCTTAAATAAACCAGACAGAGATGTCCACAAAGTGTCACAAACAAATACTGTAAGCAGATGAAAACAGTATGTAACTGTCACTTCTCTTGTTTTCCAACCAAATCATTTGGTGGAGAACTACAAACGGATTCAGGACTCAGAACGTCTTTCCAGCAGCAGAGAAGCATTTGTCAGAGCACCAACATCGTCCCATTTCATATCTGAAATTAAAATGAGCTCCACAGAAACGCCAGTGTCCCTTTGACACACTGCTTTAATATGCACACCCTCCTGCACGCAATAAAGAGCAAATAAATTGCACCAGTACAATACACAATTTATAGATAAACACTTGCCGGCTGTCCACCTCTTGTGTTCTGAACAGCATTTCAAAAAGAATGAACTATGTGATAAACAAAAGAAGGACCTGAATTAGGCTCGATTATTTCTTCTATGTTCTGACATGACATGAAAATTCATCAGCTGCACAACATTAAAATAATATTTCATCCACCAATTAAATTCTGATTTACTCCAAATCTGTGTGACTTTCTTTTTTCTTTTTTTATATTGTGAAATGTTATTGCAATTAAAAATATCTGTTTTCTATATGAACACATTTTAAAATGTAATTAATTCCTGTTATCAAAGCTGAATTTTCAGCATCATTACCCAAGTCTTCAGTGTCACATGATCCTTCAGAAATCTTTATAATATGCTGATTTGCCGCTAAAGAAACATTTATTTTTATTATGAATCTGAAAAACAGTTGTGCCGCTTAATTTTTTTCATGGAAACCATTTTTTTTAGGGATTCTTTGATGAATATATCTTAAACAGCAATATGTTTAAACAATGTTGTAACACTGAATCTTTTTAAGAAATTGTGTTTCTTCATTTCACAAATTCAGTCTGAATGATTAATTGGACTAATGTGGTTCTTGGGTACAACTTAACTCAGTGATTCACAACTGACAGCTCTCTAGAATGGAATATTTTCAGTGAATAATGAAAAAAGTTAAAAGATAAGAGACGAATTGCTTTTCATACTGGTTACATTTAGCTGAACATCTCCTTTTGTGTTCTATGAAAGAAATTCATACAGGTTTGGAACGACATGACAGAATAAATGATGACAGAATTTTCAGGTTTTTATGAATATCATGAACTCTGCAAATGAATATCACAAAAGCACTGGAACATTAATCATACAATAGCAAGTAAATCACCTAATCTGCTGAATGCCATTCCAATTTCACAGAAAAACACCTCAGTTCTCCTTACTCTGGCACACTATTCCCAGCGTTCAACATGCCCAGGCTTTGTCAAGCCTGCTGAGAATACTGAAATCTTCAAATGGGAACATTCTCCAACTTAAAGAGATAATCGTATCTAATAATAACCAATTAAAATTGTGGTTATTTCCGCCATGCGCTCTGTCCTGCTGGGGAAAGCTGTGTGTAGGTCTGTGCTTGAGCATACCTGATTATGTGTGTGTGTGTGTGTGTGTGTGTGTGTGTGTGTGTGTGTGTGTGTGTGTGTGTGTGTGTGTGTGTAATGAGTGCAGTGCTGTAATTTTCTTTGTGTGTGTGAGTGACAGCTGCCGCGCTGGGGTTGTGGAAACAGCCAGAGGTAGGAGAGGTTTGCTGATTGCAGAAGGAAAAGCTCTCAGCCCATTCTCAACACTTTCCTCCATTTCAGAGAGCGAAGGAATGAAAATGAAATTCTGAAGAGGTGACGTAGACGTATTTGAAATAAAAACAATGAGGAGAGCAAAAGAACACAGAAACAAAGAAAGAGAGAGATTGTGAAGAACGCCTCTACTGATGTTGAGCTTTTTTGGATATTCAATATCACATTTAGCATCAGACCGTAAGATTAATCAGACATTTCTGAGCGAAATTAATGCATTAGAGAAACAAAACTGCCAGGTACCATTATAGCAGCCCTGAAAGATGAACCTACTGTACTAATCCAAGAGAGCAGCATTTCTCATCATCTGTCATTATTTGCTTACCCTCATGATGTTCCAAAGCCATGTGACTTCTTTTCTTCTACATTTACATTTAGTCATTTAGCAGGCACTTTTATCCAAAGCGACTTACAAATGAGGACAATGGAAGCAATCAAAATCAACAAAAGTGCTATAACAAGTCTCAGATAGCTTAATGCAGTACACACAGCAAGGGTTTTTTAAATTATATAATGAATAAAAAGAAAAGAATAAAGCAAGCTAGTGTTAGAGGCCTTTTTTGCTTTTGTTAATTGTATAATAAATAAAAAGTAAAGAAATCGAATAGTTAGTAAATGAATAGCGTGTAAGTCTAAAAGGGGCAAGTTTTTTTTTTTGAATAGAATTAGAATAGAAAGTGCTAGAGAGGGTCAAATAAAGATGGAAGAGATGTGTTTTTAGTTGATTTGTTTTAGTTGATGTGTTTTTTGTCCATCAGTTAGTGTCTAGTCAAGTGAAAATCTGCATGTTTTAAAGAAACAAATATATCATTAAAGTGTTTAAATGGTCCATAATCCATAAGCCCATCCTCACATTGAAATCCACATTGTTTGTAACAGTTTTGGACTGTTTATGCTTGTAAATTGTGCTTGATCTCTGCATATTTCTCTCCCGATTCAGATGAGACCACGTTTTTCACTGGAGGAAGCAATAGTATGGATAGAGGACTTGTATTTTAACTGGAAGCAATGGGTTTGTTAAAATTGTCTTAATGATGGATTTGTTTTTTACAAACATGGAGTTTTTCCACTACAGAAGATGTTAATTGATGGACTGGATCAGATGTTTGGACTCTCATTCTGACGGCACCCATTCACTGCAGAAGATCCATTGGTGATAAAGTGATGTAATGCTAAATTTCTTCAAATCTTTTTCAATGAAGAAAAAAACTCATCTACATTTTGCAAGGTCTAAGGGTGAGTATACGTTCAGCAAATATTTTTATTTTTGGGTGAACTATTCCTTAAATGTCAAAAAATGTTGACAAACTTAATTTTAAGGTAAAACATGTAGCATGGACTGTTCCATATCGAAGATGCATGTTATGAGACTAAGTGGTTGTCAGTTTCCCAATAGAAAAGACACTTTATGATAAAGCCCATGCATCACACAGTCCTCAGTAAGGCACCACGAATTGATCCAAACAAAATTGTTACATAATCATTAATGACCTGCATTGACAAGTATCACATATTTCCTGGAATGTCAGTATAGTTTTTAGGCTGAGCCGAGGTGTTAGATAGTTGCCATGGAGGTTTTGATTCCAGGTCATTTCACTCCATCTAAACCCATTGAGAAACATCAAAAAGAAGAAAAGAATCATATTCACTCACTTTCTGTGCACTTTTTTCTATAATCAGCCATTCAGATGTTATGCAGACAATATCATTTGTCATACATTGCAGCCGTCGCATTACATCATCACATGAAGCGCAAAAAGACTATAGAAGCTTGCCAGTGACATTTTACATTCATATGTGGGACGTGCTTGACACAAGATTATTATAAGACCTTTCTTTTTGCAGGTAGGCAGCTCAGAAACACAATTACCCCCTTATGTCTGTTTAATTCCTAAAACACTATGAAATATGCAATATTGTAGAAGAAAAATATGTAAAACTGCTTCATGTTGACTTCAAATGTAACGTATACTAATATCACAGCCATTTACTGCACATTTCATATGCAAACATTTGGGCTCGGTAAGATTATTTAACGTTTTTGAAAGAAGTCAAGGACGCAAGAATGCATTTATTTGATTATATTGCAAATTCAAATAACTCTTTTCTATTTTAAAATATTATATATTTAAATTCAATATATATAATCTATATTTAACACTTAGTATTCAGTGACATTCATTTTTATACATGAAATTAATTTATATTTATATATATATATATTTCTATGTTAATCTCCTGCCAAATAAAAACATAACATGGCCCCAGGAATACAGAGGAAGAGGCAGCATATCAGTCTTTTGATGTAGGTACACAGTTGAGCTTTAATGTCTCAGCTAATGTTGTTCTTAAAGACTGTCACAACAAGAATATGATGTTGAGCATCATGAAGGTAAAAGACCTCCATCTGTGCACTGCCTCTGAATGCGCTGCCTTTGTTCCTAGCAAAACACTGGTGGAACCGACCTTTTAAGGGTTTGTTTAGTTAGCCAAAAGCAAATAGTACAAGAGGCAGTTATCTCTTAGTATTTTGTAGTGTATAATGCAGCACTCTGGTTATGGCAACCATTTTTCTTTTATTTGGTTAGGTTGGGTCAAACACAGGCTTTCTATAAGCTACACTTGACTGTTTTCAAAGTCAGCACTTGACAGCTAAGTATGGGTCGGATTAAGTGCTGAATCCAGCGGGCATACGGAAACACAAAGAAGCTTTCAACTCCATTTGAGTCACTGTACTGTTAAATCTCAAACTGATGATTTTGTATTGATAAAAACCAACTACAGACTTCATTACCTTCACCAGTTCACCTTTGCAATAACAATACATTTATAACAAGATATTTAAACTTTTATATGTCTTAATATATTATAAATATATATTATGAATATCACAATTTTGGAACTCAAAGATCAGTTAGTTTTCTAATCATAATTTCACAATTTAGTGAAAATAGTCATTTAAAATAATGCCATAATTTTAAATAAATTAAATAAATGTAAGGAAACTGCAGGGGGTTTGTGAGATGAAAAAAAGAATAATTAAATCATAAAAATGTAAAGCTGAAATATATTGTATTAATATAAAACAATTAAAATATATACGCCACTTAATAAAAAGATACTTGTTTACCTCTACGTCATGTGACTGACATCAGGTCACTGTAAACATGCAAACATTTTGTTAAATTATTGTCATATTAACTTTCAAGTAAATATTTTAGGTCCCAAAAACAGTTTGGGAATCACTGCTCTAATCAAAACAGGTTTTCCTCTGTCCTCAATATAGTGTCAGTCTTGTGTAAAGTCTCTTTAACCAACAAAAAACACTTCTTACTGATCTTCTGATATCATTACGGAGAGGAAATAGCAGAAAAAAAACATCAGTAGCTAATAGATTTGATGAATTCTGTCTAACTTTAAGTTAACCTCTTGTATCCTAATCCTAACAATGACTGTTCATTTTCATACCATTGTGTAAATAATCAAGTTTAAGTGGTTCAGCTAAGATCATATTTCTGAAAATTGGCTACTGAATACACCCTTTTAAATAAATACTTCACATTCACTATTACTTTGAAGTCACTTCAAACCAATTAATCACAATAGAGTTCTAATGAAAATCCATTGGTGAGCAAGTGATGCAATGCTGAATTTCTCCAAATCTGTTCCAATGAGGAAACAAACTCATGTATATCTTGGATGGCAAGAGGGTGAGTACATTTTCAGAAAATTTTCATTTTTGGGTGAACTTTTCCTTTAAGTGTCTAGATAACTTTAGGGAACACTGTAAATATTACATACCAACTTTTAAAGGTTGCCTGAGTGAGAAATGTGACACTATGATGGTGAAGACCTATCCTCCCAGATCACTCTTATGAGGCCCTTTTGAAAGCAGCATTTCAATACATCTTCTAATGTCACTTCACACCAGTGAGGCGAAGAAACAGGCTTTAGAGCCAATCATCATCTCAGCCTTGGTCAAGCCTGGAACGCTATTCATCAACATCCTTCAAGGACATCCATTCCCACTGAACCCAAACCATGGTAATATGACTGACAGGTTTATAAGATTCAGCACTGTCGGAGAATAAACCAAGCACACGTAAAACTGCACTCATGCTGCAGGACTCATTTGAGGTTACTGATATCTAACATTTCAGCATTTCATTACAGAAAAATCTTTTGTGATAATAGTTGCAATAAACAGTCACATTACAGTGAAGCAAGCGCATTTGGGCAATTAGTCACGGCTGCAAGTGTGAGAAAAGGTAAGTGTGTCATAAGTGTCAAGTTAAAATGGTGACAAGGACTGTAATCACCTGCCACCCGCTGCCTCTCCTTTCATATTTTATTCCACAGATTTTCATAATTTATTCCACCTACATGACAATCTCTATATGTATTAGATCCTGCACTGTGCAGTCTCGCCAAAAATAATGTTACATATTCGTTTTTTCTTAATGTTTTTTTAATATGTTAAGAAAAAACTTTTTTTTTCAGAACTTTTTTCAAGAGGCCACAAACTCTACATGCTTATAAATAAAAAAGGTTTTATAATTATACAGATGATAAAAGATAATTATATATATATATATATATTATATATATATATATATATATATATATATATATATATATATATATATATATATATATATATATATATATATAATTTTTTAGATTTCTTTGCATCATTACATTTCCGCCCTTAATTAAAAAAGGCCAATGCAAGGATCAGTCCATAGTGATACATTTTTAAATATGAAAATACTCAATAATATTTAATGAACTACTGATCCTGTCTGGTTTGCTTTTCAAAGCTGTTGCCATTTTAATGGAAAATCTAACACAGTATATTGAGCTAAATAAATCTCCTTAATATTTAATAGGAATCAACAAATTTGAATCAAATGCATACTCTACTTCCGACGAAAGAAAATGGCTCTATCATTTTTTCCCTTTCATTTACAAATCATGTCGTCTACTAAATAAAAGTGCCTGCAGTTACAGCTATAGATCATTTATTTTAATACTGCAGAAAAGATTAGGGTCCAGAAAGCCCCTTATTCATAAAAAAAAAGATTATTTACATTTTCTGATTATTATAACAATAAAACGTGGACGCATGACAGGGGTTTAGTGCATCAGAAAAATTGGTGGCGTTTCTCAGAAACACCCAAAGACTCTAAGCCAAGATCAGTTTCATCCTCTCTGAGGATTTCTGATCAATAAAGCATTTGAAGTGTTTTATGTATTAGCATAAAATCTTCCTGGCAGTTCCAGAGTCTACTGGAAATTAAATTAAATTAAATTAAATTAAATTAAATTAAATTAAATTAAATTAAATTAAATTAAATTAAATTAAATTAAATTAAATTAAAAATACTAAATACTGTATGTTATATTATTATTATTATTATTATTATAAAAATAATAATGATATAAATAGGGTTTTCAATCACTTAAAATCTGTACTAAAATCAAATTACGCAATATGCTATAAAGTCCCTAATTGAATATAATTCAGAAATTATTGCTCAGTAAAAATCACTGAATAAATAAAAAGTGGCTTTATATGTCAGCATATTGTCTTGTTATGTTTATATTTTATTCAGGATATCTCTATCCTTGGTTTACAGTCAAAAGCATTTTTGACAGCCCTAATATAAGCTTTAGCCTGAGCAAAATAGGACGGGGAGTGACAGATCATTTGCTAGAAACTCATTCGCTGGCGCAATAATATCAACACATGATCACATTTGAAGATTGCAGCTGGTGTGCTGCCAACAGGAATCAAACGCCTCAGTCTTTCAGACGGGACATTAGTTGTGACACACTGAGCAATTGTGTAGTTATGATTTGAAGTGGGCTTTGGGAACAGATTTTTTCACGCCTCTAAATTTCTCATAATTTCTCATTAAGTGCTCACAATGATCCTGTATTATCCTTCGGCATCTCTTCAACAAAATCCTTGTCTCATTAGCGAGACGCAGTGTGGTCTCCCGCTCCGGGGCATATTAACAAACCTGACACACGCTGGTAATTAAAAGCCAGACATAGGAATTAATTCACTAATCTGAGCTTGATTTGCACATTTCAGATTTTTGGACTTCAACTGTATGCCAGTTTAAGGGTGAGTCCTGTGTGTATCAGTTTCATCCTCTCAGATCTGTGAGGAATAAAGGATTTGAGCTCAGTCTTTCGTATCGATAGATGTCCTGGGCTTCTGAGGCTGAGTCTGCATTCATGCTTTCAAACCAAAGGTTTCGTATGCTGTTGCAAAGAGAGGTACAGAGAACAAGAAAAAAAAGTGCTTTTGGCTTTAAAGAGATAGTTCATCTGAAAATAAAAATTAATTCATCATTCACTGTCCCTTATGTTGTTCTAATGCTGTATGCTCTTCTTTTTTTTCAGAAATTGAAAGAAATGTATTAACAAGCTGTTGTAATGTTTGCCTAGAAAAAGCAGCCTATTTAAGTCAAATGTATGATGTTTTTTGTTCGCTTGGATCTATTAATGTCACTCCGACTCATCTGAAACACACACACAAAATATCATGTATGTAGCCTATCTTCTCCGAGATTAATATATCTGTTGTTTTTGTCACAACAAGAAGTTATCGTATTCACATCTGTCAACTATTAAAGTACGTCACTATTAATTATATGGTGGACCGCAAGCAGGACATTCCTTTAAATATCTCCTTTTGTGGTCAGAAAAAGAATGAAGAGTGTATGGCTATAGAACCAAACAAGGATAAATGATAATTGAATGATTCATTTTCATTTTTGGGAACTATCCCAACTTTAAGCAATGCATGTTTACCACCTTAAAAAGTGACGGTTCACCCAAAAATGTAACATAAATGTGATACATACTGTATGTATGACTCATACGCCCTCTAAAGACATATGATAGATTTGTGTGAGAAACTGACTGAAATTGAAATTATTATATTCACTGCTAATTGTCTCCTCCAGTGAGCTGTCAACAGCTTATCATTGGACCATTGAGTCAGTGAGCTGAACTTTACTCTTAAAAATAAAGATTTCTTATTCACTCTTAAGAAAAAAAGGTACAAAAGCTGTCACTGGGGCGATACCTTTTTTAAAAAGGTACACTTTTGTTCCTTTTAGGTACTAATATATAGGTACTAATATGTACCTTTAAGATGCCAGTACTGTATATACAGCCTTTAGTTACAAAAGTGAACCTTTTGAAAAGGTACCTGCTTTTGTACCTTTTTTCTGAGAGTGTTGGTAATGATGGTTCCATGAAGAAACTTTAACATCCACGGAACCCTTCCATTCCACAGAATGTTGAAGGAAAAAGTTCTAGATTATTAAATTGTGAAAAAACATGGTTCTTTTAAGATCTGTTTGCTGAAAGGTTCTTTGGGGAACCAGAAATGGTTCTTCTCTGGCATTATATGGAAGTTAAAAAAAATTTTAGAACCTTTTTTAGAGTTTTTTAGATTGTTTTCAGTTATGTTTTGATGTGATTTTTTGTTATTATTTATTCATTCTAAACTTTTTTCATTAATGTGCCAAAGTGAGGAAGGTGGATTTAATTTCAGTTTGTTCTTGATGCAGTGTTATCATATGACTTCAGAAGACTTTAATATAGCGCACACATCATATGAACTATTAATATACTTTTACAGTCTTTTTTTTCCTTAAAAGAGCTTGCCAGTGTAAGTCACCAATGCACTTTGCTTGTATGGAAAACAGAAGCTTGGAAATGATTGAGGGTGAGTAAATGATGAAAAAATATCAATTTTTGGATGAACTATTCCTGTCAAATGTAAAGTGCAACATTTGGATGGAAATTTTGGACATTTGGATGAACTGCAGCTTGTGGGCACTGTACTACAAAGCTGTTCAACTCTTACTCTCCAAATGCTTTTATTACTCTCTAAATCGTTTTATTTACACCCATTTGTTTATATAAATCTATGCTGATTTGCCTTTTTAGATGCCTTTAGCTGTAGCCTGAAAATGGCCATTAGTTGAGGAAATGTATAGTCACTGATACAAGTGAGTTTGCCTCCTAACCCTAAGGTTGTGGGTTCAAGTCTCGGGCCGGCAATACCACGACTGAGGTGCCCTTGAGCAAGGCACCGAACCCCCAACTGCTCCACGGCGCCGCAGCATAAATGGCTGCCCACTGCTCCGGGTGGTGTGTGTGTTCACTGCTGTGTGTGTGCACTTTGGATGGGTTAAATGCAGAGCACGAATTCTGAGTATGGGTCACCATACTTGGCTGTATGTCACATCACGTTGTCACGTCGTTATATGCCAGTGAACAGAAAGATTCTGCTTAGTGCAAACTTGTCAAACATCTTATTTAGATAATTATCAGATTATACTCAAAAGTATATACCATAAGTATGTTACCATTAAGTGGCAAAATATGAAATAAGTGCGTTCGCAAATCATCATGCTGGAACATGATCAGAACTTTTTCCATTTTAAATTTGCAATATTTAAACTGCATAATAATATCTAAAATTTTTGAATCTTAGAAATTTTACATTTTAAAGTATTATAATATTTTTACATTTTAAATCTGTAAAATTTAAATTGTATATATTATATATAAAATTATACAATATAAAGTATGACCCAGCTTTGACTGGAGAGCCACAGCATGAGAACGCTGAAGCGATGTAGCACTGAGAAAATAAACCTGACGCAGCAGCACGGCGGAAAATAAATACTTTAGAGCAGAGTCCTCTATGAAGTCTGGGGAATGATTCATAAAATATAATTAAAGCTCTGACAGCAGCAGAATGGTTCAAGATAACCTCTGTTGTCATGTTTTAGAGGAACGCCACAGGAAGGAAGCAGAGCACTTCTACAACAGTGGACCTCAACCTGTGGGTCACGACCCAGAAATAACCACAGATCTGTTCTGATAGGGTCAATAACAACGGGGGGAAAACTATTCTTAATGCAAATAACATGCAGCTAATCATATTATCATGCAAATCTAAGATGACTATTAGAGACACAAAGTCTCACCAAATAATATTACAATTTAATATAAGAGATTTCTGTTTGAATATATGGTAAAATATAATTTATTCCTGTGATACAAAGCTGAATTTCCAGCATCATTACTCCAGTCTTCAGTGTCACATGATCCTTCAGAAATCATTTAAATATGCTGATCTGATGCTCAAGAAACATTTTTATATATATATCCCTATATACACTTTCCATATATTTTAGTCACTGCTTGTCCAATGTCAAATATTACTCCCAAAGCTAAAAGCATTCGAGGAGCACTGCTGCAGGGAACTGTCCCGTCCTCTGCTGACATACACCAGGAATAGTGAAGGCACACAGGAAGTGACTCTCTACCAGCACTGGCTGGAACTGGATATATAACAGGAAAAACGTCCTTCACAATGGGAAGGTTGATTCATCCTACTTCACACGCAGATGATGGATGGGGCCGCCTCAATGATTCTTTCCCCTCACAGGAGGAAAGAGCCACTCTTGGGACTAGATTAATTTAGACAGATACTGTAACACCTCAAGATCAAACGCTCCATGTCTAAAAACAACAAAAGGACACATATCACTCAAATTAACAGTGAAAGGAATCGTCACACTGAGTGTATGCTAACAGTTTAAACGTGAATATGATTAAAAATCATTTACTGTATATGAAAGCAGCTAAAGACCTTTTAACTTAAGCGCAACTATTAAAAAATTATTCATTTTAATTCATTAAAATAAAACTAAAATAAAATATTAGAAAAACTTAAACCTAACAAATACAAAACTTAAATTTTTCTAAAAAAAATTGAAATGTTGCCTTGGCAACTAACTGGAAAAAAAAAACTGTCGCAATACAGTAAAAGTTCAAGTGTTAAAATTACAAAATAAATTAAAGCTAAATATAAATATTTTTAAAAATGAATGAATTGACAAAAGCACAAAAGTTATTTAAACAACCTAAAACTGAACATATAAAATTAAAGCTCATTCAAAATATGAATAAATACTATAATAGTACACAGCAAATTATACTAAAACAACACAACACCACTAATCTTGTAAGATATTTTAAGTAATATTTAACCACATATTCAAACTAATTTTGTGTTTACTTAAACACTTTTGGTATTTCATTAACTCAAAGTATATAAAGGCCTATAACAAATATATAAAGTCATATTTTGCACATTAATTTTTATCATTACAGCATGCAGTGTGAACACCTGTGAAAAAAAAAAACACATTTATTGCCATTCAAGCATTCAGCATATGCTCATATATATTTTTGGTCAAGAGGGGTTCTGAATACCCAATATAGTGATAATATCACATTGACAATAATGATGCATGTTTCTTGAGCATCAAATTGGCATATTAGAATGATTTCTGAAGGATCATGTGAAACTGAAGACTGAAGTAATGATGGTGTAAACTCAGCTTTGCATCACATGAATAAATTACATTTTAAAATCTATTCAAATATAAAACTGTTTTAATAGTATTCACAATATTATAATTTTTACTGTATTTTTAATCACATATATACATACGTAAGCATAAAAGACATTCATTGATTCTTTCAAAAACATTTCCATTTTTAAAAACTTTTAAAAAATCTTACTGACCACAAACAATAGTGTATGCAATAATTTTAAGCATACTGTAAATAAGCAGCATTTTTAAAAAGTAAAAATTTCACAGAACATAAAGACAAACAGAAGCTGTTACGGAGGTGTTTGTTGCTATGTATTGTTTTGGGATGACCTAACCAAAAGGTGCCTGTCAAGTTACTGACAAATTCTTTACGCAGACATTTATTTCCATTTTATAAGAAGTCAGGATTAAGGGAATGTCTATTACATATCTCCCTGATTGTGAGTGATCTGGCCTCTGTAAACACAGAGTTGTCAGCCAAGGTCACGAGCACCTGTCTCAGCCAAGTGGGGCTGGCATGGGCTCTGCTTCATCTTCTCCAATATCATCACACAGCACTCCATCACGATCCTGAGATTTCACTAATCCCACAGGGATCCCAGACCGCGGCCAAGCCAAACATTGCTTCACCCAGCTCAAATCAGCCAAATACCATTCTTACAAACCACAGTCTACACATGAATGTCGCTAATGTAACAATTTCCAGACAATGCACCTGCCGTTCGAGACCTCTCATTGATGTAATTGAGAAAAACAAGCATCACACTATAGCCCTGTGATGTCCATGATGCACAAAACACAGATGGAATTGTGGAATCCAGTCATAAAAATGGAATTTACTGTACAATGCAGAATGTCTTGGAATATGCCAAAGTTTGGATGGATACATTAAAAGTAGGTCATTACAAAAACTATATATATACTGTTCCGTTTCGTGTCTTTACAGATCAATGTATCATCATAAGCCGCAATTTGGTTTTATTTGTGTATGTTTTTTTGACTCTCAAAGCCGTGATTTCCATCCACTTCCATTATATGACTGACAGACTGCAACAGTTTGAGTTAAAAATCTTTGTTTGTGTTCTACTGAAGAAACAAAGTCACCTACATCTTGGATGCCCTGGGGGTAAGCAGATAAACATCAAATTTTCATTTTTGAGTGAACTATCCCTTTAAGGTCTTCACAGCAACTCGTCAGAATAAAATACTGGTTTAACTTGAAGAAACCATGACAGAAATATTACTTAATGCAATGATAGTACTGCTACTAAATTTTTTAAATTATTATTAAAGCATTATTTTAAAAGGAATATTTACCAGAAAAATTATTTACCAGAATTTATTCAGCAGAAAAATGTAAATACACAACACACCATTTCTGGAAAAAGAAAGAAAGCAAGAAATTAAATAATAATAAATTTGATTTTTTTTTTTATAAAATCAATTAATTAGAGATACTTTTGATTATTAATATTTAATGAAACCATTAAAAAGGAATCCAGAAAAAAAATGGAAAAGAGAATGTCAAAGAAAAAAAAATAGCTATTTAATATTATAGGTTTCTTGATTTCAGTTAATTAGAAACAATATAATTTAACTGTTAAAACAGAGTCTAGAAAAATGAAAAAAAAAAAAAAAACACGTATTCCAGAAAAATTTAAATGTAAAAAATGGAATTTGGAAAAAGATAACATGGATTTCATAGGGCCCTAATCATTATACCATTATACTATGGGGCCGTTGCTTGCTTGAATCTGATTGGCTGACGAATGTTCTGAGGTGTGCAATTATTTTCTGGGAAACGCACAGCGAACGTAGTTCCAGGCAGCTCTCTTGACTGCATTACAGTTCCATATCACTTCACATAGTAAAACTGTAATAATGGAAATTACAGGACTAACAAAAACAACAACATGACAGACGATTTCTCGAAAGTAAATACACATGACATTTCTCACTAGCGAGGTAATAACAGCACTGTTTAGAGACGCTGCTGCAGAACACTGTTGAGGGACGCACAGAGGTAGTCTAATTCACACAAGCTCTCTCTCTCTCTCTCTCTCTGTCGCTGTTGCTCTCTTTCTAATAACTTCATTAATAACTGCATTAGAATGCTATCAACAGCTCAAGCCTCAATTACCAGCTTTAAAATGACATTTTGGAACCAGCAAAAGAGACGCTGGATGAGATGCGGAAGAAATAATCCTACTCACAATAGCGATTTAAGTACAAAAACCGGACGAATCCCTTTAATTGTATCATCTGATCGATGTCTTGAGGTGTGTTAACCGTAGTGAAAGTGGAATAATTGACTCCGGGCCGTTGAATTATTAGAAAAACTCTGCTTTGCGTCATGGCTGCATCACCACCTCGGTCGTGCATTATTTTTCTAATAATTCAACGGCCCATCATCAATTATTCCTTACATAAATAGCAATTTAAAGACTGTTTGAAGTTCAGTCCTGCACAGCCACTGGTAAATTGTCCTCTATGGCATCTTACCTGCCAGAATATGCTGTCAATTGTGTTTCCAAGGAAACCTTCCCGCGTTTCTGAGGACAGGAGCTTCGGTCCGAGTATCGTCATGAACTCATCAAAGTCCACCTGTCCATCGCCTGAAAAAAAAAATTAACATCAGAATCCTGCTCACAAATCCCAAAAGCTATATTTAAAATTGAAGGCATAATTTTATTACTGAGGGCATTAAAGGTGAGGTGTGTCATTTCTGAGCTGCTAGAGGCAGCAATATTTTATAGGTGGTTGCTAGGGTGTTGTTGGTTTCTAAATTGCCTAAAATGTCCAGGTTTTGGCTTTGTTTTTCATATTTACAGTACATGCTTTACAGTCCTCAAACATTATATGTGCACGTATTTGTATTGCTTTGACCATTCTCTGGAGATCACACCTTCTTGCGTGCCACAATTGGTCGATTATGAACAAAACCTGCATGCTATTGGTCAAACTATTTTTTAGTCATTACACTCTTAAACACATTGTTTCCAGAAGGGGGGTTTTCACAGTGATTCCATAAAAGAACCATTTTGGGTTCCCAGAATAACCTTGTTGTAGTGAAAAGTTCTTAAAGGGTTACTCCACCGCAGAACCATGTTTTCTTACTGTGAAGAATATCTACAGAACCTTTTTTTCCAATATAATGAACCTTTAGTGGTTCCACGGATGTTTTAGGTTCTTCATGGAACCAATGACGCCAATAAAAAAACTTTTATTTTTAAGAGTGTAGCCAAAACAGAGATTTTAGGCAATTTAGAAATCCCGACCACGACATGTCTGGGGAAAAAAAATGCTCATCGTTTTTGTTCATAAGTATTGCTTTAGCAAGCATCAGTAATCATTATATACAAAAAATGAATGCCAAACACCTCTACTGCCAATCGTACAGAGGAGAAGACTCAATCATTAGTTTGAAATTAACATATAAGATTGCTGGAAACACCACAGGGCCACACTGGGATATGAAGTATTTTAACATTGAAACACTCACTTTACCTTTAAGAGAGTTAATATACTGTATGATAACACACCACAGCTAAATACACTAACACATCAGCTGTTATGAGCAATCAGTCTAATTTTTTATTTTTTTTTAAAAAACATGTTTTCAAAAGTGCTTGAATGAGTGTGACCTGTGCTTGCAGAACTACATATTGGCTTCCTGAAGATGACTCAATGTGACAAACTTTAGCAGAACTCTGAACACTGATGTAAATCATTGGATTACATCAGCTGGCCACATTCATCTGATGTCTGGCAGTTCAGCTCACTGCAGATGACTGTGGCAAGGGATCATATCTCTTGAATACAGTGATGAAGGTCAATTGAAGTCATTCTGATTTTTATCCCAATTTTTTTTTTTTTTTAAATGACAACCCATCACACTATGTACTTGACACTATGTACTATGAACTCCAGAAGCAGCCTTTTGTTAGGAATACTAAAGAAGGTCAAAACCTTAATAACAATAACGGAAAGTAAAATACTTTGCTATCGTGCAGCAGTTTAACAATTTAACACTGCTTGCAACTTCTCTCATTTCCCCATTTAATTCTTTTTGGCTGCTAATACTACTGAGATACTTAGTCACATTATTTAGTCCCATTATGTGATTTTTAGAGTCATTCTACCATACCAAAATATAATATAATATAATATATATATATATATATATATATATATGTGTGTGTGTGTGTGTTGTGTGTGTGTGTGTGTGTGTGTGTGTGTGTGTGTGTGTGTGTGTGTGTATTATCATACAACCTGTATGAGTGTCTTTCAGCTGTTGACCACAATAGAAGATATTTCAAAGAATGCTGGTACCTAAACAGATGCAGGTAGCCATTGACTTTAATAGTATTTTTCTCCACACTATGTAAGTCAATGCTGTCGTCAACTGTTATGATGACAGAATTTTCATTTTTGGGTGACCTATCTTTTTAAAATCATAATTATTAGTATTTGTTATGTTTACACCTTAAAGCTCAATTTTCACTTATGTTATGGAAAATAGTTTTTCCCCCTCAAATATTTGAGCACAAATAGTTTTACCCATTTGCTT
This sequence comes from Cyprinus carpio, assembly GCF_018340385.1. Classification (NCBI taxonomy): domain Eukaryota; kingdom Metazoa; phylum Chordata; class Actinopteri; order Cypriniformes; family Cyprinidae; genus Cyprinus; species Cyprinus carpio. The sequence goes on from NC_056611.1 coordinate 12,918,897, forward strand.
TATGACAAAAATATATATATATATATATTTGGATTCATAACCAAGAGCTCATGTATTTTATTTTATTCAACATTCTCTCAAACAGCATATATCTGTCACTGATGTTCATGCACATGCTGTTTAATATTACAGATTCATGACTTTAGGTTCAGAGTAAAAGAGTCTAGCTCTCTGATGATCCATAAAATGTCCTCAGATGACTAGGCAAAGAGTCTGACTCACAAAAAAAAAAAAAAAACTTGATTAAAATGTGATGAAAATTTTTTATTAAAGCAGAATTTAGCTGTCATAAAAATTAATGTGGAGCCCCTAATCTAAAGTGAACAGCCTGAAATCAAACTAAATGTCCAGTTACTGTTTTAAGGCCATATGCTAATAAAGCAGGAAAATATTACTGCTTTATTAATTCATATCCACTTAAACTCCTCATACAAAAAAAAAAGAGAGAGTCTTCGCTACAGATTCACTAAATAAATATGTCAGGCCCAGAAGCCTGTAGATTAGTTCTGCTGGCTTAGAGGGATGAAACTGAAGCAGACTGCTTTGAGAATAAAAACTAAACTAAAATTAACATGGTGACATCCAGCATCCAGTGTCTGCAATCGACAATCTTTCATGTCCAGAAAGTTTAGTAGATGAATCTTTATGAATATGAGTTACAATCAGAGCATCACATATGGACACTCCTATCAAAACTCACTGATATTATCAGATCTTCAAACATAAAAAAAAAAAATTCACATTTGCAATTTTTATGTACACTATACATACACTACCGTTCAAAAATTGGGAAAAATTGTAAGAAAAAAGGCTCTCATTTATATACACTGCATTCCAAATGATTATGCAAGTGACATATCAATAGGATTTCAGTACAGTAAAGAGTCAGATTTTTGTTTGTGTTGTTTTTCACGTCTTTTTAGATAACTGGTATCAATCTCAGACAGGTTTGGTCAATAGTTTGCCAGGTCTTCTTACGTAAATGGAAACCCTACTTAAAGAGGTTGTTCCACATTATTAAGTAAGTCACAATTCTCATGAAATATTGTGTGGAATAAAGATCTTTCTGAAGATGAAAAGTATGAATCAATGCAATGTCTTGCAAAAGGCATCAAATCAAACAATATTTCGCGAAAAGCAAATAGAAATTATTGAACTGTCAAAAGATTTGTGAGTGACTTTTAGACTCAGAGCACAGAAGATCTTGGTCAGATAAAGATTTATTAAGGAAAGTTTCTGTCAAACAAATGAACTGTATTGTAATGGCTGCTGTAAAAAAAGCCACTGCTGGGCAGCAGACAGGTGTTTGAAGCTTCTGGAGTCTCAAGATCCTCTCTACACAGACTGACAGTTGTGTGTAAAGCTGCGTTTCAGTCACTGCTAACCAAACCTCACAAAGAGAAACCTGCACAGTGGCTTCTTCAGAAATCTTCAGAAAGATCTTTCTTCCTCACCATATTTCACGAGAACTGTGACATGCTTAATAATGTGGAAAAACCTCTTCAAGTAGGGTTTCCATTTACCTAAGAAGACCTCAAATTATTGACCAAACCTGTCTGAGATTGAGACCAGTTATCTAAAAAGATGTGAAAAACAACACAAACAGAAATCTGACTCTTTATTGTACCGAAATCATATTGATATGTCACCTGCATAATAATTTGGAATGCAGTGTATACATTTATAACCTTTAAAAATATTTATATTTCAAATAAACGCTGTTCTTTTGAACATTCAATTCATACTGAAATGGAAAATGTATCATGACTTCCACAAAAATATTAAGAGGCACAACTCTTTTCCACATTAATAATATAATGAAGGCAATTCTGTATCTTCAAATGATTTCTGAAGGATCATGTGACACTGAAGACTGAGGTAATGATGCTGAAAATTCAAATTTGCATCACATGAATGTATAAGATTTTAAAATATATTCAAATAGAAAATGACGATTTTAAATTGTAATAATGTTTCACAATATTACTTTTTTACTGTATTTTTGATCAAATAAATGCATAAAAGACTTCCAAAACTTCCAAATGGTAGTGTATACAGTATATACTTAATATAAATCATACTGAGAGTGAAAAGGAGTAATAAAAGGTCATCTGAGTCTATGTGTGTGAGTCATTGTGGGGACCAGCTAATAGATAGGATGATGGGAAATAGATGGAAAAACAGCCAAATAAACGTACATGCTAAACACAGTCATTGAGGTATAAAAATATCATTTTTGCAATAAAAAAAAACAATAGAAGTCAATGAAAATTTCCACCGATGACAACAAAGCAAATGTGTGTCGGTGAGTAGAGGAACTCACCATCCATGTCCAATCTCTGCATGATGATTGCCAGCTCCACTTCACTGGGCATGTACCCTAGTGAGCGCATGGCCATGCCAAGCTCCTGCTTGGAGATGAACCCATTGCCATCCCGATCCAGGACCCTGAACGCCTCCCGGATCTCTGCCAAGACAAACAAGTGTGCTACTCAACACCTCAGGTGGCTTTCTATAATAAGACATCTCACTGGTCGTCCTCCACTGAGCAATGATTGCAGTGATTTGCCACTTTCTCTGCACCTGCTATTACACCAGTGGCGACACACACTGCTGTGCTGTTTCTTTACTCAAAACGCTCGTCAGATTCTTACTTTACTGTTCATTTTACTGCTGAAAACAGCACTAAAAATCTGAATTTTTACCAGCCACACAAACACATCTTAAGGCCAGGCTTTTCCTGGCTTTTTCTTTTGATATCTGCTCTACAGAGGAGGACTCTGCCTCTGAAATGCATATATATCTCGAATCGTGGAGACGAGGAGTTGGCTCCATCAAATGCATATTTTATAAACGATTCTTCTGTGAGGAGAAAACTTGTGGCAGCAAAGGATTGGTGTTTTAAAATAGAGCTTGAGTGTCACATCTCTGAAGAACACTTCGGTTGCGCTGCATGCTCGAGCACACAGCAGTACATTGGGTAATTTTGCCTACGTATAACGGCATTTGAAGTCAAGCAACCTGGGAATTAATACACAGGAAACAAAAGCTTTGACGACACACTGCTCTATTCTCATCCATCTAAATCAAAACTTAAGACTGCACATTATCACAGCAACAAGTTATGCAGTTATGCCAGGGTCATAGCTTATTTAAAATGATCCTTTTGATGAGAAAAAGCTATTTGAAACAATCGCTAAATTAATAATTATTTTGCCTTTTCTTTTTTGATGCATCCTGGACTGTGTAACTGATAGGCTACTATACTATTTCTATTACAATAATTGTATTCTAAGTCATTGAACAATTCCATTATACATTAAATTAGGGTTCCTAACTTCCTAATTTTTTTTTAATTAATATTAAATATTTTTTCAGTGACACTTCTAGTTGTTTCCAGACTAGGGAAATTTTTTACATTTTATAGTGAATTTAGAGATTTCTGTTTGATTTCCATTTTCAAATTCTGTTGGGGTCATATATTCAGTTATTCATTTGAAAATAAAAAAATAAAAAATAAAAACATTTATAATACATATATATAAACACAACAACAGCAGCAGCAACAACACAACAACAACAACAACAACAACAAGAACAACAACAACAACAACAACAACAATAATAATAATAATAATAATAATAATAATAATAATAATAATAATAATAATAATAATAATAATAATAATAATAATAAAGGACCAACTGGTAATTTACAATCTCAAAAAAAAAAAAAAAGGTTTGTTAAGAAATAAATTAAATAAATAAAAAATAAAACAACCAACCAACTGGTGAACAATCATTTATCCTTATCCTGAACAGTATGAAATTTTTAAAAAAGAATTTCCATTATGTTTTCCATTATGACTATTGACATTACAATACGTTTTTGGACTGAGGAATTTGTGAACATGATTTTATAGAGATTTCTGGGTCAAATTTTTTGCATTACTAAATTTAAATAACTTTCTAGTTATCAGTCATCAAATCTTACTCCACAAAAGGGCTCATGAAAAGCTATATCTAGTGAGATATTGGAATGCTTTAGAGCAAAGCATGACTATAAAAATCAATACTGACAAAAGAAGCGCACATCACTTTACATGATTTTTAAAACTCTATTAATTTCCAAGACCTTTCCAGTTGTGAAAATCTTTGAAATTCCCTTATATTTACAGTCAAATAATGTCAAATAATTTGCAACTCAAACCAAATCAGGATCAATCAGGCAGATGAGGTACCTACATAACAATAAGCATTGTCAGGAGAACAATATCTCCAAAAATATTCATCAACCCTTACATGTTTTATACTTTCACAATTACAGCCACACAAATGGCTTTTATATCAATAGCTATGTACATTTACACTGACAGTTATGTTTCAGAGCCAATTAAGAACATCTGTCTTAGGAAAAGGAGGCTCATAATTGTTATTCCACACAGACACACACATGCAATAAGACTTTAGCAGCGCTGCAAAGTGTTTGCACAGTAAAGGCATTAGATTTGTTTTTGTATAGAGGCAAACTCATGAATATATGCATAAAGAGTCTCTTGCGGATGTAAAGACTGTTTAAACAAATCCTTCAAAAACACTCCGTCCTCTCAATTCTGGCTATTTGTCTGACAAGCACTGTTCATTTTAGAGATGAAAATGGCAGATGATGTAATAATCAATTTTCAGATCTAATACGTTAAGATACAATGAGATTATGGTAAGATAATAGAAATGTCTTTCTTTCTACAACTGTGCTCTTGATATGGCTAGAGACTTTTAGAAATCAAAGACAAATTATTATTCAGCAGTTTGCGAGCATAATGCTCCTCTTAAAAGGGATAGTCCACCCAAAAATGAAAATGTATTAATTTACTCACCCTCAGGCCCCTGTAATCCATAGCCTCAAGCAAACGGTCTGGAATGATGTTCGGTTCGCAAGCGAATCGTTCTTTTGAACCAGTTCACCAAATCTGACTAAACCGTCGGAAACAATTTGCATCTCAAGCAGCACAGATCTATAAGTTCCTCAATCAAAACTCACTTTGGGATGTGCCCGACAATCACTCCGACTGGAAAAATGAGCCAAAGTCCTTATGTATATGATCCTATGATGCCGGTTTTTGCCAACTCATTCAGTGCTTCAGTTATTCCACCAAAACTGAGTAAACGGCTCCGACTCGGACCGATGAGCCAGTGATTTGCGCAGGTGGGAACTAAGCACTTCAATAAAGGGGTAAAATGCGAGTTTTTATGGTTTCTCATTGTTTATGTAAAAAGGTGAGATGATGAAGAAAAGTTTATGCTTTGAACATGTAAAACATCCATGTTTCACATCATTATTAGGTGCAGTTTAATATCATTGCGTATACATTGTGAAATTGCATGATTATGTAAACAAACTGGCAAATCGCTTATTTGAAAATAATCAATCTTCCCTGTTGGCCTGAGGCTATATAAGACCTTGGAACACAAAACCAGACATAAGGGTCAATTTTTTTTAAAATTGAGATTTATACAAAGGACAATATTTGGCCTAGATACAACTATTTAAAAATCTGGAATCTGAGAGTGGAAAAAAAGCGAAATATTGAAAAAAATCGCCTTTGAAGTTGTCCTAAATGAAGTTCTTAGTAATGCATACTACTAATCAAAAATTTAGTTTTGATATATTTATGGTAGGCAGTTTATAAAATATCTTCATGGAACATGATCTTTACTTAAAGGAGTCATCAGATGCCCATTTTCAACAATTTGATATGATTCTTTAGGGTCTTAATGAAAAGTCTATAACATACTTTGGTTAAAATTTCTCAATGGTAGTGTAAAACAACACCCTTTTACCCTGTCAAAAACAGCTCTGTTTACAGCAAGCTGTTTTGTTGCATGTTACTTTAAATGTTAATGAACTCTGCTGACCCCGCCCCTTTCTTCAGAGCCACTCTCTGAGAGACTGTAAACTTTAGCCGCATTCATCGTGAAACTTGCTAACTAGCACATTATTAGGAAAGGCGACCACAAATGATTTGCATGAACAAAGACGCATTAAGTTAGATCGGGGCACATTCCCTTCAAAAACAAACATACTCCACTGCTATGTTCATTATTACATCCAACAACAAAACACCTCAATCGCTTAGAAGAGATTCTTGTCTACAACCACTCCAGAGTTGAAACAATGGCAGACTGTTGACAGCTTACTTAACAGGCCAGAGCTGTGATAAAACCAAAGATTGACACCACTGTCAATCAACAATCATGGGAGGGGCCTGTGCAGAACTACGTCATTCTGCCAAGATTCTGAGATTGGCTTGATATGAGAAAGGGGTTTGGATTTATCAAGATTTAAAAAAAAAAGCACTGGGTGGATTTTTATCATTATAAGGTGGTTGTGTACACACACTGCCAACACACATCAGTTCAAACAACATGTTAAATTTAATTTTGCATCCAATGACCCCTTTATTATCCTAATGATTTTTGGCATAAAAGAAAAATTGATAATTTTGACCCATACAATGTAGTGTTGGCTATTGCTACCAATATACCGGTACTACTTATGACTGGTTTTGTGGCCCAGGGTCACATACAGTATATTGCATGTAATTGTAAATAATGTTTGGAAATAACATGTAAATGTAAATAACATTCAGTTTCTTGCACAGACCAAACATTTTGCTTTGTAAGACCTCAATTTATCGTCAGGAGCCACGGGTATTAATTTTGTGTTGCCTTTACTATGAAAGTGATGGCAGCAGTTAACTTGCACTTTATGAATCACCAAGGACTGCAGTTTCAGCTAAAACATGTTGCTGTTCTACTGAAGGAAAAAAAGTCACCGTAATTGTTTGATGTAATGATGTTATGTATTAATTTTAAATTTCCATTTTGGTTGAACAATCCTTTTAACATCTGGGAAACCTAGAAAAAAAAACATCAGCAGGGCTCCAGCAGCTGCATTTCACACTTTGGACTGTTTCAGAGCAAAACCAACAAAGTCAATCACTTGTAGCATCTCTGTACATCTGCAGATGCCCCGCGGTGTTAATATGTCACTTAAGCATTCATTTTCAGGCCTCAAGGGTTCAGTGTATCTCTCTTCATGAGAAAGGCAGCGTTAATTGATTAGCGCTCTGCTTCACTCGCCCCGATTCATGATGAAGATTCATGATTGGGGGGGACATGTGTGGCTTTGATCATGATTTTTATACAATTTCTGACATTTGATTTATGATTTAATGCCTGATTTACATATGAATACCAAAAACACTTCAGGGTAACACTCTGTAATAGCCTTCATTAAAACGTTATTAATAAAAAATTATATAATTCTTAAGGGATCAGTAATTCATCCTCATTCAAAAATAATTATACATGAGTACATAAATCAAAGTTAGATGACTATTTATTATCCATTAAACACAGGTTATATAATATAATATATACCATTTTTTTTTCTTTTTTTGCATGTTTTGCCTTGCTCATAACTTGCTTCAAAAAAAATTTGTTAGTTACCCTCACATTGACTTTTTTAACTCTGCATATATTTGTTTAGTAAAATTACTGTTGCTTTGGGTTTGCAGAAATATTTGGTTTATATTAGTGCTAAGACAGGCATTATTTAGCGATTTTGACTTATAACTGTATACAATATGCTAACTTTCCTCAAAAAAAATTTATTAACATGTTTTCCCAAAACTTCAAAATTGAATCATGACATTTTTAAATCAGACATTTTTAAAAATTTACTGTCTGATTACTGTCACTACCGAAACATGGGATTTTTTGTTAAAAATAAAGTATATGAAATTATCAACTAAGATGTTATGATATTTTTTGGTTCAATGTACATTCAAACTAATGAATCCTTAACTTGAAAATCAGTATGATCAACTTTTTACCTTTTACAAAGACAAATAGAATACAAAATACAACAAATCTCATAAATTACACTTGAAATATTGTTAAAAAAAAACATTAATTGTCATGAATGTACCTCTGAATTTTTTTTTTTTTTTTTAAATGGTAAAAAAATATATTTACAATCTACTGTAGATGTAAGCAAAATCTTAATAGGTCAATATAACCCTTCTTATTAAATTATTTTTACTGTGTTTCGGTAGTGACAAATTTTGGGAGAGGACAAATATTCCAAAACTTCCTGAAAATACAATATGAGAATTAACTTCCCAATTACTAGAAATACATTGGATATTATACAATTTGCATACATACAAATTTGATGTAAAAAGACACATTTTTTTCAGGACATTTCCAACTCTGACTTTGGACCAATTCTGTAGAATGGCCCACATACAAAGCCTACAGAATTCTTTTTTTTTTTTTTTTTTTTTTTTAAATAACCACTTAAATTTCAGTCTGTTCCTTACAAAAATCTATCATATAACTTCAGGAGACTTGAAATGGTTGTGAATTTTTTTCTAAATGAAAACAATAATACATATACACAAAGAAAATGTATTAATTTTTGAGTGAACTATTCCTTTGATGAAAATTATTATAAAGTGTCACTCAACTCTGAATAACCAATTGGAATTTTAAGTCACACTCACAAAAAGTGGTAAAAAGTTTTACCTTAAAAAGTGCATAGAATTTGTGTTTATGTCTGTAAGTGCATTGCTCACCGTCTAGTTCCTCCACGGAGATGTTGGCGAGCTGTTCACTATTGCTGTGCTCAGACAGTGAGCGACTCAAATAGTTCCCCTTGTACAGCAATCCTGCCGTCACATGGTGGAACGGCATCTTCTCCCTGAGAGACAGAGAGAACAGAAGAACATACTCAACCAACCAGACCAAAAAACACGGCAATGGTTTACGCAAATCAAGATCCAAGATCCACATTAGACTATGACAGAGCACGCTTAAGTTGATTATATGAAAATGATCATTATTGTCTCATGGAATGTCTCCATGGAGGGTTCATCCGATATGACTTTGTTCAGCAGACATCAATGTACTTCCAATGTTCAGCTGCATTATTAAGTGAAGATCTTGTTGTAAAAGAATACAAAGGGTGTTTCTGTGCACATGAGGATTAAAGCTAATGAAATAAGTAGCCATAAAACGGCAAGCTATTAAAGCTGAAAGTGTACACTGGCCCTCTGAATTACCCTTGTGTTTATGAACATATGGGTGGAGTTTTATGAAAGCACAGTTATTGTTTACATGTGTTATTTAAGTGCCATTACAATCCTGCTGACACTTGCAGTTTTCACAATTAACAACTGTGTTTTCTCCTATATAAACTACTGGTCTAATAATATGGGTTTTATGATGGCTGATACCAATAACACGAATCTAGGGTGAAGGATGGACAACATATCCTTCAGAAATCATTTTAATATGCTGATTTACTGCTCAAGAATAATTTATTATTATTAACAATGATTAAAACAGTTGTGCTGCTTAATCCTTCTGTTTAATCTGTGAAAAATATATTGTAACAATATTTATAAAATATTTTGTATACAAAGTAAAGTTTTTGAAATTATTTCTCGTTCCTTTTTTTAGTTTTTTTTTTCTTACTGGCCCCAAACAATGTGTGATTTTTATAATATGACCTAAAAAAAATGGTAAAACTTTGTTTTAGTGTCCTTGTTACATTTTACTTGTACTTTCTACAGTGATAACAGTGAATTATGCATAATTTTAAGCAACTAACCGTAAACCAAATGCAAACCATTTAGTAAGTACATGCTGTTAATAAATATTACTCAGTATTTAATTGAATAATTGCACTGTAACAGGGACAACATAAAACAAAGTGCAACCAAAACATTTGAATAAAAATTAAATTAGTCAGTAATTAAAAATTATATATTCTTAAATAAAGATAGATTCGATTTTGTATCTGAAACTATGTATAATGACCATTTCTGTTCATCAGTCATATACAGGTCAATATGATAATGGCTGCATAATGGACAGTATATTGATCCTGTCACTAATATAAACTGAATAATTCTGCAAACTCAAAGCAGCAGTCATTTTAGTAAACAAATGTATGCAGAGTTCAAGAAGTCAACATAACAATAACCACAAATCAAACTGGAATTGCTCTTTATATGGAAATCTCTCATTTCTCAGACGTCATGGTTAGCATGAGCGGAAATTCTCTATTAATTATTCAGCACAGTTACAGCCATGGGAATCATTTTAATACAATGGCGTCAGATAGAGATGTGAGACAGAGTTTCTCTCAGTAATTGGGCTCCGTGTTGATTAGAATGAAGTGAGTGCCTTTCGAAAACGTGAGTTTTAAAAACGGGCTTGAGTGTCAAAAGCCCACTCAAAATGCACAGCACTCCACATCCTGCAGGCCGTTTCACAGATCAAGATGGGTTCTGTGCGTATCAAGTACTCCCACAAACAAACCCACTGAAGGCTTTACTGTAGTTCCTGGCTCAAGGCCCATGTGACAGCCGCCAACCATGCACTAGCCGTTATTAAAATACATTCAAAAACAAATATAAATCAAGCTTTCAACAATGTAAAATTGAAAGCACAACTGACCACAGCATTTTACTTACTTACAGAAGTTGAGTGTTTATAAAACTTCACAGTTCTGGTTGACCGATATGGGTTTTTCTATATCTGATGCTAATAATGATATCTAGAGAATAGGCTGGCTGATTTAATACTGATATACTTTAGAACTAATAGGTCTGTGGTCTTTTTTATTATTTATTTTATTTTACAGCATAACAATGACCCACTAACTTCATTATATATATATATATATATGTATGTATGTATGTCATGTATATATATATGTATATATATATATATATATATATATATATATATGTATATTATATATATATGTATATGTATATACTATATATGTATATACCATTAGATTAAATGAATTCATAAATTTTTGTCTTTTCTCTTATGTTCACCAAAACTGCCTTAAATCAAAATAGTAAATCAGTAATATTGCAAAATATTATTACAACCTAAAATAATAATTTTATATTTAATCATGTTAAAATGTATTTTATTCCTGTGACGCAAAGCTGAATTTTCAGCATCATTACTCCAGTCTCCAGTGTCACATGATCTTTGAGAAATCATTTGAATATGCTGATTTGATGCTCAAGAAAAATTACTTATTTTATTACTACATTTTGTTTCTAGAGTTTGTTGAAGAATAGAAAGTTTGAAAGAACAGCATTTATTTGAAAATAACAATCTTTTGTAAGAATGTAAAAATCTGTATTAATACTTTTGTTCAATTTAATGCATCATTGCTGAACAAAAGTATTAATTTCTTTACAAATAAAAATCCATCAAATCTTACTGACCCCAGATATATACTCAATAAAAGCTTTTGACTACTGTAATGACTGGAGTCTTCAACTCATGTGAACTGTTTTAAAAACATTTTCCAAAAATGCATCTGATTTATTTATCGGTAAAATACTTTTTAAATTAGTGAGTAGACCTTACAAATTTCTCTGTTGTCTGTCATGTTATGCGGATTTACTGAGATTTACTCACTTCAGCAGAGCTAAAAGCAGCCTTTCCTTCAGACTGTGACGCTGAACTGCTGGTGTCCTGTACAGGAACTTAAAGCTCTCATGGGGACAATGTGGTCACCCAGCAGGTTAAATACCACCAGACCGTCAGCAGAGAGCAAGAGAGAGAAAGAAAAGCCACTTGAAGCAGCAGTCAGCATGAAGGGGCAGGAGGTTCCAGATCACAGACTACGCTTTGGGACGTGAGCCCACAATCACAGTATGTGCTGGGCTACAGCCAGTTACCAAATCAGAGTAAAACACATACAGCTTGAGCTCGTGGTAGTAGTCTGCTGAAGGACATATCCCATGATGGATGGCACACCCTTGTAAAATATGGATGCTGCCTTGGGATGAATGTAGAAGACTGGGGTTTGCTTTAATGGGGCAGTTGATTGGGATATGCAAAGCCTTTAATGGCCTGAGAGTAGCTTAAAATCTCTCTGGTTCAAGTCCAGAATGTCTCTATCAAATGTGGAGATGTAAATGTCTTCATTTTTACTATCACTTGGGCTACAGCAGAAAGATTCCGTAATTAATAAAAAAAATTAGAATGTTCGAAAGAGTAGAATTGATTTTAAATAATAAACAATAAAAAAAGTTTTTTTTTTTTAAGTTGTAAAACTCTCTCCTGACACTTTTGATCAATTTAATTAGGAAAGAAAATCCCTTTAAACTGTAATATATAATAAAAACGGACGCAGATTCTTTTCTTCAGCTGAGTTCTCATTAATCTACCATAAAGCTTAATGTCCGAAATGATTAATAAAAGTGAAAGATTATAATTAGCCTTTGGTGGAATGTTTCACGCCAGTGAATTAATGTCTGTAATTATTTTCAATGTGAAAGCTCATTAATACCAAATATTTAGCTTTTTATTTCTCCATCTTTATAGGGTACTGTGTGAAGGACTATAAAGAACCATATGTCAACACTTTGCACATGTAGAGCTGAATTGGCCAAATAAATCATTGTCCCCGAAAGGGAAAAAGCACAGATGAACTGTTTATGTGGGCCATTTTAATTAAGGTAATTATCACACTGCCTAAAGGTTCATTAGCATTCAAATCAACTTCTTGTTTTCTAATGGTCCCACTTTGTTGATGGTTGATGTTTGCTGCTTTAAAACAGCTCATGAAATTACTCATAAATCTTGCTATACTACAATTAATTTTTATAACTGGCTAACATCACAATTATAAATACACATTTTAAAAGTTATAGAATCTTAGTGAGGAAAATTAACATTGTTGTCCAAAACAGTTTCCTTTCGACTACACAAGACATTCTAGGATGGCATGTACATTTTTTATTACTGTATATATCCAAACCCAGAATCCCTGGGGCTAAGCCTGAGTATGTCCAAGGGGAAATTATGACTTATTTACCTGCTATGCTTTCACATGATAAACTGCCAAGTGTAAATGACAACTGCATAAAGCCAAAGGGACTGCACTTGGCAAAAAAAGTATTGCATCAGTTTACATTTTAAGATACTCTGTAGTATCTTTTAATTAAAGCAATGTAGATGGGTAGTTTACCAATAACACAGACGTAAACATTTTGATTTTACGTTAGCATTCACATACATTTATACATATAAGAGTCTAGATTTTCATTTATATACCTATTTTATATTATATTATAAGTTTGGGGTCAGTTAAAAAAAAGAAAGAAGAAGAATTCATAATTTAATTCAGCAACACTTAAAAATCTATTTGTCATAGTTGTAAATATTACAAAGATTACTTAAATATATTGTACATAAAATACAAAAATCTTTGTAATTATGTGTGAAATTTACTATGGATTTCTGAGTAAAAACTGTTTCTGCACCATTTTTCTTCAGTGAAAGATGCATTAAATTGATCCAATGTGCCATTAAAGACATTTATAATGTTACAAAAGACTTCTGTTTCAAAAATCAATGCCGTTCTTTTGAACTTTCTATTCATCAAAGAATGCTGAAATAAAAAAAATATCACAGCTATACAAAATATTAGAACGGTTTTCAACATTAATAATAATAAAAATGTTTCTTAAGCAGCAAATCAGCATATTAGTATTATTTCTAAAGGATAATGTGACACTGAAGACTGGAGTAATGATGCTGAAAATTCAGCTTTGATCACAGAAATAAATTAGGTTTTAAAATATATAAAAATTTTAATAAATAAATTTACAGTTTTTACTACATTTTTGATCAAATAAATGCAGCCATGGTGAGCATAAGAGACTTTTCAAAAACAAAACAAAAAATACAGACAAATTTACGTCAGTTTAAATATATATTAAATTAATATTAACAAAAAAAATACTGGCCAGCCCAGTCGGCACATCTCTCACTTAAATAGTCCTGGATAAAAGTGCAAATGTTCAGTGTAGTCGCAAGGTCATAAAACCGGCATTTATAATGATCATACAGAATTAGATTGCAGTTCTTTTAGTTAAAGTAACAGTTAAATAGTTTTAGGTGCAGTACAGCATATCACATTATAGGACACTGTTTGACATTTAATGTCAACTATCCATTGCAAACAGAGTGCTCTGTTAGGGATAATGGAGTGTCTGGACATAAAGAGTGTAACTAAGAGGTGGGGGCAGAATTGATCACAACGTGTTCAACTGAGGGCAAAACTTTCCAATCCAGCACTCAGCCATATCTTCCTGTTCACAAGAGTCAAAAACATTAAATGAACAAGAAAATCTCTGCGTCCTTTAATCAAATCACAGGGCGCAGTGTTTCACAAAGACACTGCAAAAAAAAGTCCAGTGTCAAAATGTCATTCCACATCATGTCAGAATAATTCAATCTAAACCTCTTACAAAGGCAACCTCCGGTTCGAAGGACAGACTCGAGCTTAAATACATTCCAAGTTATTAAAATCAATACAAATCAAGCCAGTGATCACACACATACCAAAACAGAAATATCAAAAATGACATGTCTCCACTCTCATTAAAGCAAAAACGTGTTTAACATTAAAATCAGAGCACATACCACCAAAAAAAGCAGCTTTAAACACATTCCCTACATGCCAAAGTGTAAAAGCAGCAAGATCCCAGGACGGCAGCAGTGATCCCTGTTGCTTACCCATACGGATCATACTCTACAGGATGCTCAAGCACAACAGGCTCTGTCCCGGGACTGCTCAGGACGCACAGACCCTCTCCTTCAGACCCCTCCACCCGAGGGTCCGGATCCAAATCGGTGACCTCCATCTGACGGTGCACTCCAGGCTCAGAGCACAACAGAGCCACAGCCTGACTATGTCCCAGCGCTGGTCCTCTCCTCGAGCAGCATAGAGTGCCCAGAAACCCCTGGTTAAAATGTCAGTAGCCCGGAGCAGATAGTAAGTCATTAATGCGTTCATTCATCCCTTCAGCCGGTCAGCATCTCCCTCATGTCACACTCTGGTGTCATCGGTGGGCTCATAATAACCGTGGCTCGGTGACATAAGTAGTCCTGCCTCTGCAGCTCCGTTGAGAGCGCATACACACACACACACACACACACTGCTGACCAGCCCCCCGGACCACACCGCCACTCCTGCTCTCTCACACTGCACACACTCCTCCAGGTTCTCTAGTCATTAGCATCTCCATCACTTTTTTCCCTGAAGGGGGTGTTGGCTGGGCATCACCTGACTTGTCAAATGAGACTAAGGTGAATAATTTGCCTGGAAACTGGCATCTGCGTGCCAACAATGAATTATACATGTTGTTTGTGTTTTGCACAGCTTTTGAGAATAGACGTAACAATAAGTAATAATTTTAATAGCAGCAATAATAATTATTAATAATTTTAAATATTAAAATATAATAAATATAAAAAGATAAGGCATCCTTTAAATTACAGAGCTATAAGAAATAATAATATTAATAATAATAATTATTAATAATTTTAAATATTAAAATATAATAAATATAAAAAGATAAGGCATCCTTTAAATTACAGAGCTATAAGAAATAATAATATTAATAATAATTATTATTATCGCAGACACCCATAGTAAAAAAAACATAGCAACAACTGCAGCAGTAATAATAATAATTATTATTTAAAAATAAAATGAAATCCCTAAAAGTAAACAGCAAATTTATTAATAATAATAATAATTTGAAAAAAAGACACTTAAAAATTATTATTACTTCTAATAAACTAAACACTAAAATAATATTAATAATAATAATAGCCTTATACTAAAATAAATAAATAAATAAATAAATAAAAAGCCATCCTAAATTTCTGTCATTTATTATCAATAATAATATCAGCAGTAGCATCATGGTTTACAATGTTTTAATACATTAAAAAATGGATGTTTAAAATCAGTAAAAAAGATTAATAATTTAGCACTCCATGATGAAAGTCGAGATGTATACGACAGTAAATAAATCATAAAGCTTCCGTTTGACCGATCAGTCCGTATAAAACAACAGGTGCGAAAGTGTAGAGAATGTAGGCTGCAGTTTATGAAATCATGCTGCCCATCAAAGCCTTCATGTGACTCAAATTCAGTTTTTCATTTGATTTATAAACTCTCAAACACAAGCTCCTACCTTTAGTGGTGATGATGGGCGATCTCTGAAAGTGATCCCTCAGATCCCGATGTGCTGATGATCCGAGCTGATGTCGCTGCAGGATCCAGATTATCCCGCTGCTGAAATCTGGATCATGGATTGTCGCTGAATTGTGAGGAAATTCTCCAGATCTCATTCGCGATTATACACACTATTATTTTTAGCCATTTGGTGCGAATAGCAGTGCACAGTGGTCCTTATCCCGATTGTTATCCGAAAAATAAAACCGTCCGACTTCCAGGCGAAAGCAATAAAACCAGTTGTACTTTTCCTCCAACTCCAATCAGCTCTAACGAGCCCCTGGATTCTTCAGTAGCCTATTTCCATGATCTAAAGCGAATTCCAGCTCATAATTCCCGAGTTTAATTGATTCACATCGCAAAAAGCTGCTCATAGATTTCGACTGCCACACACACACGCGAGCCTCATAAAAACAATCAATAAACATCGCTGTCAAATCAGCAGTCCAGCTGCATATTGTTGTCCACGAGCTGTTGGTGGGCATTAACGGTCACAAAACAATAAATAGCAGGTTCCTTTGAGAAAGAAGCAGATAGATTCCTCACATTGCATGAATTAACTCATAACACACTGAGTGAGTGAGCGCTGCTGGAGTCATTAGTCAGCGGGTCCAGCCTTCAACTCTGTCATTCATCCGCAGGTGAGCGCAGGATCAGGTGCGGTCCTTAGAGAATATCACTTCATCATCAGAGATGCGACCTCACTGCTATTTTTACATACGAGGAAAAACACTTCTTCAATGACTTTCAAGCAGACAACAAAGCCCTATCAATCAATCAATCAATCAATCAATCAATCAATCAATCAAACAATCTATCTTTCTATCTATCTATCTATCTATCTATCTATCTTAACATCATCTGCCCACCCATTCATCCATCCTCTCCCCATCCAACCATCAGCTCAGCTCATCTATCCATCCACCCACCCACCCTTCCATCAGCTCAACCACAACCCATTCAACCATCCATCCATCACCCCATCCATCTATCAGTCTATTCATCCATCAGCCCATCTATCCTTCCATCACCCCATTCATTCACCCATCTATCATCACCCATCTATCCATCCATCACCCCATTCATTCACACATCTATCCATCACCCATACATACTTCCATCCACCCATTCATTCATCTATCACCCCATTCATTCACACATCTATCCATCACCCATACATACTTCCATCCACCCATTCATTCATCTATCGCCCCATTCATTCACCCATTTATCCATTACCCATCCACCCATTCATTCATCCATCAATCAGCCCGTTAAATCCATCCATCATCACCCCATTAATTCATCCATCCATCCATCCTTCTATCTGACCAACAGTCAACCTATCCATCACCCATCCATCCTTCCATCCACCCATCAATCAGCCCATTAAATCCATCCATCATCACCCCATTCATTCATCCATCCATCCATCCATCCGACCAACAGCCAACCTATCTCTCCATCAGTACATCCATCTACCAACCCACATGCCTCCACATCCATCTATCAATCAGCCCATCCATCCATCACCCCATTCATTCACCCATCATCACCCACTCACCATCCATCCTTTCATCCATCTATCCACCCATTCATTCATCAATCAGCCCATTCATCCATCCATCCATCTGAATATCTTTGTAAGTGATAATATTTGATAGACAGACAGTGACAAGAGAAAGACACTTTTATTGTTTGAAAATGAAAAGAAATAAGGCATAATTTGGCATAAATTATATACATGCACATACGCAGTAACCTGTACTAATCCTGCAAACATCATGTGACTAATTATTCTGCAAACACATGAAAATTATTTGATGACACTGCTGATTGGTAAATGACAACACAAGAACACACACAGTCTCAAGCCCTTCACTGGTGACATTCTGAGCTGTGACGTCATAGAGAGCTGGGGAAATATAAGGACATTTCATGCTTTTAAGCACCCTACAAAAATATTTCACTGGTAAAAAAAAAATCAACTCAAGTTTTTAATAATATAAGGGTTCAATTTGAATGGCCATTAATAAGGAAAGATAATTTTAGAACGGAGAGTATATAGTTAATACATCTACCAGCAGGGCCACTAAATATATTTGAATATTTAAGGTGGTTACAGTCCTGGTCTACTGTATATCTTAAAATGACCAAACTGCAGTGGTAAAATATTATAAGCTATCAACTATTCATATTTATATGAACTGAATGATGAGCAAACAAATATGAAATGTGCACCAGCCTCGTCACTCATTTTACAGCAATCAGGTCAGTACAGAGGCTTCAGGTTTTCAAGGTAAAGCATGCTATATGAATAAAATGTATTACTATTATTATTATTTTCTAATTTAACATGAAATTATATCAATTTCTGTGGCTAAAGCAATATTTCTTTTTCAAAGAGTAGTCAGCTGTGCCTGGACAGAACTGTAAAGGAGTGTGTGTGTGTGCAATTTCAGTAAGGAGCTAAGCAATCAGCACAATATGAACCTCCCTTCACAGCCCTGTGAAAACTGACAAAGGAGCGAGCCTACTCATTCATCAAGGCACACAGAGATCATGTTTACTAGTGTGGATCATGATTCTGAGTCACAGACATGATAAAATGAATGGTCAGCCTGCGATGCTTTATAAGGGTCATGCTTGAAAAACACTCTAATACGAAGTCAGATTTTTCACAAACCATAAAATTTGAATAGATATAAGTAACGTCTAGTTTACAAGTAAAGATTCACATTTTGCACATTTTTGTTACGATATAACCGAAATAGTGACAGATATTTCCTGTATTGTGAGTTTATATATTCAAAGGTATACATGAGACTGAATTATTGAAAATAACAAAAATGACTTGGATAAATCCATCGGCTTTTGAACAGAGGTAGATCTGAATGACAACTTGCAGTTGATTATAAGAAAAGGACAGGGTTTATGAGGACGAAATGATTGAAGAAGTCAGGCATACAGAGAGAAGTTTGTGATTTATTGACATCTTGATTAAAAATTATGGTTAAACAATTAAGGTAATTAAGAAAAAATTGCAAAAAAAAATAAACATGCGTGAATGAATCATTCACAATACGATCAATAACATGCATTTAGAAAATTTTCAAACAAATTCCATGTCAACTTTAAAAGTGTTCACAAGCGCTTATATAAATTAAAATAGTAAAAACAAAACGAAAGAAAAAATAGAACTAAAATAATAATGCAACACAAAGAGGAACAATAAAAGAAAATAAAACAAATAATAAGAAATAATAAAATGAAAACAAAAGAGAATCAAACAATAAGAATATATATATAAAACATGGCACATTCTCTTAAATTTTATATATTTTCTCGTGTTTATTTGTCCATTGTCTATTGTTAAAAAATAATATTTAAAAAAGTTCCTATTATTTAACCTTAAAACAACAACAACATATATTATAATTTAGTTAGTCTAATGGGTTTAAAGGGATAGTTCGTCCGAAAATGAAAATTTTGATTTTCTTTCTTCTGTTGAGCTCAAACAGTGGATGGTAGCCATTGACTTCCATATATGTTTTTACATTCTATGGATTTCAATGGCTACCGGCAACTGTTTGGTTCCAATCATTCTTCAAAATGTTTTCTTTTGTGCTCAACAGAAGAAAGAAACTCATACAGGTTTGGAACAACTTGGTGACGAGTAAATTATGATTTTTGGGTGAACTATCCCTTTAATACCTCACAAGCAAGCAAAGAGGTTCTTCAGGTTTTTTTTTTTTTTTTTTTTTAGCTGGAACCTTTATTTTGAAGCTCAAGAAACACCATATATGGTCATCTATAACAACTAACACAAATGGGCATGCAACAAAATTAATTAGCATAGAGAAATTTTCCTGTCCATTGATTGTTCAAAAGATTTCTAAACTCACAGTGGACATCGTGAGCATGTTATGACCCATCACATCGGACCACATAACTTACAAAACTCAATCTCACGCACACGGCACACTCGGTGATATAATGATGTGATAATTAAAATCCCCCTCATTTCTCGGCCTGAGTGTCCTCTAAATTCTTCCACCAGCTGACTCACAAACACAGGGGCTGAATCAGTGACACACATACACATCGTGGAGCATGCTGGGATTTTTCTCTAGCGTCAGTCACAGGAGAACAGGATAAACTGACCTCAAAGTTAAGCCCGAAAGGAACCTGACAACCAGCTGATATTGATGACACTTTAAAAACGCACTTTCTCCAAAGTGAAGCTTAAACTTTAGCGATATCATAATCTTAAACGGAGAGAACATTTTTAATACTAGATTGCCTGTCATATTACGCCACTGAATCGGGAAACTGCAACTAAAGGTAGAGTTTATTGGTGCTGAAAAATGACTTGGGTTATGAAATAAGGAAATTATAATGTTGTTCCTGTCAGGCCGGCGGCGAAGATTTACTGAAGCATTAGCTGCTCCAAACACACTTGCTTTTTACCTGTCTCTGGAAATGTAGTCACTGCAGAGTGATGAGAAGCTTTTTATCCGGTTTAATGCTCTTCTCAATTTTGCTTCACAAAGTGAGTTTGTGTCAGAGCGTGTGAAAGAAATGAAAAAGCGATTCATTCATTCTCATTAGCCTAAGTAGAGCAACCAGCTTTGCTCCAGCTAGCACCCAAACACAGACAAAAAAGTAGTGTGCTTATAACTTGTTTAACGCAGCAGTGACCAACCATTATTTTTCCCCCCAAAAAATCTGCATGTCAAAGGAACATGAAAGTGAAATTTTCTCATTATTTAATCAACTGATTTTGTTTCTTAGAACAAGTACCTTAGCTTATTTATTTGTATTGTGCTTTTCACAACATACATTGTTTCTAACAGAAATTCATGACGTTAATGTTTATAATATCTTAATATCTCCATGCCATAGTCGCAATTAGCAGATTAGGGCAATAATACAAATTAAGTAGTGCTGTCAAATGATTACTTGCATCCAAAATTAAAGTTTTTGTTTACAAATTATATGTGTGTGCTGTGTAGCCTATAATTAGGCTATGTATATATAAATACACATACATTGATGTATATATTTAAGTATATGTGTGTGCTGTGTAGCAAAATAGGTTATATTCCCCGGGGAACACATGATAGGTAAATATTGATAGCATGAATGCAATATCGCTTTGGATAAAAGCGTCTGCTAAATATATTTAATTGTAAATTTAAATATATACATGTAAATATTTTCTAAATATATGCTGTATGTGTGTGTATTTATTCAAGCAGTTGATTTTGCTAAATAGTAAATATCGCTTTACGTGAGTATACTGTATGCAAAAGAAGTTGGATATACTATATTTTTAAGTTTATATATAGATCTGTGCCATAATATAGCAAGGAACACGATAGGAGATATTTTGAAGCGTGTTCATGCTGCTGTTTCCATACAATGAAACTGAATGGGAACCATAAATCATACAGTTCTAGAAGTGACAACAGAATTGAGTAAATGATACAATTTTCATTTTTGAATGAACTATCCCTTTAAATGTATCAGTACCGACCCAGTTCCTTATACACAACCACCCAAAACTCATGACAGCACAGCTGAATCCAACACTTGAAACGATGCAAAGCTAATACCTTGCAAAATTAAAGGCAACCAGGTGGAACATGCGGTGTTTTCACAGGAAAATTGCATTATTATGAAGGATTTGAGGGACAAACATATTTGTGAGGGATGGAAGTCTGAAGTACGGATGGAATATGGTGTGTGTTGGGCTGAAGAGAAGATAAATGACACACAGGTGTCTCTGAGCTCTCCATTACACACTGGTTAATAGCTGGCGCTCGGCTCACTGAGGCTTTACTGGTCTCTTGCTGTGTGTGTCAACACGTGTTAAAGACACACTGCATCTTTGTTAAAACAAGGCCATCTTAACAGAATAACCCCAAAAACTGAGTTAGGGATGGGAGAAGCATCAAGGCCGATAATCACTGACATTGTTAGCAAAACCGATACCTTTTTGTTAAAAACAAAGGTTGTGATTTAAATATGTAAATGGGTAATTATTTGAATTTAACATTAATTCAACTACAAGATCATTAACAAAAATTCAGGCTATGGTGCAAGAAGTGGAGGATTTTATTCAGGACAGGCTGTGTGGGAGTCAGCTACACGGACAGAGACCCTGTGGCGCATGAGGACACATTTATGTGTGACACTGTGTCAGCTGGCATCAAGCTGTCTCTATCTGCCCTAAGAGCAGCTACATTTCCAAATGCTAGCGTACTCAGAGGTTCCTAAAGAAACGCTTTTGTTTTTATTTACTCACTTTTTCTGACTTGTTCTTCTGTGGAGTACAAAAGGAGAAACCCTGAAGTCTGGTCAATCTTTTAAGCTTCAAAAGGGCCACAAAAGCCCTATAAAAAGATAAATACACTCCACATGACCCTATAAATCTATATTCCAAGTGCTCTCAAATCATACAATAGATCTGTGTGAGTAACAGATCAAGTTTCTTACTGATAATCTCCGCCTCAAGTGAGCAGTTAACTCGAGAATCGCTGTGACCGTAGTGAGGTGAACTGCTCCTTTAAGGATTCCAAAGGGCTGTGAAAAGACGCCAATTTTCACACAAGGTCTGTAATCAACATCAAACTTCACAATCTCTGTCTCAGAGGAATTAAGCCATAAGTAACTTCAAACATTAAGCACTGCTTCAGTTAACCAGAGGTTAGCAGGTTCATTCTGGATATTATCATATTCATGTATTTAAGCTAAAGTACTGTACTTCAAAGAATGTAATTTAAAAAAATAAATGCATTGCCAAAGAACCATGTCTAAATATCCATGTCAAGTTAAAACAAACAAAAAGCTAAATAAACAGAACAAAACCCAAAACAAAAAATAAAAAAGAAGGAAACAAAATAGAACAGAACAAAACAAAAAACATAAAAGAAAACTACCAAACAAAACAATAAACTATAGTACCAAAATAGCTTTGATTTAGTTACAAGACTGCTCTTGTTTATGCTGTTTCATGACTAAGCGCTGTGAGCTGGCCTCGTGCCTGCAGGCCATTTTTACAGTGCACAGGCAGTGATGTTGTATATATCCTTAGTCATTCACATATATTATTAGCCCTCTTTCACCGGTCAGCATCCCTGTAATGGCAAGAAGACCAGAGGTTGCCATATAATTAAACTACTCTATGGGCCAGTAATGGATCCCAGACATCCATTCATGTATTCACTTGGCATTTTGTTTATGGGCATTAAGGTGGATTACAGTATGTGTCATATGTGGAATACATTGTGATTCACTTCGTGTGATAACTATATTAAGTTGATTTTTAATTAAAATGCCAATCTTTCAGCAAAGAAACATCCATATACCAGACAAAACTGAGTTCCTTGCAGCAGTGAAGTTAATTAACTCACATCAGTTAATAAGATAATTAGTAGAGATGATTCTCCTATCATTATTGATGTTGCTCTTACAGAAAGCAAACAATGAGAATTAAAGAGATAGTTCACTCTCATATGAAATTTTACCCCATGATTTACTCACCCCCAAGCCATCCTAAGTGTAACATGACTTTCTTCTTTCAGACGAATACAATCGGTCCTGACTCTTTCCAATCTTTAAGCAAGAGATTTTGAAGACCAAAAATGTGCATCCATCCATCATAAAGAGTATTCCATACAGCTCCAGGAGGTTAATAAAGGCCTTCTTTGGATGCACTTTTTTGGGGCTTCAAAATCTCGACCCCCATTGACTGCCATTATAAAGTCTGGCAGAGCCAGGACATTTAGAAAAAAATATATAACTCAGGTTGTATTCGTCTGAAAGAAGAAAGCCATATACACCTAAGATGGTTTGAAGGGGAGTAAATCATATGGTAATTTAAATTTTTGGGTGAGCTATCCCTTTAAAAGAAGCAGTTATGAAAATAATTTTTATATTCTGTAAGAAAGCAAACAGAAGCATATTCTGTTAGGGTCTCCACTTTGCGTCTCAGAGCAAATCTGTAGTAGGTGAGAGCTTTGAGAGCTGTTGCTGTCATCTTAAGCAACTTCCTTTTTGGCAGAGGACAGCTCAGTTTGGCTTCAGCTCCAGCAAAATCAGTCTGTTCGACAAGAAGCCCAGAGAGCTTTGTGCCTCTCAGCCACAAAACAGAGCTGCCACTGGCTCCTGACCACCTCTGTTGTTAAGGCAGTAGGTTAGTTTTGGCAATGGTGTGTAACCATGTTAAACATTGTTTTATTTTTTTTTTCAGAGTTTGTTCAGTGATTTTCCCGTAAGATAATTAAACATACTGTTGGAGAAAATATTATGATTCAGGAATGCACTAAATATTTAAAATACTGTCAAGACAGACAAATGAATGCATAGACTAAAGGACTTCACAACATCATAGTTGTGATATTATATAGTTATATGATGAGCCAATTAGACAATATTTCTTTCCCATATTCAAGGAAAAAGACAAAGGACAAGCACTGACTAAAACAAGTAAAAAGCCTTTAAAAAAAAAAAACACTGCTTGTTCTTTTATCTTTTAAATGTCTGACTATTATGGGACCAAAAAGGTCCAGATTCTTGAAGTGCAAGACATTTAGTGTGCGCGTCTGTGAGACAATCAAAGCCGTGGCACATCCTATGAAACATTTTTACTTGAAATAAGGTTCCAATGACAAGGCAAAAAGTTGATGAAAGGGCCACAAAGCCCTTGAGTTGTCAGTCAATCCACCTGTTATGACAACACATCAAAACACAATGTCAGCTTAAGGTCATTTTCTCTGCTCTTGCTAGTAAAAAGCCTACTGTCCATATATTTTTTTTACCCTTTTGCAAAGGATTCTTAAAAATGTTCAATGGACAGCAGGACTGGAGGCTTAAAACAGAAGCGGAGACAGAGGTAATGAGACTGGAGGCTCATGCTGTTCCAGTACAGCTTGTCTCTTATCCCTCGCTCTGTGAAACCCATTCGAGGTACTGAGGTTTAGGGTGGCATATATAGCAGAGAGAACTCATAACGGGGAAATACATTAGTAATGGTGGCTGAGACAGACACTGTGAGAAATTAAACATTAGTTTAGGCACATTAGAAATAACATGTACTTGAATAATTCCAAATTCCACCATATACAATTTGACCATCCGCAAAGACCCGCCCCCTACTTACTGTTGCTAGGTCCGTCAAGCCATGGCACTCTCACGCCACATTTCCTCATGCAGTTAAAAATACATTGTGGATCAAAGAGGAAACTGACAACGTGCCGACAGACAATACAGAGCAGTCTACTTCTGGCATGAAACTAATTTTTTTTTTTTTAAAGAAATTCAAATAATAAATATTGCTTTGTGGATCTTTAATGTGTCATGACTTGTGACAGATCACTGCAGCTCCTCAGTTCAAGCGGCACGTGAACCGATCGTCTTTTCATATTTACTTAAAGGGGTCATGAACTGAAAAAAAAAAAGAATTCCCTTGATCTTTTGGCATATAAGAGATCATTGCACTATAAAAACATCCCATAAGTTTCAGAACTCAAAACTTTCTCGTTAGTATAAAAACAGCCTATATTGAAGCCAGTCTGCCAAAACGACAGCTTGAGGAATGTACCACTCTATGATGTATAATAGTGTGGATAAGCACAGCTTCCGCAGAATATCAATGCCTGCTTCTACATAGCTGCCTGTTTAGCCCTGCCCACCAATTTGCGCATGTTGTATAAACGTGAGATGCTAATCTACTCTCCTGTCTGATTTGTTTTTGTCAGACAAAATGGCAAATTCAGTGTTATTGGTCAGATCACCTGTCAATCAATCTCCCTACGAAGGGTCAATTCCACAAAAATGTGTGTACTATATCCATACAGCACACAGTATACGGTACATGTATACTGAAAAGAATACACTCTTCTTTACACTATACCTAAAAAGCACTTCCAACATAGGACATTACCTGATGTACAGTAAGAAGGGGTGACAGTCAAGTCCTTCACTCGGTGAACCTGATTTGTGAAAAATTTACACATTTTCATGGCCTTACTACCTGTCAAAAAAGGAAAAAGCATCCAAATCAAACCATCTTTTTTATATGAAGTTGCAAAAGTCAACAGACAACTTCACAAAAATAACCCAATTAAATTCATAATAAAATGCCCTCATGGACTACAAAACGAGTGTATTTGGGTGCCTAATTCCCTTCGGGTGGCTAAATTGACTGAAATGCGTGAGAAAGACAGTGTGTCACATTAGCCTAGATCAGTGCGGCACCTTTTCACAGCGGTGTGAAATAGCTTTTCTGTCACTTGTTACAGACCATTAAACATCTCTCTGTTTCTGTTATGTTTAAACAACTAGGAGACAAGGCACTTTAAAGGCTGTAGTTTAAACATTCCGATAAATCCAGTGAACTTACAGCTGTAAGCGCTCTCAGTGGACACCAGCTTTTGCTAACTTGTCAGAATCCAGAGACAGGAGAAGTCAATGTGAACTGAAAGAATAGGATTGCAGCTATTGTTATCCATGCATTACATCAAAGTGTCATAAAAGTGTGGAGCTGAGAAAAAATACTTGCACATTTATATAATGGAGCACATTTATAAGTGCAAATTATGTAAGAATATCCCAATTTGACTTCAGATGAATGTAGCATTACCAGTTGACTCTTTACTTTGAACAGAGGGACAGAAAGCGGGGAACTCTGTCTGGTCTTAATATTACGCCTCTCATCCGTCACTCAAGACAGCTTCATTCAGTCACAGAGCTGTGAAACAGCTGTGACCTAGTTCACTCAGCATCAAGCACATTCCCATGTCTTACAATAACATTCAAACTTCTGTAGAACACCATAAAGACAGTTTTAATAAGACGGCGCCAAGAAAGCAGCTACAACAAAACTCAATTTCATTTGCAACGCACCTGCATGTGCATGAATAACAAATGCAGTTTGAAGATACCTTTTGGGGGTATTTACAATATCAGTGTAATCCAATAAAGGACACACATCAGGTTCATAACTGCATTACAACATTTTGCAAAACAAAAAAAAGGCAAAGAATGATGAAATAATACAAACAAAAACAAAAATCTGTAGTGACATTTGACTTGATGTAATCTGTCAACATTGTGTAGAAATACCCAAGACAAAAAAAAGAGACAATGCAAAAGGTAAGAACTGCAATTTCACATTTCAGTGTCTTGAGTGGTTGTTACAGAGATATTTATAGGGCAGTTCTGATTCTAAATAGCTTTCAGCTGCATCATGGGCCAATCCGTAAGAACTGCTCCATTCAAAGTCCCATCTGACTCAACTGCCCTCTAAACATCTAAAAGAACGCACAAATCACAGTTTGAGATGACATGTTATTAACTTAGCTAACTATAGTGATATTTTTCTTTTGCAGTTCTTTCCTCTTGTGCGCTCTAAATTTAGGCCCTTAGGTGGTATGAGTAAATGAAGCCTTAAATTCAAGTCACTTGTTCTTCCGGTCTGTCCACCTGATGGTTTTCTTACCAAAGCTATTAGATCCAGAGCTAAGAGTGAACAGGACATGGGAATTAAATTCTTTATTACTGTGATCCTAACTAAAAACAGCAGCTAACATTAATTAAAACAGCATGAGAAAAAGAGTTACCAAGTATCTGCAAGTATATGCTAACCAGAATTTCATCCCTAAGGCAAGTCTTGGAGAGCAAACTCAGCCTTGGCTAAAATGATAAAAAGAAATGTCTTAATCTATGGGTGCAGTGAATCAGGCCATCTATTCCATTCATTAAAAATACAAATTCCCCTACAGACTTAGAGTAAGAAAGCAAAAGTAACATCAGCACCCTGAGATATCTTTGGTCTTATTCTTTCTCTGGAAGCGTGTGTCCGAGGGGTCAAATCCCCTCTCTCGGGCCCCAAATATGGCCCAGATGGGGGTCTTGGCCATATAGTCCATCGCTGAGAAGATCTTGGTGCCCCCGCTCTCCTCGTATTCCTGAATGAGCTCCTGGAAGCGTTCGTAGTCAATCCACGTCCACCACTCCCCGTCAACTTTGAACTACAGACACACAGGAAAGAAAAGAGGTAAGAAAGATAGCAGGTGATAGAGCACTGTGTTAAATAACACAAAAAATGTACACACAGGTGAAGATTAGACTGAGCCTCCCTGCCTGACAGGTGTTCACTTTGACTAATGAGGTCTGATTGTGTTTTCCAAGCATGTACACTGCCAACTGGGCAAAGCTCTGGTACTAAACACCAAGGCAGGTGCAAATCAGAGGACGAGGCCAAAGGAAGTTGCTTTCAGAGAACAGAATTCATAGTCTTTAATGACACAGTCCCAAATGCCACCCTCAGTCCTTGAAGTCCTTTTTCAAGTTCATACTTGAAATGCCAGCACCTCAAGAGTGAAGCTGCAAACTAGACACTCTTCAGAATCAAAAGATATCAAACGAGACACCCTGCAATCTTCACAAAAAGTGTAGAAGGTTGCAAGGATCAAGAATGTCATTTTTGGTGCAGCCAGTGATGTGCTAAAAATATTGTATAACTCTCAAACTTGCACATCGAGTTGAGATGCAGAACCTGTGGTCTCCATCCAGACCTTTCGAGCAAACCTTGTTTTTCAATCAATCTTACCCAATCTTGACTCTCAAGCTTTGGTTCTATGTCAGGGTGTAGTCACAGCTTAGTTCCGCTTGTTTCCCCACCCTAAACATTGAATCAATTTCCATCAGCACTTTTAAACCATTCTCCGACACACAGGCGTAAAGAGTCCTAGTGGGGAGCTGCACTGATTATATTTCACACTGCACTGATGAGATGCTGTACTGTGATCCATGCTCAGCATGGTGATGCAATCAGCTATAGGTGCCAGGCTCCTGTTCCTCCCATCTCTCGACATGCTCTTTCTTTCCAAGACCTCCACGTTACCACAAAATCGATTCAGCTGTAGTATATTTTGCTCTGAGGACATTGCAGAGGTGCCTGATTGGGTTGCTGGAGACTAGGGTCCAGGGAAAAGCACTTCAAAGTGAAAGTCAAGTCTTGAAAATAAGAATAACTCTTTCACGGGAAACATGCTTTCAAGTCAAGACTTGAACAGAACTTGAAATAAGAAGTCTTTACTGCTGCAAGGTTGTTGTTTGGAGAGTTCCTGAAGAGCTTTGTCCAAGCTAACAAAGCTGTCAAGAGTGGATCAGACCACCGCAGGCTCTCTTGAAGACACCCACTGTCCAACTTGCTGAAAGCTGCCCGCTGCTTCAAAGACAATCTGGTCACGTGCACCACAATTGAGAAGCAAACATACCTTCCCACTACTGAAAATGCCAAGACCACCACTTCCTCTTAGTGCAGTGCCAGGAATGTTATCTTTGTCCTTGTGTCATATTACATCAGTTTAGCTGCTTACCTGAAGCTTCCTAGAGGCAGCCTCAAAAGCGCAAAATCTCTGCAGTCAGTCTGTAAGGCCTTAAGCAGTTTGCATCCTCTGGGGAGCCTTCTTCCTCAGCTGCATGTTTTCATTACTGAGTAATTTGCTGAGGTGAATCACTCCATAGCCTTCTCACAGATACTCAGCAGTCAGAAGATGAAAAATCCTATGGGTCCCAACTCATGTCTCCGGGAAGGTCAAGGATACATCCCAAACTGCTTTAAAGATCTCTTCCCCTCCTTGTCAATTTTACACACATGCAGTTTGGCTCAGCGTTTTCCTATAATACTCACATTAGGAAACAAGGTGTTTGGAAGTAACTAAAAATAGCATTGCTACTAGCGCAGCTGACACAGAAGAGCGTACGCTGCCTACGTACAGCTCAGATTCACCAAAATGGCACTATGCTGATGTGGAGTGACACAGAGGAGACAAATTGTTTAATAAAATTGTTATTTTTGTTTTATTCACATACAAAAAGTATTGTCGTCACTTCATAACGTTACGGTTGAATCACTGATGGCAGATGGAGTATTCTGACGATGCTTTTCATACTTTTCTGGACCTTGACAGTGTATTTAACTTGGCAGTCTATGAGACAGTCACAAGCCTCCCGGTTTTCATTCAAAATATCTTAAATTGTGTTACGAAGACGAATGAAGCTTTTACGGGTTTGGAACGACATGGGGGTAAGTGATTAATGACAAAATTTTCATTTTGGGGTGGAGTATCCCTTTAATCAATATCCTCATTTGTCTGTGCCAGATAAATATCACAAAGGGTAGCTGAACTATAAATTATGAACTTCCAACTTGGCAAGCTTTAGTTTCAAACTAACTTCCTTAAGTAGAGTCCAAAATTGACAGGAATACTCAACTTTATATGCCATGTAAGAGAGGGAAACTGGCAGCCCTTTTATTTTGGGAGTGCAAGACTATCCACTTCTGCTATGCCAACAGATGGCCATGCCATTGAGAAGAGTGCACTTTAAGGCTTCATTCCTTTGTAAAATTGCTTCTGCACAGCTAACTGGGAGCACTAAACATAGGAAGTCACTATGCAAATGTGGTTTTGGGACGCCACATCACCCAACAAAGATTGCAGCCCCTCTTTCATTCCCTAAACACTATAAACATCCCCCAAAATTAATGATGGTCTCGTCTGTACGGTGTGCTGCAGGGCTTCTACAGTCTTGTGTATTTACTGAGAGACTATTGGGACTTTAAAGTTTAAATGGGTAATCTTGTTTACGAATTAATGAATGTTCATAAGGCCAGCTAAGGCTTTTTAAAAAATGCAACATGCTTCAAGGCTACATCTTTTAGTGGTGCTTGCTAAGGCAAGCATCTCTATTACTATTGCTCATACTTGGGGCTGAAAGTAAACCTGAAGTATTAAATGTAGGTGCACAGTTTGTTATGAACATGAATAACTAAACTCTTCTGCTTGCTGAATAGAAATGCACTATTAGTCTTCTAAATGATCAGGATGGTAAAAGGGAAAAAATATCCCTAAGACTTACATTGAAAGAGGGACCAGATTTATATCTACTGACCAGAATATCACAGGACATTTTAGAAAATCAAGCTTCTTCTACTTATAAAACTCTTGATGGATTTAAATCCTCGTTTAACCCTGCTTTACATGCTTTAATTTCCTTCCTTCCTCTAGCTCAGAACATGGAGAGATAGGGAGGGCTTTATGGGGACGCAGTGCTCTAACTTTATGAGAATATAAGCTGTCAGCTCCACACAGTGAAGAGCTGTAAATTCATTCAGAGGGTCTTACCTTGTCAAGAACACCGCGGATAAAGGGTGAATGTTTGCAACCCTGAAATAAGAAAAAAATGAATGCGGCAGCTAAACAAAGTCAATGCTATGAAATACGGTCGGTGGCCTTCCAAGGTCCTATGTGAAAAATGGCTTCTTATTACAGGAACAATGGGCCTTTTTATCACCCTCGTGAGTCACGGCCGAGCTGAACAGAAACTGAGAATGAGTCCCTGTGCGGCTGGCGGAGATGTGGTGAGGAATGAATTTTCACATCAAATTCAGTGCCTTTTCATTTAGACATCTGTCACAGGCAATGCAAAGAGAGCTCTTTAACATGTATAAAGCAGGGAAAAACCTTGCAGAGGAAGGCAAAGCAGCTCGGTGCTTGTGTACTGGCTTCATCAGTGTGTCATTTGAATTTCAGAAGCAAGACGATATAACTGCTGAAGACTGCAAAGATGTCAGGATCATTTGGATAAAATGGGGGTATGCATTTGAAGTTTTCACATTACACCCTAAAGCATCTTCCTCAGTGAATCATGAGATGCAGCTCCACCCACAAGGATTGACATCATGTATGTAACCATATATAATTGGTTCATAATGGCATGAGGAGGCTAAAGGGCTATATAATCTTCGTCCAACAAACCACACGTTTGAGAAAGTCCTTCATTAATCTTTTGTTGCTGTTATTACTGTATTGGCACTCTATCTTCAAAGGTCTCGCATCCAGCCTCCTAAGCTGCCCACCAACAAACCTCTTCGCCTTGTTTTCAAACACTTGATGGTAAGGCAGTAGAGGACCGAGCACCTTCTCATGCCTGTGTGGGCTTGAGTGGAGGTTGCTCTGGGCACTCACAATGACTACGACTCTCCAATACTGCAGCTCATTTACAGCCGTTGTGTTTATAGCTCTGCATGATAAGACAAGAAATTAATGTAGGGGTTTTAAAGGATGCAAACCGGTGGACACATGCAGTTACAGTCCCTTATTGCATGTAAGAGTGCTCTCCATGCCTGAAGAGAAAAAAGGAAGCTGAATAAATTAATGGGATATTTAGAAATCAAGTGAGGAGGATGTTCAGCAAAAGGAAGTAAACAGCATGGAAATGGGAGGACAAGAGAGATCTGGGGCAGGATTAGACATTCGTTACTGCAAGCAAAAAAAAAAAGGTCAGGAGGGGTATCAAAAATGATCTACAATTTGAATTATTCCATAATAGTATTTCAAAGAACAATATTGAGTTAACTGGGTCAAATATAGTCTCGCGTAGCCAGACCTTCAGACTGAAGGTCTGGAATCTATGGCAGCTTTCATTGGCCAAGGCCCGCCCATGAGGCCGTTTGACCGACATGTCAAACAACCAATCACAGTTCGATTCATTCATCGTCACGTTTCGAGGCGTGGAAATGTCGCCACAATAACAGACCAGTGTGTAAAACTCGCGGACATATTTTAAAGATCCTATGCCGCGAACTTTAAATATTTCACATACTTTTGAAAATCCAGTGTTTAGTTGATCCTGATAAGTACTCGTTGTCACTGTTTTAAACACTAGGCTTTCTTCTTTCGTGAGGGGGTTTGGCGCCATGGTATCTTTGTTTCCAGGAGGAATGTTAAAGAACGCGACACACATGTCTCGTGGAAATCCTGTAGAATTCAACCAATCCGATGACGACTTCGACCCTCCTGAAGTGTTTCCACTTTTGTGTGCCATATGCATCAGACGTTTAGCCAACGGTCCATGGGCATGACATCTGAGGCTGAGACTAGGTCAAATATGGAGTGAAAGATGTTTTCATAGTCCAAAAAAAACAAATAAAAATACTGATAAAGAATGAAAAACATCTTAAAGCAGTAGTTCACCAGAAAATTAAAATTCTGTTATTTATTTACCCTCATGTAACACCAATGAAAGAAGATATTTTACCTTTTTATACCCTCATAAAAGAAGATATTTTAAACAACATTTTTTGTTATTGTATATTATGAAAACCAATGGGGTCCAAAACTTTCATACTCCAAAAAGGACAAAGGATTTTGTGATTCCTTGTATGAACGTCAAACCTTGCCTAACGGTCACACTTTATGACATCTGTTCACATGATGTGCAAAAATCAATAAGGTTTGATGTTCAAAATGTGTGTTTGTTTGTTGCTAGCTTCTTTAGGTATTTATATAGAGAAAACCATACTTGAGGTATTACATATTAAAACAGAACTAAAGGCTTGTTCACACCGGGATGAATATCATGCGCAATTATCGCCGAAGTTTAACGCCTCGTGACTAATCAAAGGGCGCCAATGTGAGTGTGATTTTTTTAAAATATGCCTCGGGCTCCTTTTTTTGGTTTGACACGCCGCATTAAAAACTGGCCGACCAATGAGATTGGCGCTTTTGTTCATGTGCCTGGAGCTGCTGAAGTTACAGTAAAACATGACTTGGTGGCGCTAAAGCACAAAATGGTCTTGCTGAGCACACTTGATAGGCAAGACCATTTTGGAAGACCAACAATGAAGAGGAAGTAAGTAGACCAAGAAGATGCATCGAGGCAAGACGAATGTAGAGCACAAAGGGCTTTATGAAAAATGCGATAGTGACTACAAAAATCTCGATAAGAGGGAGTTGTTATGGAGAGGAATTGCAGATCAAATAGGATTCGATGTATACTGGGGTATTTCTGTTTTTTCATTAAGTGGCATCTAATGTCTGGGAGTGAATTTGCACGTTTACTCGGCTCATCGCCAGCGAAAATCACTTCGGTATTAACACAAAAGACATGTCGAAAAACGTCGGTGATAAGCATGCGCGATAAACAGCCCGGTGTGTATGAGGCTTAAACGTATAAACTAAAAGACCTATTTTCCAAAAAAAATAAATAAATAAATAAAACTAAATTTGATTTGAATTGGTTTAAAACACTGTCAAGAGAATTAACAGAGTAAAAAAATGAGTGTCCTATCCTGCATCATGAGTACATGACTCATTGCCAACGATTATTAAAAGAAAACGTACCCATAAGTGATCTGTGTATGAATGTGCATTTCGATCTGTCCATCATACAAAGTGGTTGTGTCGCTTCAAAAGTCAAACTGTACTGATTAATGTTTATACTATTTTAGCCATTTTATCATTTAAAGATTTTGGACCCTATTAATTTTCATAATATGGACAAAAGCAGCTGAAACATTATTCAGATTATCATACAGTTTGGAATGACATGAGGGTGAGTAAATGATGACGCTCTGACAGTCTGATCAGGTTTAAGCTGGTCTCCCATTCAGGCTAAGCAGGTCTTCAGATAGCTTTTTCCCAGCCTGGCCACAGAACCCCTCTTAAGCCAGCAAACAACACCTCAAAGTCTGCTTTCATATGTTTTTAAAAAACAGGGAAAGCACAAAAGGCTTTATGTTTCTTAGTAAATGAAATACCCCATTGTGTGTTAGAATGGAAATATTCACCATAGAATCACATGCAGAAATTTATGGTACTTGATTTCAGAATACAAACAGCAAATCATAAAAGGATATTGAAGCACCATATAACGCTTGCACATAAATATGCTTTTTGTTTGTGAGAGAAGAGCGCTGGTAAGGGCTCACAGCCCACGCAAACCATTAGAGAAGCTGTCACAAGAAACAAATGCAAAACAAGAGTAGCTGTAAGAATGACTAGCGCTGTGTCAGGAGACATAAAATGCAGGAAGGAAGGTTTAACCCTTCACCTGAATAGCAGATTAATGCAAGTGCCCATATCAACACTTTTTCAATGACATTTACAGAAATGGCAGTGGTATCTTTATTTGTAACAGCTTTAAGTGGTTTAAGTCAGAAAAAGGAAATTACAGTATGAGCTCTGTTTCTACAAAACGCAGTGCAGGAGTAGAACAGCAGCTATGAACAGCATGTCTGTGCAGGGTTACCTTGTGGTGCGCAAGTAACAGACAGTTGGAGTGCTCGTGTTCGCAGGCAATTTCATAGTCTGGGAGCAGGTTGGCAAGCTGCTGCACGAAGTAGATGACCTCCTCGTGCCAGGGTACGTTGGCCATTGTCAGGCTACTGGCTGAGCTCTCGCCACAGTACGTCACTCCCTAGAGGACAGGCAAAGGGACAAGAGGGACAAAACTGTAAAATGGGACATTTAAATTGTCTAAGTCACAAACACAGCATGATAAAATCTCATCATAAAAGTATCAAAATAAAACAGACACAGTTCTTATTGGGATCGTCTTATTGGAAAGGTATATGTAAGCCCGACTCTGCCTCGGAATTAAAAAAATAATAATAATGTAATTGCGACTACCTCACAATTCTGACTTTTCACGCAATTGCGTGTTTACATCTCTTAATTCTTTTTTCCCCAAATTCATGATACAATCTCGCAATTCTGACTTTTTTGTCAGAACTGTATGATATAAACTGTTGTGAGTTATAAAGTTAGTATTGTGTGATATAAACTCGCCATTAAAAACTCTTTTTTTGACTCTTTTTTCAGAATTGCAAGTTTATATCTCGCAATTCTGACTTTATAATACACAAAAAAGTTAAGTTGTTATTGTGAGATATAAACTCGCAATTCTGAGAACACATCAGTCTTTTTCCCCCGTAGAATTGGACTTTATAATTCGCAATTACGAGTTTATATCTCAAAATTCTCACAAAACTCGCATTTGTGAGAAGAAAAATGTCTTTATCTCAATTGTGAGTTTATATCCTGCTATTCTGACATTTTAACTCACAATTGTGAGTTAATATCACACAATTGAGAAAGTCAGAATTGCAAGTTTATATCTCGCACTTCTGAGAAAAAAGTCACAATTGCGAGATGTAAACTCACAATTGCGATAAAAAACTTCCGAATTGTGATATAAAAACTCACAATTACCTTTTTTATTTTTATTCAGTGCCAAAAAACAGGCTTCCATGGATAGGCCACTTTCTTCTGTTGTAAAATATGAATACACATCCTGCCACCTCACAGTCCGTTAGTATCTTTAATTGTAGGAATTCACAATATATCAGTATGATAATAGCTTCTGAATAATAATTAGACATTTTTTCATATTGAATTTATTAAATATTCTTTTTATATTAATAAAGAAAATACATAATTTTTTTCTTGAAATACATAAAATAATAATAAAAAAACCTGTAATATCGGTTGATAACCGATATTGTGCACATATACATAGCTGCTTAATGATGCATGAAGACTGACTGTGTGATGCAGCTTATTAGAATGCAGTTATATGCCCCTAAAATTCCAGAGGGCACAGCAGGGTCACAGCATTGTTTCTTTACTGAATGAATCTATGTTTTTAAAATAATCAAGTGAGCGAATGATCCAATGAGCCACCTATGGCTCTGATGGCACTAATGTCCATTTAAAACCTAATAATCTCATAGCATACACAATTCTAATTGCAGTGTAAATGCATTCATGTCACCTATGAACAGTCTGTATACAGACTGGCCACATTGCAGACTAAAAAGTGTAATAAATTCTATATTGAATCAAAATACTTCTCTCTAAAGCAACTGTCTGGTAATTTCTATTCAATACCTTTCTCATCTAACACAATAATGACTTTAAATTATCTTTTGGGTGGTCATTTCTCAGCCCAAATTGATGTGTGATTAATTTGCGATGACTGTAATAAGTAAGGATTACAATGTGTTCAGACGAAACAGTATAGAATTTCAACATTACCCATTTATCGGTTATGGGCCATAACATTTCATAAAAGCAATAAAATCACTGTAACACTCCCTCAGGTAGCTTTCATTTAAAATATTCACAATCACACTTTTCAGATACAGCTTATATTGCCCTGACTATTTGAAAATTTTAGATTTAACTGTGCCTCGCTGTACAGAAAGGGAGACAAAAACACTCTGAATCATATCGGCGCACACAGCCCAAAGACACACCGGCGCGTGGAGGCCGATTTGGTTTTTCTATGGATGATGGAGACTGAGACAGCCAGATCATCTCATTCAACTCCTACACACATGCACACGACAGGACAGTGTTCACATCACACCTCATAGATGCTGCTGTGATCAGGACAAACGCGGCTATGAGGGCTGCATCCACCACATGCTGGAAATGCAAATTCAGTTTAAATTAATACAATTTCTGTCATCATGAATTCTGATGTCTGATTGGATACTCAAACAAACTGGTGTCAAGTCAGGTCACATACTCCGTTTGAACCTTCACACATCATGGAAAGTAGTCATTAATAATCCTTGGCAACCGAGTAAGTGACACATCACCGCTGGATGAAAACCGGCCTCATTTGTGGTGTGGCCAGCATTAGTTCATGGGTCTGCTTGTGTGTAGGAGTAGCTGTGCTGTTGAAAAGACATTACTCATCCTGTGATAGAGTGAAAACCCATTCGGTGAGGCTTTATCTTATTTCAGTCTTCATCACGCTGAGCTGTTAGCTCTCTATTACGCCGGACAATCGATAGATGAACATCTTCATGCCGTTGAGAGAATAAAAAAAATAAAAAAAAGAGATGTCATGTGAAAGAGATATCAGATACATCATAACCGTAAACAGCGCATCATTGGTTTAAATGGTTCAGAAACAAACACAACAAGGCCAAATTAATGGAGATTAAAAGCAAATTAATTCTAAATAATGTGAATACTGAGTGCAAGAACTCATTAAATAATCACACGAGGCATCATAAGGGAATGATTAATACAGAATTTCCTACAGATCTCTTTTACCTGAAGCCAATGGCTTACAATTATGAATAAATATGAATAACTGAAGATATTCATAATTAGAAATTGTTTAATAGTTTCTTAACTGATACAGATGATTGTGCAATTGTCTGATAATTAATATCCAAAACTGAATTTTAATTAGTTAAGTTTAATTTCTGTATTTTGACAATAATGTAATGATCATTATACTTATCAATAATAATAGTCATCATCATAATAATGGTAATAACTATAATATAATTGTTACTATTTTATTTCTTATTATTATTTTATATATATTTTTCTTATTAGTATTACTATTATTGTTATTATATATTGTTTTTATAGTATTATTTTGTAGTAATTATTTATATTTATATATATATATATATAT
Source organism: Cyprinus carpio (assembly GCF_018340385.1). Lineage (NCBI taxonomy): Eukaryota > Metazoa > Chordata > Actinopteri > Cypriniformes > Cyprinidae > Cyprinus > Cyprinus carpio. The sequence continues at coordinate 12,957,337 of NC_056611.1, forward strand.
ATATATATATAATTGGATGTATATTATATACTGTAGTAAATAATACATATATTACAATATATATATATTATATTTTGTAGTATTGTATTACATATTAGTTCATTTGCAATCAAGATGGTCACACGTTTTTATATGTTTTGTCTAAATGTTAAGCCACACATTTCTCACTTTCTAAAAAAATATAAAAAGTTATTAAAATATTTAATAATTAATATATAATACATTAAATAAGTTACTTTATTACTTTGGTAATATTTTAAGTTAATGTAATAGTATAATTCAAATTAAATTGGTTGTTCTTCATGTGTTTTAATGCACTATAGTATTTTGGTATACAGGGATAAGCAGATAAGTATTATATTGCATCAAGGCTCTATTACCATCCCAACACATCACATTCCTCTTTGAGGACGGAAAGGACAGTGGAAATGAAAGGACAGGATTCTTGCCTTCCTCGTCTCAGTCTTGTGGGCCGTGGCTGATGTCCAGAGCTGATATTCCCAGTCTGGCACAGAATTAATGAGCCCAACTCTTATCTGGCTGCTCTGTAGCCATAGAGAATAATGATTACCTCCAGAAATGCCCTGATAAATCAATGGGGCAAAGAAAGTGGGGGCATTTCTCTGGCCCGTCTACGCCAACTAACAATGCTACAGATTTCCAGTCATAGACCAACAATCAGACTCTAATAAGCCAACCAAACATTTATACAAAGATAAAGGTGAATTGATAAAAGCGGTAAGAAAAATCATTTAATTGCATGTGGGATTAAAGCAAAAGAAGTGGTGCATGAATGATGCGCTAATAGCGTCATCCAAAAGTTAGGCAGTTTGATCTCAGTTGTGTCCTCAAACGTCTAACCTCTTAAATTACTAAGGTGGAGTTAATTTGGGAGCCCAGCGCAGGCTGTCCATCTTTGTGTCAGGACTAACACCTCTGAGAAGCTCTAATTGTGCAGGAATAATGATTTGATCGATAAGAGGACGATTCCTCAGCACTGGAGAGGAACGGTACTGACTTTACATTACACAAGCATGTCTCTACCTTTCATGGTTCCTAAGACTGAAAAAACAATTTGTAGCATTTTTATTTATTGCATGCACTATATATATATATATATATATATATATATATATACACACACATATACATACAGTGCCCTCCATAAGTATTGGAACAGTAAAGACAAAATTGTTATGTTTGCTGTGGAGTCAAGAAATCTGTAAATATGATTAAAAGATGAATATGAGACAAAACTACAGAATGTCACTTTTTATTATTGGGTGATTCAACACAAAGATGTTTTACCAGCTAAGAAGATCAGCACTTTTAGAGTTTCATCTCCCCATCTGATGTGAGCATAAGTGTTGTAACAGTTGCCTCACAGGCCTTTCTAAGTGATCACCTGTGTCAGATATTAACAGCAGGGAATGTGTCTTATCAGTTATATCCATTGCTTCTGCATTCTGAGTCTTGCAATGGATGATGACACACACAAACCAGGATGAAGACGAGGAAGCCAACTCTGAAAGAAAAGCAAGCAATTTGGATGCTAAAAGAAAAGAGGAAGTCAATTAGAACTATAGGATAAACAAAGGGCATGGAGAAATTAAGAGTTTGGAAACTACTGGCGACATCAGCAACCAACGACGACCTGATCGGCTGAGAAAACAACAGTAGTTGATGACAGACAAATCATAAAAGCTGTGAAAATGAACCCTAAAACACATGTCTGTAAAATCACCAACTACCTCCAGGAAGCTGGGTTGATGCTCTGACAATCTACAGTCCGCAGGAGAATTTTACACAGAATTACAGAAGACAGACAGCAAGATGCAAATCTCTGATCAGCACCAAAAATAGAAAGGCAAGATTCTTCACAAATGTGAGCCAGTAGAGTTTTGGAACTGAGTTGATGGACCGATGAGACAAATATTATCCTTTATCTAAGTGATTGGAAAGCAAAAGTGTGGAGAAAAAAGGGAACTGAGAATTATCCTAAGCATACAACCTCATCTGTAAAGCTTGGTGGAGGTGGTGTCATGGCATGGGCAAGCATGGATGTCTCTAGAACAGGACCTCTTCATTTTAATGATGACTTAATGTATGATGGCAGTAGCCGAATGAGTTTGGAAGGGTATAAAATCATCTTGGCTACCAATATTCAAGAAAATGCCACCAAACTCATTAGAAAGCACTTCATATTGGATCAGGACAATGACCCAAAACAGCCTGCCAGTTCAGTCAAAGGCTTTATCAGGGCAAAGAAATGTAAAGTGTTAGATTGCCCAAATCAATCTCCAGATTGAACATTAATTTCACCAGCTGAAGCAACAGTTGGAATTGGCTGCATAAAAGGCTGGAGAAAAGCATTTCTAAGCATAAGACAAAGAGTCTGGTGATGTCTATGGGTTGCAGACTCACTGCTCTGATTAAATATTAGCTTTTAATCTTTTACATCTGCCTTAAATTCAACTGTTCCAATACTTATGCTCACATCAAATAGTGGGATGAACTCTAAAAGTGCTGTCCTTTTTATTTGGTAAAACATGTATGTGTCGAAAGACCTAATAATAAAATGTGACATTCTGTAGTTTTGTCGCATATTCATCTTTTAATCATATTTGCAAATGTCTTGACTCCACAGCAGAGAAAGCAACTTTGTCTTTACTGTTCCAATACTTATGGAGGGCACTGTATATGTATGTATGTATATATGTATATATATATATATATATATATATATATATATATATATATATATATATATATATATATATATATAATGGGGATGCACAATATATTGGTGCCATTTCATTTTTTTTTTTTTTTTTTTCACTTCTATAACATTAATTAATTTATATTGGAAATTCACAGAGCCCTGTACATGAGATGAAATTTAGTATATATAACATGACCGTGACTTTAAGAATTCCAATGAAATTGTGGTAACGAATTAAGAATTTGCCACATACAAATTTGTTCCCTTGTTTTGATGTAATTAAAACATTTGTACAATGTGGCCACGATTTACGAAAATAAGGGAACAAATTAAGTTGTGCAAACAAATTCTTAATTTGCAAAAAAGAATGAACTAAAACAAGGTAACAAATTATTAAAATGAGGGAATAAATTAATAAAACAAGGCAAATTATGAATAAAACAATGGAACAAATTCTTATTAATATATTTTTGTCCATGTCATGTACAGGGCTATGCAAATATTTAATATTTATATATGTTTACATTTAGATTAACTTTACTGCAATCTAACAAACAGAAAGTTGATCTTCAAAAACACTAATAATTTTATATATTACTGTTTTAATATATTACTGTTAGATGCAATCTTTAGCAAATTTCTAAATGAATATATATATTTTTTTCATACTGTACACATTATAATATTGTGATACATAAATTTAGCACTTTTAGCATTTACAGTGGCTGATTTTAGTTTTTATTGTTTTATTTGTAATTTATTTATTTAGACAAAATATTTTAAAATGAATGTAAAAAAAAAAAGTCATTGTGTTTTTGGTCTTATTGTGCATGATTTAATGCACATAGACAAATAATAAAATGTAATAACTTTTTTTTATTTTTATAAAACACATGGAAATAGACAACAATGAAAAACATCTGTTGTCTAAAAGTAAATCTCTCACATGGAGTGTGCAGCAGGTCTAGCAGATCCTGCAGGAATAAAATAAAGACGCACACACAAAGGTGTTGGTAAATGTGAGGGGTAAGAGCAGCTGTTGGACGATGTAATTACTGTGGGGCCGAACAGCTGGAGGGGGCTGAACACCTTCATAACTCACAGAAACATATCAAACTTGCTCGGCTACCAACAAACTTAATTACCCTCCGCATACATCACCACTCTGTTTCACGTCCATAAAAGTGGCCAAACGCACACAAAACAATGCTGCCGCTGCTGGCGGTTTGATGACTGGGTCACTGGTGTCCTATAGAAGTAAATGAGATGTCAGGAAATTTGATGTCTGGCTACACATAAACCATGTCTCATTGCTAGGAAAAACTTGTTGTCTGGCTCTTGGCATGAATAAAGCATCATTGGTCTAATTAAAGGGCCACTTTTAAAAGTGTAGCTAGTAAAAAGTCTTGTCTTTATGGTGGTTGGATGAATCCTAATGTGTTAAATTCATGGGGCTCATGGGTTCGATTTCCAACAAATACACGAACAGATAAAAGGTCTATTATAAATATATTTTTTCAACTACAAAATATGTTGTACACACATACAACCATTCAAAAGTTTGTGGTCGGTAAGAATTTTTGATGTTTTATACTCTAAAAGGGTTACTCCACCGCAAAATGAAAATTTAGTCATTAATCACTTACCCCCATATCATTCCAAACCTTTAAAAGTTTCGTTCATCTTCGGAACACAATTTAAGATATTTTGGATGAAAATTGTGAGGCTTGAGACTGTCCCATAGACTGCCAAGTAAATAAGAGTGTCAAGGTCCAGGAAAGTATGAAAAGCATCATCAGAATAGTCCATCTGGCATCAGTGATTCAACCGTAACGTTATGAAGTACACGAAGAAAACAAAAATAACAATTTTATTCAGCAATTCCTAAAGTCGTTATTTTTGTTTTCTTCATGTACAAAAAGGTATTCTCGTCACTTCATAACGTTATGGTTTAATCACTGATGGCAGATGGACTATTCTGATGATGCTTTTCATACTTTTATGGACCTTGACACTGTTATTTATTTGGCAGTCTATGGGACAGTCTCAAGCCTACCGATTTTCATCCAAAATATCTTAAATTGTGTTTCGAAGATGAACGAAGCTTTTACGGGTTTGGATCAACATGAGGGTAAGTGATTAATGACAAAATTTTCATTTTGGGATGGAGTATCCCTCTAATAGTGTACACACCAAAAGCTAATCTAATTATATATACAAAGTGGATTACATACAAAGTCAATGCAAAGACGCAAATACACGCTAATTTGCAATTTGTTGGGGCGAGCGCGAATTGGGCAACGCGACTGCTGCAAACACGATATTCAGTACGCCTCGATTTTGTCTTCCACACAAGCTGAAAAATTTCAACTCGAGTGGAAAATTTGCATGATGCGTTGTCACGCAAGCCAATAAGCAAAGAGCTTTATTTTCAGAGTATCAGAAAATGGAGGAGATCATTACACTATGTTTTTATTCGCATGAGTGACGCAAAACACATCCCATGAGTAATCTAGAGCAATAACATTCGCTTCACTTTTGGTGCACACACAATGAGTCTCTGATACTCACCAAGGCTGCATTTATTTATATGAAAAATTATATGATCATTAAATCACTGCAGCTTGTTTTTACATTAATTTTACTCAAAATAAGTTTTTTTTTTTTTTTAATTCAACTTGCTTTTTTTAAGCTGGTTTAATGTAATTTATCTTGAAATGCCAAGATTATTATACTTAATTTTAGGCAGCAACTGAAATTAAGCTTTTAACTTGAAATAGGTGGACATTTTTTACATTGTACAGTAAAATGATATTATAAAATATTATTAGAATTATTACATTTTAGTTTTATTTCTTAATGTTATCAATCTTATAAACAATGGTGTGCTGCTTAATATTTTTGTGGAAATGTGATCATTTTGATCAAATGAATAAAAAGTTATTTAAAATAACATTTAGTTAAAAAACTTTTGTAACTTTAAATGTCAAACAATTTTGCTGAAACATCATGCCACACACATCACAAATTGGTCTGTAATTTAGAATCCATTACAGTTCCATTCTTAATGATTCTAGCTGTCAGCCAGCCAGACAATTTTAGAAAATAAAAAATAAATTTTAGCAGCCAAATGTTAAAGTTCGCAAAGCATAAAAATTCATGTACATGTAATATACAATACTGATCTTATAGGACAAACTAGTAAAACACTTTCAATGGCTTCAGATCAGTGGACCATCCTTATTGTTGTTTGCATTGGGCTGTAGACAATAGGCAAATGCTCTCAGACCTAGTATGTGAACAACCAGTTCTAGTTTGCATCAAACCACTCCACAGCCATGAAGCTCAAATGTCAAAAAACAACTGGAAGCAGAAATCTCATTTGACATTCGCCCCGTTAACCCAGAGCTGACGAACCATCAAAAGGTGAACACAGGCTCAGAGATTCAGACAGCCTGCCTCTGTTTGGGTAAACTCAGCAATATTTTCCTCACTATTTCACGGCCTTTATTTTATCCCACAGAAGAAGGCGTAAATCCTCGCCTTCTGCGGTCTATCAAAGTGGGCGATTTTTGTTGCTAGGTAACTGCATGTCATAGTTGAAGTTGGCTTAACTTTGGAGTGGCTCTGCTTTGAATGTGAATGCGCTGAGGCGGGTTCCCTATGGGGCAGGTGCTCGCAGGTCACATGACTGGCTGTTGACTTGTAATGAGATTACGAGCAATTCTGCGAATCTCAATGCAGCAGACCCCCCCCCCCCCCACACACACACATTCTGTTAGAAAAGAAGCTGCTAATGTGAAGATAAGAGTCCAGGAGGGAAGAAATACATAAAAGAATTAATGCAAATTGCAGTTGAATGGAGAAAAGGGGGAGAAACAAAGATGAATAAAATTGTAATTTAACAGACGTGAAAGATTGTTTTTCTACCTGGAGGAACAGGAAGAATGGCTTAGAGACTCTACAAAACAATACGTGTCCCTCATCCGAAAGGATTTCATGCCGTGGTGGTCTGTGATTCATCAGGTCACGAGTGAATCAGTTCAGATCAGTACAATTAAACCAGGACAGTGTAATTACACAGGTCAACAAACACCAGATGCATTAAGGCAAATAAAGCTGGTTGAGATGAGGAGAGATTTAATCAGTTTAGTCAATTGTATTAATCTTGAAGACAGGTTGATTAAGTAGATTTTATTTGCTGATTAAAAACTAGCATTACATTAAAAAGCCATTAAAGTCACTAGTTGATTATTTAAAAGCTACAGTCTTGGCATTTCATAGAGGACTGACTTGATCTCCATGGATCATTAGAGGAATGGAATGAAATGTAAACTGCATTCTGAACGTAATGACTTATGGCTCTTCATTTATTAAAATTAGAGAAAAAAGTTCAGCAGCAGACCTTTGTGACCATATATCTTGTATTGAACAGAGATTTAGAAGTGCTGCTCACTCGTATCTTGAAATAATGAATGGAGACTGAAGTTTAAAAGAAAATACACAAAAACATGTTTTATAAAAGTGGTCCTTACAAATTGTGCACTAAAAGAATTTGGTGGTGAAATGGTTCACTCAGAAATTGATAGTAAATTTCACAAATAAACCACAAATTAAATGTGAAAATTTGAAGAATCTCAGTTGCATACTCCAATAATTTTTGGTGTATATTCAAAGTCAGTTCTTTTTTGCTTGAATAGCAGACTGAAATTTAAGTGATAATAACAGAAAATATAACTGATTTGTTAAAAATAAATAGATTTTAAAGGGGTCATATGATGTGATTTAAAATTTTCCTTTCTCTTTGGAGTGTTACAAGCTCTTGGTGCATAAAGAAGATCTGTAAAGTTGCAAAGACTAAAGTCTCAAATCCAAAGAGATATTCTTTATAAAAGTTAAGAGTCAACCACACCCCCTAAAATGGCTCGTTCTAACAACCAACATGTCTACGTCATGATGTGTGAAGATTTGCATAACACCACCCAAATGTTCACACAAAGAAAGAAGGTGTAACTTTGATTCTCGCTGTAGTAGATGCGGTGTGCTTTATTGCGAAAGAAAAACTACTTTGTTTGGCCTTCCGAAAGAGGACACAACTAGAAATCAGTGGTTAAGCTGTATTTACAACACTTTTCCAGAACAGTTCAACCCAAATATTCAGATGTGTGCAGCGCATTTTATGGAGGACGAGGACTGTTTCCTGAGAGAGTAGACTACAATGCCAGTGTTTGTTTCTCTAAAGTGGGGCAATAACAACTTTGCAAGGACAGTCTGGCGCTTCTGACTCACAGCCTGTAAGTACATTTTCATATTTAAAGAATTTGCCACTGATAATTAAAACGCGAGTTTTGAGCAGTGTAGAGTAACTGTTAGAGCTTGTTCGTTGCTTATTTGATCACAAATGCAGACATGGTTTTATGTTTACGCAGCGTGATACGCAACGCAACGCAACGTGTAAAAAGACAGTATAAGTCATTATAATCAGTAATTATTTCCCCACTGGATGCAGCAAATGCCTCATTTATAATTGGTTTTTACTGGTTTTGTCTTGTCGTGCCGGGGCACACGGCATCGGTAAGGGCGTAACATTTCTGTTGCTCGCTTGAGGTATTCGGCCAATCACAATGCACTGGATAGCTGGCCAATCAGAGCACACCTCGCTTTTCAGAATGATGAGCTTTGTAAAAATCGACATGTTTCAGAAAGGCGGGGCATAGAGGAGAAACTATCTACATTATGTGAAGAATAATGTGATTTTTGAACCTTAAACCGCATAAACACATTGCATTACACCAAATACACAAAATAATGTTCTTTTTAACAATGTCATATGACCCCTTTAATATAAAAATACCTTTTTCTGAGTCAAATCTTTTTAAAGAATCAAATGGGTCTCATTTTTATTACACAAAGCGGTCATAAGGCAGAACACTTGAGATCTAACGCAAAAGTCAAATGGATCACTTTTCTGATGCTTTTGTAATTGTATGGAAAAGAGTGACCTGCACATTTTAAAAAAAAAATCTCCTTTTGTCGTCAAAAAGGTAAATAAATGACCATTTTAATTTTTAAGATGAACTATTAATTTACCTGGCATAAACTGTACTGCGTTTTAATATGTTTCTATATCTGTGTCTAAAAAAACTGTTCTAAATTCAGTGAAAATACACATTACGTAACCAATATTTCATAACCGAATGCAAAAAAATTGTGACCGATACTTGATACAGCGATTCCAAAGGGATATTTTTAAAGTTTAATATCAGTTAATAATTTACCATTCAAACAAAATTGTTGAAGCACAGGGCCTCAGTTACAACATTTCATTTAGTAGCTCCCGCTACAAGTTCATCTTATCTGAGCTCAAAATCAATCCTATCTTGAATCACTGGATCTCAGTAAATGCATTAGGACAGAGAACGGATTTAATGAGGTCATTATTGTTTTCCTGCAAAAAGGATTTGGTAGAAATTCTTGGCATTCCAGCAATAGCTTAATAAAGCTTCACCTGTTAAACCCAAAAGGGTTCAGAGACCCTCATTAGAGGCTCATTCCTGAATCAGGCGGGTGAGAGGCATACCTTGACCTCGATGAAATCTGGCTGTCCAAGGGCAATGAGATCTGCGTAGGCCTTCAGCTCATCCACATTCCAGGCCTTCACCAGGGTCAGTCTGTACACCGTACGCTGTTGCTAAAGGAGGAAACACAAGGAGGTGCTGTCAAATTACTGCTTAATTAAACCAACACACCCAGGCTTGAGGATATGAAATGGTATCTGAAACCCACTTCTATAATCTGATGTATTTCTCAGTGAAGCTGTACGATCAATGGAGAAAAAAAGATTACAAATCTATCACAAAGATCGCAAAGCCATTTTTGTCCCTTTGGGATAGCATTCACTAATTTTAAACTACTGAGATGAGGATTTGCTTGTAAAATTATATTGACAATAGGTGGGCAATATGTTTTTTTTTCCCCATGGCTGCATTATCTGCAAAAACACAGGGTGGACAATATAAAAATATCATTAGATAATAGCAAGAGAACATTTTTGACACATATTACACAACTTAAATTATTTGTAATTGTTTCCCTTTTTTAAGTAAATCTTTGCCCAAACATGCACTTAATTTCATAAGAACATATTATTAACAACAAATCACTGTAAAGTGACAAATTAAAGTGAAGAATTATTGATAGATATATATTACTATAATACCCCAAGTAATATTCAATATTCAAAACAATAGTCAAAACAATATTCAGCTGGGTTCCAACAAACATTGTGTGAATATGAAATAAACAATGAATAAACCCCAAAGAATGCTATTTAGACATTTGTAAATAATAATAATAATAATAATTATTATTATAATTATTAATAACTACCACAGTTTCTGTTAACAATAAAGGTAAATTTTGATATGTAATTTATTACTATTATTATTATTACAATATTTATGTACATTATTGGTATTATTATTACTACTACTACTGTTTCTGTTAAAAATAAAGTTAAATGTTTAATTTATTATTATTTTTATTATTATTATAAAATCAATGAAATATTGATATTTAAGTAACAATACATTATTATTATTATTATTATTATTATTATTATTATTACTACTACTATTATAAATAATAAATCATTATAAAATGTATTTATATATTATTGGCATTATTATTATTACTACTGCAATTATGTTGTATTTTTTGTACAATGACAATAAAGCATTATAATTCTAATTATTGTTAATAATAAAAGTTATTAAAATTATTATTATTAATTAAATTATATTAGAATGTTTTTTTTAATAAAAAAAAGTATGTGAATAATGATGCTCTTAAGATGTGTAAGTGAATAACTTTATACTGTAAGAGACAAAACAAACGAATCGTAATAGTTTGTATGAAAATTAATCACACAAATCTGCCAACATTTGCTGATGGTGACAGCCTAGCGACACTTGTAATGTACTGAAGGCATGACATAAACAGCACATCCCATGACTGACAAATAATTCAGAGCCTAAAGTGGGATGTTCCATTTCCAGCTATTGCATCAACGTAATATCTTGCTGACGGTGCTTAATATCATTGACAAGAGAGTCCGGTGAACATGGAGAAAAGGAGCCAGACTTTTTAATAAGAGAGCTTCTTCAAACTTCAGCCAGCAATACCCCAGGGTGTCTGCCCTGGGGTCCCGGAGTTGGGAGAGCACTCCGGCCCACATCATTACTCACAGACCCTCATGCGCCAATGCCCTGAGGAGAGGAAGCCCTCACAAAACACAGCGGGTGATAATGGACACTCATGCCTCCCATTCCTGTTATTGCACATTGTCAATCAAACACTCCGAGTGTCAGTATGACATTGCTCAGAATAATGTCTGTCCATATAGGCTGAATGTCTTTGTACGGTTGGTTGGTTTCTGTCAAAGTACAGATGTCAGCACAGTCGGCACTGTTCCTGATCCATGCTAACTAGCGGATTTGCAAGACAGGGAAGGACGAGGGGATTGAAGCCAATGAGAAAATCCAACAGCTGGAGAGGATCTGGCCTTCACAAGTGCGCTCATGTATGTGCCCGTGAACCAGAGAGGAGGAGATGGACGAGAGAGACGGATAATTGGAGTGGTGTGGCAGCAGGTGAGGGTATTTGGAGCAGCAGCCTGTTTTAAACCTGCCAAGAGAGCTTCATCTGCCCTACACCTGAGGCAGAATCAGGCAGCAGGTCAGCAGGGCTCTGTGAAAACAGACAGCCACATGCTGGACCAGAACAGCAGCATGCCAACATGCAAAGCTTTGTGTCAGCACTTCTTCACTGTACACTTTCACAATAAGGCAAGCCTCACTGTTATTATCTGCACTTCCGCATTTGTCACTTCTCACCAGAGCTCACTAAGCCTCATCCTTTGGAACCTACTGTAGAGTTGGCATGCCCATGTGCCCACTCAGATTTTTGATCCAAGTGGATTTTGAATGCATATTAAAAAAAATAAAAAAAATAGCTGATTTTTATTATTTATATTTCATACAATCGTACCAGCGTGATTAGAATGTGCAGTCTCCAGCTGCTGCGCTTTGGCTGGTGCTGAGTCAGAGACGCGTGTTTTTACAGCGCTGTGCATTATAACCAATCACACACGATTCTGTTGAGCTTATGAATGCAATGACCAATCAGAGGCATCCATTCATCGCTGTAATGCTGGTGTTTTGTTCACTCGCTCACTTAAGGAATTCCGTTCTCTACGATTCTCTCATCAGAAACAAAGCGCAGATGTGCATACAATGTACAGCAAGTAGGATATTCATTTCACAGTGTACACCACAGCTTCAGTGATTATCATGAGAGTTTTTGAGAGTGCTTAAAATGTTCTTTGCTTTCTTTCTATACAATGAAAGTGTTATAACAAGTAAATTACAATGTTATTTATTACATTCAAATTAAATACAAAGCCAGTCGTATTAAAAATATTTTATATCACACATGATATAGTTAACACGTTTGGGAATATTTTGAATAAAAAGGGAAAAAAATTAATAAAACATAAGCCTATATCAGTTATACTTCTATATGGCTGCTGTGTGTCATGACAAGCATAATGACCAAAATCTTAAATCACAATATAGTTATTTTTTGCTTTTAATAAGGTTTTTAAGATATTAAAAACCTCAAAGTTTTTGATACTATATAATTTTCATCATTCTTGCTACTACTGTTAATGTCACAGAAAAACTAGCATAAGCTTAAAAAAAAACACCTACAATAAAAAAACTACAATAAATGAGAAAAATAGGAAATGCTACATATATTGTATAACTTAATGAAAAACTCTGCAGAGTTTTCAGTGTGTAAAATAAATTTCTTATTATTAAATTTACAAAAGTGATTTAGTCAGGAGCAGATGATCACCGACCCCTACATGTGATTTTGTCTCAACATGTCATGATGTGACTGAATAATTCACTCATATTTGGACTACTAATCAAAGTGGCACACTATTTTAATATTCTGCATAAATTAAATTCACAACTTGGATGGAAACATCTAAAACCACTCAAAATACCTTAGCAACTACACAGAAACGCAGTGGCAACCATCCAAAACACTGTGGTATTTTCTTCCTTTTCTTCAAAAAAGTAATCTAGTTACACATTTGAAATTGCTGCACTTTATTAAACTAGGATCTATAAGAAAGAAAGTTCCTGTGACTTGGAAGCCAGAGCGGAGAAATTATTTTCAACCTTCTGAAGTCAGCAGGAGCAGGATGGAAATGCTAAGAAATGGCAGCACAAAGTTATAAAACACATTGCAACTTTTCTGTCTGACCTCTGTTCACCACTGTGCATGGTATTTTTAGCTTTGTAAAAGGTCTTAAAAGAGCAGGACTGTTTGCACAAACATCTCGCTCCTGAAAAAAAAAACTGTGTCAATCAAAACATAGGCCAGAATTGTCAAATGTTTCCACACAGATCACATTTGATAGGAAATTATTAGATATGCTGAAAAGGTAGCATATAATTGTAGCATGTCTTGTCATCTGTCATGTGCCATATTTGTACAATTTCCTTAAAAAACAAGAGTGCTGAGCAATGCATTTCAACATGAACAGCACTTATCGAGCCTGAGAGCTAGAGATCCCAAGGACACACTTAGTATGGAGCGATGGGTTCTGTCTGTGTGTACTTAACTAAACCCTACACAACTCAACCATGCAAGGGCACACAGAAACCTCAGTCTCCGATTTGTAGAAACTTGTAGAATACTTGAGATGAATTCCAATGGGTTTTCTTCGTTCTTAAACAGTTTTAAATATTTAAATGCAGAACTTGTTTGCATTTCAGTGTTGACACACCTGAACACAGTATACCATCTGAAGTCAGATTTTAGTTACTATTCTCAATTAAAATTGATCCAGAAACACTAACTTTATTTTATAAAAAAATATTTTATGACTTTTATGAGCCCAATCAAGCCGAGGCCTACCCAAACATCTCCTGCTGAATATAGAACAGGACTGAAACAAAAAGACTATTTTTGACGTTTGTTTCAAGTCAATATAAAATCAAACCTGACTCCATTTACTATTTTAATAAATATTCAATGTCTTACTGGGCACATTTTTGGTATGAAGAAAAAGTAAAATCTTCAGTCCAATATATTTACACTAATAAGCCTATAAATGACTCCTAGCATTCAGGGGTCCCATTCAGTATCATAACAGGTTGAATAGCTTCTGAATCCTTGGCACACACTGCTGTCTTACACCTCTATATGTGGGTTTCTGAGAGCTGAAAATATTCCCATGTGCAATAATTTCATCTCTTTACTTTATGGTACACAATCTCTAATAAGGTATTTTGACAGACTTGTACTAAAGCAATGGTTTATTCTTCCAACTTGGAGAAACATAAGGTCCTTTTTCATGAAAAAAATAAATAAAAAACCTGCGAAGATGCCACCTGCTATTACACACTATTCACAGTTTATTTATGTAGTGGAGAAAATGTCATCTGTGATCTACATAATGTGTCCAACAGACAATCACGCACAGTAAAAGGCACTCATATTTTGAAAAGAAAAACATTCTTGTTCTTGCTCAAAAACGTCATTACGATTCCCTGCTCTGCTGCATTGAGATGAAACAGGGTGTGAACTTCAAATATAAAGGAAAAACAAGAAAAGTGTCAGAGACCAGATGCAAAGACGTTCAATCCAGTGTCTCCCAAAGGAGTCTGCCTATATCTTAATTACCCAGTGTCAGAGCCCTTCAACTGAAGCACAACACACAGCATTTTTCTTTCCTACTCAAATTCTACTCTTACTTCTCTTTTTTAATTTTGTGTCTTCCTCATCAAGAATCCAATGGAATTTATAGATATGTCACAAGAGGACATTAGAACACAGATAAATTGGTGAAGATTATTAGTTGATTTTGAAATAAAAATCCTATCAACACCAAACAATATGGGGATACCGTTTGTTCTGTTGTACTGTTGTAATTCAGCAGCTTGTTCATAGACGTTTGATGTCTGTAGACTTGCACCGAACAACCTCTCATTTAAATTCAACACCCAGTGGTGTATAAATGGATTTCTGCCCATTTTATGAAAGTGTCTGAGGCGGGTTAAATGCAACTGGTTTTATGGCAAAGCTCCTTTTCAAGGTCATGAAGTCACACAGGAGAACATATATCTCAGGCAGTGCACTTTCAAGGTAACTGCTAATAAAAGTAAGAGATATTTAAAAGCTCATATATTAAGTTCCTAAAGCTAGTTTATCAAGAACAGGTTTGAGTTTTGTACAGTGAACAGTAATTACATTAAAAAAAAAACAGTTAAATGAATGTAAACACTAAGCAGTGTATAATACATACAGATTGCTGGCCACTATCTGAGAACCAATTAAGCAGAATCTGCACTAACAGCAAAATTAATGAGAAATTAAGGTTGTTGTTACAAGGGAAAAGGGAGAAAAATGGAATAGAACTGCTATGATGATGAATGTTGAGAATAAAACAGCCATTAATGGGTTTGTATTTATACTTGCGTCTTATTTATCTCTGACAAATAGAAGTCAGAAACAAATGCTTCGTAATTAAATCTTTCAGATGCGAGAGTGATGAATAAGCCACAGCACAATCAGTACAGAAAATGGTAGACAAATTGCACAAGGAATCAGTGTCAGTCTAGACAGGTGAAGCTCAAGAGATGGAGGCACAGCAGGTGAGCCAGACTTTCACCATCAGTATAAAGTCTGGTAACACTGCAGCTTATTCTGGTCGCAAATCGGCCACAGAAACAGGAATGGCCAGTTTGAATGGCATACGTTTATCTTCAAAATAAAACTTTGTTTCTTTCATTTGCAAGTCACTTTGGATAAAAGTGCCATCAGTGGCATCTGAAAACGACACTGCAGGTGATCTCAACTCATTAGAAAACAGAAGAGCACTTTTTATTCTTGTGTCTTTCTTTTTATGACTCATACGTGCACATATGTACAGACACACACACATAGAGTGAGCGGTCTGTTCAATGGCAAATGCAGGAAAGTCATTACACAAGTTTAGCACACAGGCGCAGTGAATCATCTCTGAATGATAGCACTTAAAATCATTAAGCAGTAATGCCAAGGCCCCCAGCGTAACAAACTGCTTTTGTCATCTCAGCATGCTGAACCCAGAGTAAGAGCTGTTGATGGACAGCACCTACGCATCTACTTCATCAAGCTAGCATTTTTAACAGAACTTCAGCTCAAAAACACATTGTTAGAGGACGACGCACGTTATTACGCCGATAAATCACAGGATTTGGGTTAAGATGAAATCAATCCTGGAGCTTTGCAGTCATGATGTTTGGAACTAACATAATCGATAGAGTGTTTTGTACAGGCCTGATATGAATTACAGGCAAAATAATGAGTGAAGAGAAGCTAAAAGAACAGCTTTCGCCAATTAAATAATTATATTTAGGTCCAGCAACAATTGAATTTTACACACAGTAACACACAACAGAATTATCAACCTTGAAAAACACTTAATAAATGTTGACTTTAGCGATTGTGTACCATGGTCTCTTCTGTCTTCATTTCATGGCCTGTGCAAAGACACAATTTTCATTAAAGTAAATTATCAGGAAATTATTATTCTGGAAGTGAACTAATCCTTTAAGAGCAATGGTGTTGATGTCCAAGTTCAAGCTGATTCATTAGGATCCACTATTTAAATATCACAAGCAACATACAGGGTTACTCAGGGTCTTGTACTCTTGATAATTACAGTTCTGTCTGGGTTTCTTGCTAAGCAAACCGTTGACAACAGTTGGTTCTAAAAAGGACTCCGCTTCTTTCAGAGTAATATTGCAAAAGCAGCCTTATACATCTAGAACAACAGTCTCGCCACTAAGACCAGAATTTCAGATTTTTCCCCATCTAAATGTGCTTTTCATGTTGTGTGACTGAAGTCAGCGAGATGGCAGTATTATATGCTCAAAACAAATCAACTCTTCTACCAGAGTCAAAATTCTTGTTTTATCTTAATTAAGGCACAGTGGACCTACCTTTTCACCAAGCGCTCTGAGACTGTCCAAGAAGCGCTGCCAGAAGTCTTTGAAGAGGGGACGGTCAATTTTCTTCAGACTGTCCTTGGTGCTGGCATCAACGCTGACGTAAAGTTGTGTAATGGGCACAAGACTCCTATAGACAGAGAAAAAGAGTTGGAGGGAGAATTAAATTAGCATTGTATAAAAAAAAGTCTTGCTTTTTAACATATTAACAAAACTAAAGAATACTGGAGTGCAGTTAAGCATCAGGATTTAAACCGTTTTGGCCAGCCAGAGCAAGAGGCTCTATTGTATTGTATTCTTTGTCGCTTTGCATGAGTAGAACACAAAGCAGCACGCAACTGAGTGATTGAGTTTTTGAGATGAAAACTGGAGTATCGCCTTGAGCAGGAAATGTGTACATTCAGACAATGACAACAACTGCCAGAGCTGCATTAACCAAATAAGACTCAATTGCTCAGTACAACTCTGGAACTGAGCTCTGCCTACAGTACCTATATCCGCCTATCATCATTTTAGTAAAGACATGGTTTTCCTAATTAGGGGATGTCAATGTATACAGTGCAATATTGCAATATTGCTGGCCACTATGCAGTAAAGCAAGGTATCTGAGTGATAAGTGATGGGCAGAATCTTCTTTGTGGTTTCCCCATGGGCAAGTTGGACAAGTCGATACTGCCACAAGCTGACATGCTGACCCAGTGTTTCCTTCAAACACTGGAGTCATCTTTAAAACATCTTGAAAAGAGTGGATTTACATTCATTCACAAAAATCTCAGCAGGCAGATGATAACCTCCTTGTGTTCTGATTCCTATCTATTTTTATACTCCTAGATCTCAGCAAGGCTTTTGACAGTCTGCCATAATATTTTTCAGATATTAGCATTTAGCATCACTAATCCTGCTCTCCTCTGGTTAATATCCAACATTATTGAAAGGCATTAATTTCTACTAAACCAAAACAAGTCCTGCTCCCACTGCTTATGGTGTCCACCAGGGCTCAGTTCTGGGTCCTTTCCTTTTTTAATTTACATAAATAATTTGATGGCATGTACTCAAATACCATTGGTATGCCAATGAAATGTAAATCTGTATCTGCTGACAGGTCTGGACAGGATTTCCTCTTCCAATATACTTGTATCCATGATGTTAAAAGGCTAACTTTCCAAAACTCAATCCCGACAAAACCAAAGTTGTTTTATCTTACTCCAATGTATTTAGACATTTTATTAAAGCCCTCATCCATTAGACTGATTTTTGACTTCATCCTCAGCTTTAAGTCACATATTAATCTTGTCAAATGTCTTTTCTCCACCTTCCTGCATCACAATATCTTGACTACTCTTTTCAACTTCTTTCCTGCTCTGCCAATTTATTAACAGTTCCCAGGTTCAGACTGCCCTCTTTGGATCCTTCACACCTTAAAACCTTATTAAAACTCATAAGTTTACTCTGGGTTCTTAAAATGCTTGTGCTTTTGTCTTCTGTAATCAGTTTGTCCTATTTTTGTGGTACTTTTTTACAGATTTTTTTTATTCTTACCTATTATCTTTTTGTCACATGATTTACAGTTGTTCACCATCATGCATTGTGAAGAAGCTATAAATTAGAGAAAAGTGCTAAGGCAACAAAAACTATTATGATGCAAAAATGCTGTAAATAATTTTGCAGAATTCTGCTCTAAAATCTAAGAGTGAATGTTTTAGAACAGCAGATGTTTTTTTGTTTGTTTGTTTTTTTATTACTTTGCTGAAAATGGACGAATAGAAGTGCTCTTTTGCCCTGCACATTCATTTCTGTCTACACTATGTTAAAATTACTGCACATAAATAAAACTAAAAAAGAAAATGCTATTTAAATAATATACTAAAAAAACAAGCTCTTTAAATATATAAGCCAATCAATAACAATGAAATAAGTCTCAGCATCACTGGTTATTTTGAGTTGTTAGTGTGAGGTTGTGCCAATGTACCATTTCATCTTTTCCTTTTGAAAAGAACGCAATAAAACATTAGCATACTGATATGAGTAAAGCAGCAGGTCCAGGATCTCATCATAACAGCATATAAGAAAGCAGGGAAGGCTCATTGCCGGGACCCTCAATGAATATAATTTTTTGCCTCTGTTGGTTTGCTTATCACGCAGAAAAGGCCTGCTTTAGCAGAGAAGCGTGACGAAGCTTGCAGCTACGAGATAAACAACAACGACTGGCAAGTGTTTCTCACTTCCTCAGCACACTGCCAACATGATATTCGAACAGTTGAGGTGACGTCCCCTCAACCTCAGATAACCTGCCTGATCTGTGAGAGGATCCGTTGTGCAGTAGTCTGGAGAATGAGGTGAGGATGTATTTTGCATTAAGCTGGGGAACAGAAAGAGAGATAGCTAAAAGCTTTTTGCCTGCTCCTGAAAACTCATGAATTTAGCACAATCTGGTGGAATTGAAGGAGCTGGGAGTCGAAGGAGCTGTGATTTGCAATTCAGAGCCTGATTATGGCTTATCAGTCCAGTTACAGCCGGAGTGGGACTTCAAAGACTGAGGGAAAACTTCAAACTGGAGGATGTTCAGCTGTTAGAACTACTGCAGATATACAGAGAACAAACGCATGCAAAAACAGTCTTTGTCTGTAGGCACCAGATCAGAATCACTGAATGATACATGACAAGATACATAACAAAAGTTTAATCATCATAGACATTGATGGGAATGAAAAACAAGTGTTTTTCAGTAGCCGATTCAGCATTTAGTCCCCAAGCCAGACAATTCCTTTACCTAAAGGTTTTAAATCCCACCTGATCTCCTCAGGGAACTGGGCGTTTGTGACGAGGAAGCTGGATATGTTCTGCTGGTGAAGAAGTCGAAGGAAGGAATTGATCTCAGGATACATGATAGGTTCGCCCACCAGAGAGAGAGCACAGTGCTTCACAGTGAGGCCCTCTTCAAAGCGCTCAGGACGCACTCCTGGAACACCTGTTATGTGAAAACACACAACAAATGGATAAAAAGTGGTCAGTGGTCATTTGGCCACTTGTTAAAGCTAAAGTGTGTAGTTTCTGTGCAACTAGGACCACAAGCAGAACTGCAAAGATAAGTTTTTCAATTATGTCATTGGCCATACAAGCAGATAATGCTGTGCGATTCCCAAATAACAACATAAATAGGGCCCTTTGAAATCCGTTTTATTTTCTCCCAAATTCCGTTTAGTTTTTTCCAAATTTGCTTTTCATATAATTTTTTTTTTTGTATTCCGTTTATTTATTTTATTTAAAAAAAAAAGAAATAATGGTTAAATTAATCTAAAAGCATGTCTAATTAATTTAAATTATGAAACTTACATAATTTACCATCAATGTATTAGATGTTTAAAAAAAAATATTTATTATTATTTTGTTTTTGTTTTTCCAGAAATACTATTTGCATTTGCTTGTGTGTTTACATTTTAGTAAATATATTTTGGAAAATTATTTTTCTGGTAAATAGTTCTTGAAAATAAATGTTGTATTAGTAGTAGCAGTAATACTATCCTTACATTCAGTAATATTATTTCTGTCACAGTTTCTTCAAGTTAAAACAAACTTTTAATTTAATTTTTATATTTTTATTTACACAGAGACACGCAGAACATGCAGGATTCATATTAAAAAAGATTTTTGCATCTTAATATTCACAGACACTAGTCCATATCGCGTTTTGATTTAAGCGTACTGACTTACTTAGATTTCTAGATTTATTTATCCAAAATTGCGTGACATTTCGCTTTATATAGTAATTTCCAGTTTTATGACCAGATTCTGCCATTCCATCCATGCTTTCTACATTGCAGAAATCATAGGGCCATACTTAACTTACCTCTTTACTACCATACTACAAAATTACCTAGCTAGTCACAACTGTTCCCAGAAACTGCAGTAACATCATTTGTTCGAACCACATCGGTTCAACTATATAGAATTATTGTTAATTACATCATGCAGATGGTGGAATAATAACTTCTTGGTTCAAGAACCAAATAATGTCAGATTATGTAAATTATAAACATGACATGTGAACAAGACACATGCCATTTTTGTTCTCCATTTTTTCTTTTTATTTTCTCTTTATCAATGGTAAAAAGCATATTCACACATGTACTCTGAAAAAAGTGTTTTTTTTTCTTGACAAATTAAAGGACATTAAATTTGTATACATATGAAATAACAGATACTGACTGTAAAACATTCTGTCTGCAAATGTTTTTCGGAACTATTTTTTTCAGGAAACACCAAATCGTTGAACTATATTGGTAACAAAAGAACTTAAGAATTATTTTGGGAAACAGCAATGTTTTTGAAGCACAATTATCACACAGTTTACTCTGAATTAAATCAACAAATCAACAAATATCTTTAAGCTGTCGCAACTAATTAAACTCAGAAAAACGTTTTAACTTGTTTTAATCAGCCCATTTAAAGTCTAAGACCAAAGAGACAACTTTGGAAAAATAGGGGACTGCAGGCAAACTTGAAATTGGTTTCCTGCAAGTTAGCAATCTTGGCTAGAAAAAAAGATGATTAACAAACTGTATTCTAATCAGACTGACAATAATAATAATAAAATGTATTTAATCTGTCAAAGAACTAACACTAGTGCAATTTCTAGTAGCCACACATTTTGCTCCCTCTGGAGTCTGGCTCCATTTTTGAGCTCTGTACCCTCTGCACAGCGTGCTTCCTGGCCTTTCATCCGCTCTGTGTTCACTTGTTTGTGCGTTTGTTTACTCAGCCCTGGGTCATCATGCCTTACTTCTGCTACATGGAGCAGTGATGTCACTGCTAAATGTCAACTGCGCCACCAAGCCAGAGAGGATGGTGAGACCAAGACGACGATGCGGAGGTGGTGCAATGCACACAAACTTGCACACACACACACACACACACACACACACACACACACACACACACACACACACACACACACACACATCTGGCACTAACTCAGACACTGGAACAAAATCTACAGAGGTCTTCATCAGTAGCCTCAATTTCTCTGGCTCAGATGCACCAAAAGTGCTAATCTTTGGACCAAAAGATATGTACTGCTTAAGAAAAGCATTCCCTGTCCATTTCTGGAAACTTAAAAAAAAAAAAAAGTTTGATAGGAACATTATTAGATTTTTGAAAAATAATTCCACCAGAACTTGAGTAATGTTCATTTTAGAAAATACTAATGTTTGCCATCTGTACTGAAAACAGATGATCAAAGACAGATGTCTTGAGTTTGGAACAGCAGAAACCTTAATTTGCGAATGATAAAATCGAATCAAACTGACTTTGGGACTATGCCACCCGACCTAATAACATTCCCAGCAGATATCATCAGAAAACTCCCTTTCTTAGCTGCAGATCTGTTTTGTAGCCATCTACGCTAGACATCTCTGATGAATTTTTCAGACTACTGCAGATGGAGAAAAAAAAATACAAAACATCAAAAAGTCTCCAAATCACCCCATATTCTGAAGTATGAAGGCAGTGCGGTAAAACAAAGTGATGTTAAGGGAGACACTTCAAACGCTAAGAAAAAGCACAAAAGGAGTCAGTTCCCATCTTAAGGTCCTTGAAAAGCCATCTGGTGTGCCCCCTCAATCCCAAGAAAGTCTGATCCAGATGTCCACCAAAGTACTTGACCTTTGGATCTGGCAGTGAAATCACAACCCATTATGAGTTGACGTCACCTGATTGTTGAGATGAGGAACTAGAGACAGGAATGTGTTACGTCCCAACGAGCACATTTTGGAGGGAAAAGGAAATTTGTTGGCATTAGATTGTTTTATGACACAATATTGGTATGTCATTGAAAAATTTGTCCTAAGAGTGCAGGACATAATTTTCTGCCATGTCTTACCTAAATCAAAGAATTTGCCATCAAAACAGAGATGTTGATCAAAGCAGCACGATTCATTTCACTATTTAATTTACTCATTTGTCAATGATTTGATTAAAGAGACAGTTCACCAAAAAATGAAACTTTTGTCATTAATTACTCACCCTCGTGTTGTTCTAAACCCATAAGAACTTTGTTCATCTTCAGAAAACAAATTAAATTTTTTTTTGCTGAATTCCGAGAGCTTTCTAACCCTCCATAGACAACCACAGACACATTTACATTTACACATGTCCGTAGACACATTTGTTGCACAAAAACAAGTATTCTCGTAGCTTTATAAAATTACGGTTAAATAACTGATGTCACATGGATTATTTTAACTATATCCTTACTACCTTTCTGGGCCTTGAACGTGTCAGTTGCGTTGTTGTCTATGCAGGGTCAGAAAGCTCTGATTTCATCAGAAATACCTTAATTGGTGTTCAAGGGTGAGTAATTAATGACAATTTTCATTTATGGACTATTCCTTTAATATCATGGGATTGAACCTAAAAGCTTTCAGTTAACAGCCCGGAACCCACCACACAACCACAAAACACAAACTTCATGAAAGAAAAAGAGTAAACTTTTGTGCAGTCTTATTTTTTTTACATCAGATTTCAGCATTAACCATCAACTGTTATATCACCCAGAAAGTTTGCAAAATGTTTTAAATTAATGATGAAGATGCACAAGGCAGTGCAATGGGAAATTTAACTTCAGTTATGGTAGCTGACAGTCAAAATAAATAAGCAGCGTTGTGGAAAAAAATAAAATGCTGCAATCACAGATATTCCTATTCATATGGAATTAGATCTTTCAGAGGATGCCAGAGTTGTAAGAAAAACAGTATATTATCAGTTCTTTCATATTTTTCAGGGGTTGTTTGAGAAAAAACACAGACACGTTTGATTCAGACAGGATCTTTGAAACACCAATTATCCAGAAAGGGAAAAAAGTCATCCAAATAGGGCTAAAGAAACATTTTCTTTACCAACCGTACTCTCTTCACCAACCAGAAAAAAAGGTATTAAATTTTTTGTTAAATAAAGTTAGTTAAAAACAAAACAAAAAAATTTTTATTTTGTGTCTTTTAGACATCTGTATGGTGTAATATGCATCTGTGTGGTGTAATGAGAACAATCTGCATAACTCTGTAGCACCTATGAGGCAAAACAACCAAATAACACTTTCAAATGATTCTTTACAAAAGAAGTCTCAGCAAGATGCCCTTTCCATCTGATCTCAGCCTGTCAAACTGATCCAGTAACAAACCTTATCCCCTTAATGCTGCTGAAAGCTGATGGATCCACTACTGATCTGATGCAGCAGATGGTGAAGAATGTGACAGGGTGCAAATGAATAAATTAGACCCAGTCGAACTGCACTTAGAGCCTGTCCTGTTACTACCTCCTGCAAACTGTAGTGACAGCTAAATATACTCCAGTATCTGTTGGACAATCTCTGAAAGCGGGAGGGTGTTCAGAGTGTAGAGACGTCAACATAGTGTTATGTCACACAATGTCTGAATAGCTTCCAACTGGATCTGTGCCTCTGAGGAAAAAGGATTTAAATATATTTGGCTATATTTATATCCCACCAGACAAACAAAACAAGTTATTTCTGTACAATTACAGTGCAAAGGCCTATTAACAGCATGTGTGAATATTCTGCTATAAGTGAAGTTTGTGGCACAACAAGATTTCCTAAGCATACTTTTATTTCACTTACACATCAAAATAAAAACAAACCCCTAAAATTCACAGCAGAAAAGATCAGCTGAAGGTACCGGGAGTCCGTACCTCTGAACTGGCGAATCATGTTCTTGTGGTTCTCCACAGCCTCTTGAATGATCTTCTCAGCCGGGTCCATTTTCCAGCGCCACTCGGTGCCCACCGGGTTGGTGTGGTGTCTGCACACAGAGAATGAGAGAGGACAGGTCCTGTCAGCATGTCACCATCACAGCATTACACACATTCCCCTGAGAACAACACCTGCACTGCCTGCAAATTAGTGTCCTGTGACCCTTTCAACAGCTCTTACATCACATGAAAGGGCATAAATGCCAGGAAATGTGGCCTTACTTCCGTCCCCTGCCACAAATAGCAACAGGAGCTGAGACAACGTTAAATGTGGCACAAAAATCCCTTAATTTGACCATGTGTAGAGCCAAATCCTATTATGAGGATGCACAAAACCACATTTTCAAAATCAATTAGTCAGTGGGTTGTCTGAACAACTAGCAGTTTTTTTTCCAGTCAGTTTTAGGGATAGTAAACCTAAAAATTTTAATTCTGTCATTAGTTACTCACTCTTTTGTTGCAAACCTTTATAAGTTTCTTCTGTCAAAAAAAATAAGATATTTTGAAGAATGTGTGTATCCAAACAGTTCATAGTAGTTTTTGGCATCAGGCAACTGTTTGTTTCCCATCATTCTAAAAAAATATTATTTTGTGTTCATCAGAAGAAAGAAACTCACAAAGGCTTGGAACAACTTGAGGGAGAGTAAATTGTAATTGATATTTTTAATTTTTATTTTTTTTATTTTTTTTTTAGTTAGGAATGAGTTTTTAGTTTTTTTTGGTTTTTGTGAATAATGGATAACTTTACAAATCAGGCCATCGTGATCCAATCCTATCCTGTGTGTATGCTTGCTAACCTGAATATTTTTATTTACAAAAGAATGAATGAATGAATGAATGAATGAAAGAAAATAATAATATTCTGGCCAATTTGACCCATTTTTAATGAAAAAAAAAACCTAAAAAGAAAAAAAAAACCTATTAAAAAATAACGAAAAATTAATAAACTACAAATAAATTAAGAATTTTTAAACAAACCATTGTGATCCATACATATTCAAAGCAAAGTATAAGTAAAAAATATTATTTGAAAAAAAAGAAAGAAAGAAAGAAATGCAAACATAATATTTTAAATATAAAATAAAAAAAGTAAAATAAGTGTGGATATGCTTGGAGAACCAAGACATCTCTGAGTAAAAATAAATATATAAAAAATAATAATAATAATATTAATAATAATTAATCAAAAAAACAAACAAACAAAAAACTATTTGAAAAAAAGTCTAAGAAATGAGAGTACACTTGGTGAAGCATGTACAAGTAAAAAAATATATATATATTAAAAATACTTAAACTTTTTTTTTTTTTATCTAAAATTAAAACAATTTTTAAAACTATGTGGGTATCCTTGGGGAATCAAAACAACCAAAACACCATAAAAACATTAACACTGATGACGTCATTAACAATAAAAAGGCTTCTGGGCTGAAGAGCCCATGTTGAGATGGGTTTAAGAGCTCTTCCTCTAATGCCTTTGCTCAGTTTCATGAGATACCACCTAAAATATCCAGCCCATCCATATGAAGAGGCCTCTTAGACTCATAATTTCGAGTGCCACTTTTAACCAAATTACTCCCCTTACACAGAGTTTAATATTTCCATCACATTCCGTGAAAGCGGAGGACTAAACGGCTTTCGCAATTCGAAACTTCTTCAGCACATTTATTTGCATTATGTCATTAACTGTGTGGCATTTGAGGATACGCGCAGCATGTGGCAATGAAACGGATGAAAAATTGGAGTCACAGCAGCACGACACAAAACACAATGCAATCCAATACACCGCTTATACACAAGGGCATAAAAATAGAGTTCACTGACAGACTCAAGACGATGATTTTTCTTCATTAAGCCCCATAATGCCACAAAATCAGCTGATTCAATGAGAAAATTGGATCTGAAATGACAGCTTTACTCAACAGCAGGATCAAAGCCCTCTCTGAGACGCCTTCAATCTGCTGCATTAATCTGACAGCGAAGCTCAAGCTACAAACACAGAAGTTGGATTTTGTGCACTGGAGGCTGTCCCAGCATGTCCTATCCCAGTGCTGTAGGGCAGGAGAAAGTGTCCTGTTAGTTTAAGGGTGGATGCATGTGTCATGCGCACAGTGACGTCCTTAAATCAAGTCCATCTCAGTCAGCGAGCAGCTTTCAGCTGTGCTGCAGCGTAAGGGTCACTCGTGGTGGAAATCATCCCAGATCCACTCTTCAGAGGAGGTGCACTGATGCTCTCTGACAGCTCTTTTTTCCCCTCCACATAAAACCTCACTGCCAGTGACAGAAATATTGAATGCTACCTTCTTTCCACAAGTGTCACTGTGAATCATCACTGCTGGATCTACCTTTGCACTTCCAGTTCATTCAGATGGACATCACAGCTGTTTGCTCAAAGCATATAGGATGATATTTTGAAGTACAGTACTGAAGCATTTTTATTTTTATGGATGAGTTATGCACCAAACATTTTTGGTGAAATAAAAGGGGTTTGTTCCAAAAATAGTCCAAAAATAGTCCCTGTTTTGTTGTAGCACATCATACTTTTCCATAAAATATGAGCATTTTGTAGCATTTTTTTGCTTCTGACAACTATTGGTAAGGTGAAGAAGTATAGTTTTATCACTTAACCGCCAGAAAAACTGCCACAAAGACATGATTCCTATCTTCCTCTGAGACAGGTTCCAGGTTATTTGTTTATTTCTCAGATAGCTTTCACATCTACAACTGATTCTGAGGACATTATTTTATACCTTAACCTGAATTATGACCAGCAATTGAAGAAAATGCAGGAAAAGTTTTTTTGTGTGTGAAAAAGCTGGACCAAAAAAACAGTCTTAAGTAGCATGGGTATATTTGTAGCAATAATTTGACGCAATAAGAAGCCAAAAATACATTGTATGGGTCAAAATGATCGATTTTTCTTTTATGCCAAAAATCATTAGGAAATTAAGTAAAGATTGTGAAGATTCCATGAAGATATTTTTAAATTTCCTGCCATAAATATATCAAAACTTAATATTTGATTAGTAATATGCATTGCTAAGGACTTCATTTGGACAACTTTATATGTGATTTTCTCGATATTTGGATTCTTTGCACCCTCAGATTCCAGATTTTCAAATAGTTGTATCTCGGTCAAATATTGTTCTATCTTAAATATATATCAATGTAAAACTTATTTATTCAGCTTTCAGATGATGACTGATTTTTCAGATATGACTGATTTTGTGGTCCAGGGTAACAAATGTTAGTTGACGAGCTTTTTTCTTATGACTAAAACGAGACAATGATGAGATGACAGTAAGGTCCATAAACGATAACTCTGACTATATCAACATACAATATCACTGACAATAAAAGACAAGACTAAAATGTATTTTATAAAATAAATACTATACCAAAAATATCTTTTTATTTTCGTCGAAAAAAA
Source organism: Cyprinus carpio (assembly GCF_018340385.1). Lineage (NCBI taxonomy): Eukaryota > Metazoa > Chordata > Actinopteri > Cypriniformes > Cyprinidae > Cyprinus > Cyprinus carpio. Next base: position 12,985,316 of record NC_056611.1, read on the forward strand.
AACAAAACAAAATATTTGGACTACTTTATACGCCTGCGGTTGCCAGATATCAAGTTCAAATCCCCAAATCAGAGGTTCTTTTAATAGAAGACATTTTCAGCCTGGTGTTTTGGTTCATTTTTGCAATCTGAGTGCATTTTTCACACACTCGCTCTTCATTACAAAAGCACCAACGATGATCTGGAAACACAGACAAACCATTAAGCTGGAGTTTAGCGATCTCTATGTGAGAAGTTCGGTTTAAATGAAAGTGTAGTTCAGCCAATCTGTGTTCTGTTATGTCAATTGTTCTGTCAACTATTTTGTTTGCGATTTGCACTTACTCAACCGCTGTCATTTTAATAGTGAAGCATTATCGCACTTTGCAATTATTGGAATTACCATTAGGAATTTCACAGTTATAATATTTCTTGTTAGTTTTTCCCAGTTTTCATAATGTAGACAGAGAGAGTACATATCTAAGTGTTTGATATTAATTGAAATAATAAATAGCCTATAATAAATCAGTACAATAGATGAGAAAAAATAAACCATGAGTCCACATTCTATTGATTTGTGCTTATTGTGAAAGTGCAATACCTGAAGTGTAAATTTCTAAAATAACATCAATCATTACGACTATAATTTTGAGCAAAAAATATTTCTTTATCAGTTTAAACATTATACAGCATGACGAAATGGTGATAATGTTTTCATTGACTAAAACTAGACTCAAATACTCAGACACTGAAGCTGATGTATAGAAACTGAAAAGTTGTCATTATTATTCTGTGAAACATTGTACATGGAGTTGTTTTTTTTAACTCAGCATCATCAAATTAGGTATTATTAGGTCAAAATTAGATTTGCAAGTTAGGTTTTATTATTTATTAGGAGAACATCATGGAATAAATAATGTTTTTTAATGAATAAAAAAAAGACTTTCTCTACCTCCAGCAGAAAACACATTTGTTGGCACAGGCCAGGCTCGGCGTGGTCTCCATACAGCGGTGTGATTCAATCCCGTAGAAGGTGTGTTTATAGCAGCCTCCTCTCCCTCTCAGCATCGACTAACAAAAGAAAGGCAACATTTGTTTCATTTATACAAAAACAAACTGTTCCTGTCTGGAAACATTGAGCTGTTATAAAAATAAAAGAAACATGCTAAAGAGCCTTGACAACAAGATCAATTGGAGGAAATAACTTACCTTGGTCCAACGACACAGTTTTACCCCAGAGTGACTTCCTATTAGTTTGTACCCTACAGAGCACAAAGAAAAAAGCAATGAAGATTGAAACAAGGCATTTATATAGAGATTAGCAAGTTTTCAGAGTACTGATCGAGCAGCATAACCTCAAAAGACAAACAGAATCATACCCTGCCTCTAGGTACAGAAATCAATTCCAAAACATGCTTGCTGAATGCTAAAATCCTGGTTAAAATTTTAGCCAGCAGCCATATCACCCTGCAGCCCAAGACTGGTTGCCCACTGAAGCTAAGCAGGGCTGATCCTGGTCAGTACCTGGATGAGAGACCTCCTGAGAAAACTAGGTTGCTGCTGGAGGAGGTGTTAGTGAGGCCAGCAGGGGGTGTTCATCCTGTGGTCTGTGTGGGTCCTAATGCCCCAGTGTAGTGATGGGGACACTATACTGTAAAAAGCACCGTCCTTCGGATGAGACTTTAAACCGAAGTCCTGACTCTCTGTGGTCATTAAAAATCCCAGATTGTCCTTGGAAAAAGAGTAGGGGTGTAACCCCGGCAACCTGGCCAAAATAGGATATTTTGAAAGATTTTTTTTTTTTTGCATAATTTGTACTTTGTGAACATTAGAGCATTATTGCAATGCCAGTCCACTCAATACAGAGTGTAAACGGAGATGTACTTTACTCCAATGAAATAAAAGTGCCTAAATACAGCGCTTTTATAATGTACACCATGTACTGGCAGAGACAGGCCTCTATTTTCCATTTTACAGTCTGCTCCGGATCTAGCAGGAGAAATGAAGGAAATTTTCCTACAAAGCTCTTCAATACATCTAAGCAGACTAGAAGGCCAAATGTGCTCAAGTCTGCATTTCCTGTTAAGCACTTAAAAGTCTGCCCATTTTTAAGGTCCATAGCCTGGTTCTCCCATGACTGTGCTGCGTCCCCTTGGGGAATCCGACTCAGTTTAGACTTTAATCCACATGTAAGGGCCATCACTGGGGCAGCCATCACTCCTATAGCACTCATGATAAAACCACAGAATATAAAGACATACTCTGTACTCATGTAGCTCTGTTCTGAAAGAGCTGCTAGAGTTCACATCACAGCTAAACAAGACTTTCACACAAGAACTTGTTCCTGTGGTTCAGTGGTAGAGCATTGCATTAGCGGCACAAAAGGTTGTGGGTTCAATTCCCAGGGAAAAAAAAGTATAGCCTGAATGCACTGCAAGTCGCTCTGGATAAAAGCGTCTGCTAAATGCATAAATATAAATATAACCAGTTTTGTCCAGTTTATAAATCTCCATCCACAAAAAATAGTTTTTGTTTAAATGAAAGAAAGAAAACAATGGGCCATGGGGGTTAGTAAACATTCATTTTTGGTTAATTATTCCTCTCTTTTTCTCTTTAACACAGTTTCTCTGCTCATGCATGAAGGAGTGTAAGTGATAAGAAAAGCAGTAGGAGTGAAGCTCCATACTAATGATCCCAATCTAGAGTCTCTCTCCCATGTTCATTAGCTAAACTCCACATCAAAAACATGTTCTTGTCTTTTAGTTCTGCAAATAGCTTGCTGGGGCTGAGGAGGCAGGGGAGGTGTTCTCGTCTCTGTCTGAAGAACAGCATCTGTTTGGATAGAGCCGGGTTCAGAGAGCAGGTCTGGTTTGTGAAGGCTCAATATTTGGGCAGTTGAAAGCGGCGACAGAGGATTCCCTGAAGCGATTCATACTGAACGTTCACATCATGTGCATGGAAAGAAGAACTCAACATGTCAGTGTGCTTTAAAAACTGATACGACCAGGTGATAAAGCTAAAATGATTATACTTTGAGATTTTCACCCTTTTTATCATATTTTGAACTCTTTCTTGGTTAAATAAACATTACTTACACTATTAGAAAAAAAAGATTCTAGTTTATATTTTTACATTAACAATGTAATTGTCAATAATCTATTTATGGTGGAGTTGATGGCAATGTGGTTAGTTTTTTTGACTCCTAACCCTAAGGTTGTGGGTTCGAGTCTTGGGCCGGCAATACCACGATTGAGGTGCCCTTGAGCAAGGCACCGAACCCCCAGCTGCTCCCCGGGCGCTGCAGCATAAATGGCTGCCTACTGCTCCGGGTGTGTGTTCACTGCTGTGTGTGTGTGTGTGTTCACTGCTGTGTGTGTGCACTTTGGATGAATTAAATGCAGAGCACGAATTCTGAGTATGGGTCACCATACTTGGCTGTATGTCACATCAGTTTATCAAAGCCAAGTATGAATCTCATCAAATTAGTGTTTTAAGAATTTCACATTTATTACAAAATAATAATTCCTATATCTTCCTATTAAGGGCATGATAATGATCATTCAAACCGATTCTTGATGGAGTCATTGCCTCTCACGTTTTATATATGAATTTTAAACTGGTTAAAAACATGCATTTTTTACATTTGTAAATAATTTATTGAGATTAGACAAAGTGTTTAATTACAGAAGAAAGTAAAATGCTGAATTAAGTATTGTTAAAAAATAATCAAGGCATATGTGTCAAACTGTTTTTCCCTACTAAGGAAGAGTTATATTTAATTTTCACTTTAAGGGGTCATGAACTGAGAAACCAAAATTCCCTTCATCTTTTGACATATAAGAGGTCAACATGGTACTATAAAAACATCCCATAAGATCTCAGAACTCAAGACTTTCTCCACCACACTAAAGTGAGTAACTGTCTTCATTACGTGGTCACTTTTCGCTTGATATGTACTAATTTTAGGGCTGGGTGATACATATAAAAAAATTTTTTACGATATTTGATATATATCTCGATATGTTTGCATTTGCATTTAAATAATAATAATTAAAAAAAAGATTTTCTTTTGCCCCATTAAAAAAAACAAAACAACAAAAACAATTTAGATTGAACAGCTAACTTAAACAGTTAAAAAAAAATCTAGACCGAGTAATCGCTTACTGCTTTTTATTAAATGAACACATGTAGGCCTATATGTAACTGAAGAAGTGCAAAACAAGTAAAGAAAGTGCATTCTGTCAACTTCTTTAGTGCATGCAATTCACAATTTAAACTATGCAACCAGGGGAAATAATTAAAGTTTTTTAGCTAAGAACGCAAGTCTGTCAACTGTCTGCAGTTTTAAGAGAAGCTCTGTGACATGAAACTATGTTCCCACTGACACTAAAAACACTCTTAGACGGGGAGCTAGTTGCTGAAGCACACGATATTCACAATATTTTCTAAATTTACATCGTCGTCAAAATTATTCTGATATTATTGCTAATATTCAATATATCGGCCAGCCCTAACTGAGTTATTTATGCGTTTTTGACCTAAATCGCAACAGCGTTCATCTATGAGGATGTTGAATGTACGCTGTTAAACATACACAATTGTCAGCCAATCATAGCAGTGTGTGCCACGCCTATTCAAACAGAGCGGGGTCAAAAACAGGACAGAAAATAGCCTATTACTTCTAAATTCTGATGTTTTTTGATGTAAGATGAGTTCAGTCCATTCTATATGAGTTTCATCTATCAAGGTTAACCAGACATAAACAAGGGCACAGTGCAAGGAGAGTCTGCCAGTGACTGGATATGCAGCTTTTCCTCACAGTTTAGTTCTCTCAGGAGTCAGGACCGTAGGAAGCTGACGGGAACAAAAATTGCCATCACGCTGATGATGAACAGCACCAAAACAGAACTTCACAAGATCAATGACGCACTGCTATGGGATGACTTTAGTTTCGTTACTTCAGGTTTTCATTTCAAGCTGTTATTTATGGTATGAGGTAGGTGACCACTCTGACCAAACACATTTGCCCTCTTTTTCTGCCACTGTATTTCCTCTGATGTTATTTAAAAGAAATGACTTTTTTTAGAGGTCTTCAGCTCTTTTCTTCATTCATCTTTAAATCATTGCTAATAATGCTGGAGGGAATCATTTCAGTTTATCATTAAAAGAACAAAAATAACAGCGAGCAAGAGGAGGTTACCAGTCGGCCCCTCAGGAAATGAGTGTTTTATAATATCACTTCAGAATCTTCTCTAGACTGCAGGCGAGATCAGCTAAATTACACACATCTGTTTGTGCGTTCAGAGTTCACAACTCAACCTGCAAACAAACCACCGGGAAGACACTCCAGTTAGGGTGAATCTTATGAAGAAATGTTTTCAACTCCAAAATAAAATCAAAAATTGTTTTATTATTTAGAGGTTAAAACCATGCCAGCTCCCACTGCTATATTCATGGCGAGATAGAAAGAAAAAAAGAGATTTTTAAAACCGTTTTAAACAAAACGAAAACAGAAACAAAGTAATATTAAGAAATGAGTTAAATTTAAATGTTTTTTTTAATTTAAATTTTTTTTTTAAATAATAATATATATATATATATATATATATATATATATATATATATATATATATATATATATATATATACATACATATATATACACATACATATATATATATATATATATACACACACACACATACACTAAAATAGAATTACTTTAAGAAAAAAATTGAGAAAAAATAACTACAAAGAAATGCTGAATTAAATATGAAATTGACCAAATAAAAAATCTGAAATTGTATAGAACACACTCCAATTACCTTTGTTTTATTTACAACTCTGGAAAATATAATTTAATGTAATATGTAAATATACTAATATAAATATGATTCAAGGTCCGTCCTCTTCGCATCAGTATTTTAATCATCCTGAGTCCTGACAGGGTTTATTTTACAAGCAGATTATTCATTATTTATTTTCTTCTGGTAAGAAACGATAAGCCAATAATTATTTTTATGTTCTAGTGGATAACTGATAAATAGCCAATATTAAAATTATGCAATTTTTTCCAAATAAATTAAAAATAAAAGGCTAACTAAAAAAATAACGATAACTACAATACATGTTAAAACTGCTAAGGAATTTAGACGCCACAACACAATATGACAATTAGATATTCATTTTGTTATTTTAAAATATTAGATTTAACAGTGTTATTATATTATTGGTGTTTTTAAAGACTAAACTAAGTGAGCATTACATTTGCCACCATAAAAATGTAAAAATATAAGAAATGAGAATCTAATATTGACTGATACCAATCATTAAAAATAAATGTACTGACATAAAACCATCCCTAGTTGAAATTATCTGATGAGAGAGAAATTAAACTAGCAAAAGTTTGACCACAGAATGCTGAGACTGACCAATTAGAATTAAATATAAGCTATAATTAAATTTCATATTTGTTTCAAATGAGTTTTGGGTAAAATATAAATTTGACACGTTCTAGATCCTGATCCCAGGACAAACAGGAAAATATTTGCTCAACACACACCTCATACTGCGGAGATCTCTTGGTCTCTATTGATCGTGGGTTTGCTATATCAAGCATGTTAAACTAACAACATCCTAAAGGTGCTGCCCATTGCCTCAAGCACAGTGGACACTGGCTGGTAGTACACATAACCTCAGTGTAAATGTGAGAGTGGGCCAGCCTCAGTTGTGCAGGGTGTGTATGCGGCTGGAGGCAGGCTGTGCTAATAAAAGGTGTGGAGTGAGAAACTCAAGGGGACTCCGGCAGCAGGAGAGGAGTAATTGGGCTTTGCTGCATCATTAAGCTCTGTTAGGCGCAGTCACACCATCGGAGGCTCCATCAGAAACCAGACGACGAGGGGGAAATTTGTAGCACACAAAACAAGAAGAGTTGCAGCTCTGCAGCCGGTTTATTAATAATAAACATGAGATACCGTTTACGGCAAGGAAAAACTGTCAAAAGTGTGAGAAATAACCATAATTGTAAATAGGTTTTCTATAACGGAGGTGACACTCTGCCAGCACTGTGGACCTAATTACCATCTGGGCCTTGGTATCCGTTTTTTGAGAGATGAAAAACACTGAGACATATTCAATTAAAGCAGCCAGGAAAGCAGGAAACAACTGTCCATCATCAGGGAAATGGAACATAACGGTAATCAGTGAATGGCTTGTAGCTAGTGCGCTTATTTAAAGCTAGCTGTTGAACTTTGCAAAGCTATTTTAACTTTAAATACAAAGAGATGGGGTTTTATGAGGTTATACTTAAGATAAAGGATCAAAGGTTTTGGGTTGGTAAGATTTTTTTGAAAGAAGCCTATTTTGCTCAACAAAGGCAGCATTTATTTGATCAAAAATGCATTAATATTGAGGAATATTATTACAATTTGAAATTACTGTTTTTTATTTCAATTTATTTTAAAAAGTAATTTATTCTCAATAAAATCTCAATAAAACTTTCACACCGAGCTAAAAAGCTACAAACAAAAACTACCCACAACACCCTAACATTATAGAGGTGAGTACTGCACTGAGGTATTGCATGAAAACCACTCACATTTTCTTCAGAAAAATTAGTGAAGCAGACTGATTAAAAAAAAATGAACAGAAAATGAAAAACTATGTGTATGCATTTACGCAGATACCCATTGTACAGCATCTTTCATTTTTGTCACAGACATATTTCTTTGCGTGAGTGAATAACACAGGTGGGTTAAGGCCACGCTGTACCTTGTTTAGTCAGAGCATCTCTCAAGGCTGGAGTGATCATCTCTCTCCGCTCCTCCTCTGACTCGCTCTTCCTCACTCCATTCTGCTTTGACAGCTTCACCCTCTGGGAGTCCTCTTCATCTCCCTCCATCCTCTGCAGCACATACAATCACAAAGAAAAAAAAAAGACACAAAACCAGTCACATAAAAAGAAGAAAAAAAAAACCCAATTCATTCATACAACCTAGTCACAGTTACACAACCAGCCATTGTGCGTCAGAGGAACCAACAGAGGCTGAACCCTTTAACATATTATTCAAAAAGTACATAACTAAAGTGAGAAAATGAACTTTTTTTAATCAATTTACTTACTGATGTGCATAACTCAGAGGCAAATAATGATTTTACTGTCATTCGAAGTAGCCCAGGCGAGTTTTGTACAAAAGCTTGGAGTCGGTTGTTCAGCTAACAACACTGAAAATACATCTAACCAAAACATTTCCAGTTGGGAAAAACTTACACATGTAAAGCCTAATGAACAGACTCTACTTATATCCCTCACAGCTACTTTCTCATAGGAATCATTAAATATTATGCCTAACTTAACTAAAGTCTTGACATGGCACCACACATCTTTCCTCTATTAAAGATGCAATTTTTTTAGGAAATGAAAGAGGTTTACTATTTATCAGATATCACATTGCATATTTAAAAACGCCATAAAGCTTAATTTCATATTGAACTGTAATTAAGTAATTGATTTCATAAATCAAAGACTTGGAAACAGATGCTGCTTTGAAAATGATGGCACTAACGGGATGGTTTAAACAGAAATGACACTTACAGCCATATGGTTCTGAGGAAACACACTGATGAAGGTCTTGGACTACCATCACTGACCTCACTCAAGCACTCTTATGCGAACAGACTGCATTAAACTTAGGCTGCACAGGTTCCAGAATATACAATCTGCTGGAAATCAAGTCTGACTTATAGTTCCTGCTCCTTTTCCTTAAATGTTATTATTCCGTATTTCTTCCCAAGTACAGTACATACGGCGGCATTAGCAATTTTTTCCACACTGAAAGGTCAGAGACCATCTGGATTCAGACTCAGACACAGTGCTGTATTCAGTAGATGAAGGGAATTATCAGGTAAGCTGTATGTCATAGGTCACATTAGTAGATGCTCTATGCAGGATATTCAAAGGACATGTAAGAAATGTGCAGTATGTAAAACAAAAGAATGAATTACTAAAAAACATCATGTGACAAAGGTTATGTTCTTACTATACCCTAGATAAAATAACAGACTTCAAATGTAAAAAAATAAAAAAAATAAAAATAAAAATAAAACCAGAAGTCTCTTTTGCTTATTTAGGTTTAACAAAAAAACAAAACAAGATTACCCCCCCCCCAAATCCAAACAACAAAACAAAATCAAGAAAAACACAAAACCACAAACATAACAAAAACAACCCCCCCCCCAACCCCCCCCCCCCAAACAAAAAATAAAACTTAAAAAAACTAATCCAAACAACACAATCAAGAAAAACACAAAAAAAACCAGAACATGACAATCCCCCCCCACCCCCCCAAAAAAACCAAACAAAGAACAAGCAAAATCCAAATTCAAACAACACAATCCCCCCCCACACACACAACAAAAAGAAGAAAAGAAAACATCCTTTTCAGGCTGATCTAGCTAATCTGCATGCATGAAAACTGGAGTTTATTCAATCTTTCTATCAAAAAAAAAAAAAATGTAGGGCTTCTATTCCTTCAGCTATTTTCTATATTTATTTAATTTTTTTATATCTATTTTCCTACAAGTGGCATGTCTCTGCCCCATCTTACTGTCTCTGCTTTGTTTTGCATTCCAGGACAAAACTTTGAGGTCCCTCAACATCCGGGCTGAGAAATAGGTGTTGAAACAGTCGCTGTTTCAGTGTTTGTGTTTCTGTATCTTTGTTCATTTGTTCCAGAGTACACAATGTCCCTTGAGCAAAATCCAACAACAAGAGCGGGTGGAAGGCACCAAGTGGGGTTGGACTGGCAAGCGGACATTATGCCCTTTCACAGCGAGATCTGTTGTGGAACTGCCACGCACAACGTAGAGTTGACTAGGCTGCAATCTGTCACCCAAGATACATCTCGCCGTCTCTGCGCTTTCATCTCTACCGCAGCGCGTTGGCTCTCCGCACCCCTCCTCCTTCAGACTGACAGAACCAGAGCAGCTCTCTTCAGTTGGAAACGCTCCATTTCCCACAAACCACCCATGCAAGTGACAGCGGTGATGCAGGCAGTGGCCCTGCAGAGTTCAGGCTGAGCAGCTGACACATTGAGACTGACAGCTAGCCAAAATGACGACAAGCCTCTCCGGCTGCCGCCCATCCCACACGGGCCGTTGTGGCCGCGGGACAATGCCTGTCCATGAGCTGTTATCTCAATTTCCACCTTGCTAATGCTAAGCAGTAAAAGCACAGCCTCGATCCACACCTGCACTAAATATATGCATGACATTAAAGCATGTGCCATAAGGTGGTATGGGTTTGCATATTATAATTTTTTGTTTAATCCGCACAGACTCAGCGGACTATCAGGAGAATGTCTCACATAGGAGCTTAAAAGAAACAGTTCACCTAAAAATTCACAAACTGTCATTATCTACTCACTTTGTTCCAAAACTGAATGCAGCTACGCTCTGGAACACAAAAAGGAACACTTCTGGGGGAATCTCCAAATCTTTAACAGTAGCATGACCTTTGTGTGAAGATTCTTCAATAAATAAAAAAAAATAAATAAACACAATTGTTTTGTTTTAAAGAACAAAGAAAGTCGTACAGGTTTGAAATGACATGAGGGTGAAAGATGAATTTTCATTTTTCGTGGTAATCTCGTGAATGGTGGCAGGCGGTGACACAGAAGAAAAGAACTGTTAAATAAAGTAATTTTTGTTTTCTTTGCACACAAAAAGTAATCTCGTAGCTTCATAAAATTATGGTTGAACCGCTGATGTCACATGGACTATATTAAAGGGTTAGTTCACCCCAAAATGAAAATTCTGTCTTTAATTACTCACCCTCATGTCGTTCCAAATCCATAAGACCTTTGTTCATCTTTGGAACACAAATTAAGATATTGTGATGGAATCTGAGAGCTCTCTGACCCTCCCATAGACAGCAACGCAACTGTAATGTTCCCAGCCCCAGAAACGCAGTAAGGACATCGGTAAAACAGTCCATGTGACATCAGTGCCTCAACTTCAATTTTGCAAAGCTACGAGAATACTTTTTGTGTGCAAAGGGCGTTTCTGGACCTTCAACATGTCAGTTGCGTTGCTGTCTATGGAGGGTCAAAAAGCTCTTGGATTTCATCAAAAATATCTTAATTTGTGTTCCGAAGATGAAGGAAGGTCTTACGGGTTTGGAACGACATGAGGATGAGTAATTAATAATAAATTTTCATAAGGATGCTGAAAATCCAGCTTTGTGTCACAGGAATAAATTATTTTTTTTAAATACATTAATATAGAAAATGATTTATTAAGTTATTTTAACTTGTAATAATATTTCACAATATTAGTGTTTTTACTGTATTTTTGGTCAAATAAATGCAGCCTCGAAGAGCATAAGAAAATTCTTTCAAAAACAAACAAAAAAAAAAACATCCCATACTTTGGAATAGTTGTGTATATTACCAAAACATTAATTTGTGCCAATACTTATGAGTACACTAACATAATGATGGTCTTTGAGGGGGGTTTTAAGGGAGCAGTGTGCACATTTTACACCACCAGAAGCACCGTATGAAACTGCAAAAAAGAATTTTTGCCATTAGTAGAACAAACCTACTCCAAACTCACACCAATGGTTAAGACAATGTAACAAACATAGGGACACTCCAACAATGTAGAAACTGCCACAGAGCCACACATATATCAAAACAACCTATGAATGGCTTATGCATTGTATCTGCACATCAAGCTGAGATAGGACCAATTATTTTAAATTACACTCATTATCTTTAAGGTCAGAAACACATAGGGATAGGAATCATTATTGAGTTCAAAAATAAGAAATGCACATCTATTTATAAATCATAACTATAGCAGTGCAGATAATACAGTAATGCAAGGTCAGGTCTGCATCAGTAAAGCCAAGATACAATATGTCTCTGATGCCATCTGGAGCCAAAGCCGAGTAATTCTACATACACAAGACACAGATCTACACAAACTTGACACTCTGCATTTTACAACAGTTGTCATTATTCCAGTGTGATTAATAAATTATTATACACCACTAAGAATATGAATTATGCATGCTTCTAATAATGTCTATTTAATACATATAAATAAATAATGTGCTGAGAAATTCAGAATAAACTCTTTCAAAATGTATTCACTCAGCAAAATCGAACAGAGAAGAGCAACTGAAGATGTGAGTGGCTGAGATGTAACACGTCAATACAGAATCTAGAGATGGTGTGTTTTTCTCCTCTATGTTAAAGGTGAGATCTCCTCCTTGCTCCTGACCTTGGTGAATGTTCAGAGCCAAAAAGAACCAGTTTAGCTGGATCAACAAATGCAACAACAGCGTTTGCTGACATGTTTCTTACATGTTTTTCATTTCGGTTGGGTGTTGAAAATTGACTCGAACATACAGTAAAAGTCAGGCAGATGACACAATAAATTCAGTTAATAAATTAGAAAATAGTTCTACGTCTTATCACAGCTAATTGTGCAGAAACAAATATAAGTGGCACACTGTAGCATTTAAAAAAAATGATTGTCTGTTTGAGAATCACAACCAGCTGAAACCAAAACACTGGCTCAACCAATGGTACGAGTTTGGGGCGGGACTATCTGATTGGCTGACCAATGGCAGATGAGGTGAGTGTTCAAGCAACCTGTCTGGATATTCTTCGAATCTGTTTGGTGACCTTAATGACACAAATGACACACTTCATCTATAAATCATGGCTGCACATTCATAAAAGGCATGAAATTCATAACACATTTAATTTAATTTAAGTAAAATTATGGCGGATGCACATTTTATCCATCCTCATTTGACTGGATCTCAGATGTTTATCTATAATATTACTAGTTATAATTTTAGCCTGGCCACTCAGACATGGTTTTGTCAATAGGGGAGAGAAAAAAATATTACATTGATAAAATTCTTGGTTTTTAAGAAATATTAGTTTTTAAATAATGACGAATTTGGCCGATTTTGACTAAATGTTGTCTTTAAATGTAAATATTAGGGATACCAACCAATTAAAAGTAAAGAGTTTAATCAAATCAATTACACCACCCTTAATAATCAAATTAACTCAATATTTGCTGAGAAAAGCAAATAAATGTTTAAATTAAAATATTTAGATTAGCCACTCTCCAACATCTACATTCACATTCATCAGATGGGGCTGATGTTGGACCACTGTATCCCATCTTGTTGATTCACGCTTAGTGTTTTTAAATGAGTTTTCACATATAATACACTTTCACTTTTAACTAAACCCAGTTCAGTTAGAGTGAACCAAAAAGGGAACCAGCTACAAGTGACTTTTTATGGCATTCACAATGCAAGTGGACTTTAAAGGGGACAAAAGGATCCCAAATGAACCATATATTGTATGATGAAAGCTACAGTTCGTTTAATCATTTGGGGTGTTCACATATACATGATGTATGCGAGACCGCTTATAGTGCTCAGATGAACTAATCAAAAAGTTCAAAGGAGTTCATCTTTCTGAAACGTATCTCAAGATCCCTGCAATCCACTGTAGCCTCACTGCTTCTGATATATTCTGTGGAAGGCGTAGGACCAAGAAATGTTCGTCCAATAAAAACGCTGCCTGTCAACATATGTATTTGCATAACTCTGCGCACCCGGTTCACGCAGACAGGATACGTCATCAGTGCGATCAAATACGCTGTGCATACAGATCAAGAATGGCAGACAAACATCAATAACCTTACCTTCCTTCCTGGTATTGTAGTACTTTTACTAACTGTACTAAAAAAAAATTTCACCGGTGAATGACATATGATGTACTGAAGTCTCTGATCGTCTGATCTGTTCGCGTTCGTGAGTTCAGGGGCGTGGCTTTGGACGGTGATTTGTAGGGAGGGAGGGGTGTTCGCTTTCAGTGCTATCAGGTTACAGTTTCCAAGATCTCCTACTGCACTTTTAATGCATCAAACTGCCAACCCTTGTAAATAAATCAATAATGCTATTAAATCCATCATGTTTTTTCAAAATCCCATGTGCTCTCTCCTGTAATTATCTGCCAGCTGACACACATTCATAGCTTATGGGATATCACTTGATCTGCGTAGCGGGAACAACACAATCAACTGATTGCTTGAGCTGCAAACCACATTTCTAAAAACATCTTCTGAAGCTGTTTAAAGACACATCCAATCCTGAAGGCATCCATAAAGGGCCCTTACTGGATTAAAGGGGGCTGGGACTCTCTCTGGTGCGAATAGGATGTGAGAGAGCGCGTAAGCGTATGTATGGGGAGATTTGTCTGTGCTTCTGCCTCATGAATCACTCCTGCGCACAGGCCTGTAGAGTGGGCGTCAGTGATCACAGTTCACGGTTACGTAAGTCCTCCCAGCGCCTGCTGGAGATGCTGTCTGCTGTCGCAAACCATCTGCCACTCAGTCTCCTTCAATGGAGCCACTGCCGGTGTCTCTCCAGCACTCTGTCCCTTTAAAGGAATAGTTTGCCCAACTCTGTCACTATTTACTCACCCTCGTGTCGGTTCAAAACCATTCGCTGTCATTTCTTCTGTTTTAGTGAATCAGTAAGTGTAATTTCATTTTCATGATAAAGATCTAAAATTGAGAGATGACATAATGCTTGAATATGGTAAATTGGTAGTTATTTGAAGTCAAACGATAGCTTTGTGAAAGGAAAGGATCAGATTTAAAGGGATAACTTAACCAAAAATGAAAATTCTGTCATTATTTACTCACACTCATGTTATTTCAAACCTATAAGACTTGGGGTTTTGGAACAACATGAGGGTGAGTAAATGATGACAACTTTCCTTTTTGAGTGCTCTTTCCCTTTAAGTTGTTTTCTCTTATTATTTTTTCCTTTGCCAAAGCTTGTCAAGATTCAAAAATACTGTGTTGACACTAAAGGGATAGTTCACCCAAAACTTTTAATTCTGTCATCATTTACACACTCTCATGTCATTCCAAAGCCGCATGAGTTTCTTTCTTCTGCTAAGCACAGAAGATAAGATGATAATATGAAGAAAGTGTACAACCAAACAGCTTCCATAGTATTGCTTCGTACTATGGCCAAGTCAACGGTTATCTTCTTTTGTAGTCAGCAGGAGAAGGAAACTCATATGGGTTTGGAACAACACGAAGGTAAGTAAACAATGCCAGATTTGAACTTTTTGGGTGAATTATCGCTTTAATTGTTGTTGTATGGAAAAGAGCTGCCAAAAGATTCTTCAAAGTTTCCACTTTGTGTTCCACATAAAGAAAAAAAACCAGTATACAGGTTTAGAGTGTGAGGTAAATAACTATCCATTTAAATCCCCACTAAATGGGTTCTGAAAGAGCACAAACTGTAAGTTAACACAGTGGATCTGCATGGTTTTGTTTTCACCTTCGCTTTCTTCATACGATTCATCACGTTCCCAAGGTCCTCCACGTCGATGACGGAGCCATGAGACTTCTCTTCCTTAGAGGAGGAGGACTCTGCATCACTGCTGGACTCCATCAGCTCCTCCTGAAATCCAAACAGAGCTGTAAGCTTTGGGGGGCACATCTACATTATACCCAACCCATGTGGAGAAATGTTTTCCATTCATGTATCTGTTTTCATTTCTAAAGTATCTGACTAATTGACTAGTCTAACATACAGCCATTAGACTAAGATCTACTTGAAATTGCTTCATAATCTATGAATCAAAGAGACAAATTCCATACTGAATGCAGCTGCAATATTATATATACATGCAACAACAAAGCTTGCCATGTACTGGCAACTATACATCTGAAGTATATTCTATTCATTAGGATATTTAAAATGTAACATTAACACAAGAGTTATTTAAAGGTCTTAAAGCCTTTATAAAAATATAAAGTGTAACATAAATGTGCAATATGTAAATAATAATAATAATGTAACAGCAAGTTTTTCCTAGTGTCTACTAGCAGCATATCATTTAGCCTAACTGACTAGTCTCCTTTTTCCACAAAACAGGTGCTGGTTCCAAAGACAGGCCCCATGAGATACAGAGCACTTTCACTGTCGAAAAATATGGTTCTGGTAAAGATAAATGTAGTTTATGATGGCTTACTGTATATAGATGCTAAACGAAATTATTCAGGATGTAAATATATACTAGTCAACATTTGAAGTGGATCAAAGTTGTCCTTAAAACCAAAATGCGTTCTTGTCTTAGGACAGATTTTTGATCCACTTCAAATGTTGACTACTGTATATTGTTCTAATCTTTTATGACTACATCCATTTAAAATAAATTATTATTTTAGTTTGAGTAAAGAATATGAGAGGGACATCTACGAGAAGAAAATTTCCTCTGAAGTCAGTAATGTCACCCCTGCTGTTCAGATCCCATTTACATGAGTGCAGCACAGACTGCAGGGGAACAATCTGCTCTCGAGATGTGCAGAGCGAGAGCTGTTACCATGACTACATGTGTTCATGACATCAGAGAGGAGGGCTGGCTTGCCTCAGAGTTGTTCTTCTCAGCGTGCGACTGGCTGTCCTCTGGCTCCTCCTTATGTTTCTTCTTATTCTTGCAGCTGGCGCTCTTGCACTTGCCAGAGCAGGCTTTCTTCTCACCCTTGGCCAGGGCCTGCAGCCGGTTTAGGAACTTCGTTTTCCAGGCCTGGAAGTCGGCCTGCACGCTGCCGTGTCGGCTCTTCACAACGTTGCAGTCGCCTTCTCCTCTGGTCATGATCCGGGCAGCGCTCAGCATCCACAGCCACTTATCTATGTTCTTACTGACCTGGATACAGAAAATATATTTAGTGTAAGATTCAACACAATCCCATCAAAAATGGAGTGAAAAATGAAGGTGTGTCTCACAGTGTTGTAATGGCCGACATAAACGGAGTTCCCCAGCCCAAAGACGGCGTATCTCATTCCCTTCAGGTAGGTCTTCCCATATCGGAAGTCTGTGGAGGCTTCCTCAAGCCATTTACAGAACCATGCGGCGCTCTCAGTGGGCTGCCCGTCTGTGTATGTGGCCACCAGGAACACACAGATCATCTTGCTTGTGCACTAGAGAAGAAATTATATGTGAGCATTAAGAAATATTTAACACATGGTACTCATGGAAGCAGCTCTCTACTAAAAGAACTAAAGGTGTGAAAAGTCTGGATCTTTTTTCACTAAAATCAGAAAAAAAAAATTATAATTGTGATTTTGGGGTAAAATATGATCCAGACATTTACTGACTTTTTTTGTTATTCACCCAAACTGTTATTAATGTTTAAAACAGAGCAAACATCATGAATAAACCGTGCTATAACATGTATAAACAGGTTTCTTATTGTTAACTATAAACATAAAAATACTGTTACTTAAAATGAAAAAAATATATATAAATAAATTAAATTCAGAAGTCATTTAAGGAAACGAAAAAATTTAATTATGTTACTTTGCTCTTAATACTCTTGGGCCCGGTTTCACAGACAGGGCTTAGCCTAAACCAGGATTAAGCCATAGTTCAATTAGAAAATGTAAGTAATTTTTATAAACATGCCTTAGAAAAAAGCACAACTGGTACTGGTGTTCATCTTAAGACAAAAAGGCACTGACATGTTTTAAGATCAGTCAGTGCAAGTTTTTTCAGTTGAAACAGCTCAGATTTACATTTTAGTCTGGGACTAGCTTAAGCTTTGTCTGTGAAACTGGGGGTTGGAGTTTTAATATTTAAGCTCTGGTGAAATAAAAGGCTTGTAAATCATTTTACATCCTGCTCAGGTAGAAGTATTCTGCAGCCAGAGGATCTATACTCCCTGTAAATGTTACTGTGGTAATTGAAAGATATGAAGCTCATAGTAATTCCTGTGATATTCTTAAAGCTGAAAGTGAAATACTTATGCAAGCATGACATACCCGGACGTTTAAATCATCTGTTTCTACTTCCTCAACTACATGCTACTTTAACAAAAAAATGAAATTGATCAGCCTGTATGGGGCCAGAGAAGCACAAGCTACGCTCACCTCCTCAGCCAGTCTATCCTCCGGGTCGTACTCTTTCATATCTATAACCTCACACTGGATCCCCTGAGCACTGACGTCTCCAGCAAGCTCTTTTGCAAAACCCTAGGCAGAGTTAAAATAGCAGTTTACAAACACATCACAACACAACTGCATATAATTCTTTAAATTAGATAAATAATTATAACAATTACACAGGCAGTCAAAACTTAGAGCTACAATCTTTATGTTTAACATTTAGTTTAACATGTTTTTCAGGATTCTTAGATGAATAGAAAGTTATAAAGTATAAATCTTTTAACATTATAAATTGAATGCATCCTTACTGAATTAAAACAAATCTTACTCCAAACTTTTGAATGGCAGATTATTATGGTTTTCACAAAAATATTAAGCAGCATGGCTGTTTTCAACATTGATAATAATAAATGTCTCTTGAGCATCAAATAGTAACGATGCTGAAAATTCAGCTTTGTATCACAGGAATAAATTACTTCTAATAGTATACCGAAATAGATAAAAGTTATTTCAAATTGTAAAAATATTTCACAATATTACAAATTTACTGTATTTTTAATTAAATAAATGCAGAATTGGTGTGCACAAGAAATGTCTTTCTAAAAACTTCCAAACTTTTGACCATCAGTGTATACAAACCTTCCCAGTTCCTGTCTGTGATCCATAAAACACTTTGACCCCAGAAACATGAATTACTTTTTCTGCTTCAGGTGAACGTTTCTGATTTTTCACAGATTTATCAAGCAGAGGACTTACAGCGTCGACCATTTTTTTCTATAAAAGAAAAATACAATCTATTAAGCTGTGTTTATTAGCAACAAAATCTTTTAGTAGCAAAGAGGCTTTAAGAGTAAACACACTTTATTACCTTTTTGAAAAGCATGTTCACAGTAAAGCAGACTGCTATGAGAACAGCAGCAGTAGTGTACACATAGACCCTGTTCTGCCACACAGTCAGCAGGTAGCTCTCAGTGAACTCCCAAACATCATTCAAAGCACCTGTGAAAGAATGCACGGGAATATAGTTTGCACACTTATGTAAACAAACAATAAGCGGCATAGTTTTTGATGAGACAGACAAGCGATAAAGAACAATGTTTCAAAACTTAGTGAGCTGCCTATCTAGTCACTTTTTCTATTATAGCAGCGTTTAAAAACACTGAATCTGGAAAGGCGCCTGTGTTGTCTAACAATGCTGTCTAAGTAGGAAGCTCACTAGATTTTGAAACACAGCCTAACCGCAAAACTCCTGCGAGGCCAGTGCCGTGCAAAAATGAGTGCATGTGCATTTAAAGCACTGCTGTACTGTTGATCTATAATCTGATTAGCAGTTTAATTTAACTCATTTTCATGCTGCTTATCAGCCATGCGTTGCAATATAAACCCACCTGACATCTCAGCGCCGACGGTACAATACAGCAAACACGATACCACCGCTAAAAATAACATTTTCTGTGGTCTTTCAAAAAGACGGCACTGTTTATAAATCTATAGTTTTAGCCAGATAAACATCTAACTTCATATGTCGCATATAAATAACTGGCTAACTTTACAGCTACTTGTCGAAGGACGCCGCCATATTGTTATGAAAGGAATGCTGGGAAAATGAGGTCATCTTACGTGAGTCGTCACTGCTTGAATATCTAATTTATTGAAATCATTTAATAAACAATATTAAGCAATACTACATAAGTAACATTATTATTAAGGAATAATTAATTTGTTAATATATGTTACTCAATTTATTTCACATAAAACAAATAACACTTTTCATTTTTATAGTTTATTCACGTTTTTTTTTTTAATTCCACTTCTACAAACAAATTTATTACAGATTGTTCAGCATCCCACTTTATACTAACAAAATGCATTCTGCATGTTTTCTGAAAGATACTAAAAAAATTAAAGATGGATTGTTGTGCATGTTTTGTACAAATATGTCTGTTGACTTTGACATTTCTGCATGAAAGCTCTTTAAAATCACAGACTCTTGGTCTTTTGCTGGTTTTTGCGCTTGTGACGGACGACTGCAAGTGTAGTGAAAAAGTTTCCCACAAACAGAACAAGAAAGCAGAAGCCACACATGGACACCTGCAAAAAAAGAAAAAGAAAAAGAAAGGTTATTGCAACTTTAAGATCACTGTCTTAATTTATTCATAATGAGTGGATTTAAAGCAGCACTATGTAACTTTTGGCGTACCATAGTGATTCGGGATAAGACAAAGCTGGTTTGGAAGATGAATTCATGATGTACTCACTCATTATAAACATTTAGCAAATTTTGACCACAGAACAAGTTACATAGTGCTGCTTTACCTTATTATTTCATTATGATGAAATAATAAAACAACACTGACCTGCCATTCTTTACTTTCATGCATCTGTGCCTTTCTGAAGAGAGAAATACTGTTCCACAGCTGCCAGAACTGTGACACATTGACCAAGATATACAATAAATGATTACTTTCATAAGGCCATTCATATGCTGTTCCATTTTCAAAGCTTTATTCTTTATATGACAAATTATGCTTTGAATTTATATATTCTATAGGATAGACAAACACTTACGTGGCCCAGGAAGAGAAAGGGAAGAAGAAATGTCAGTCCCCGCCACATCCACGACTGAAAGCCCTCTGTGTAAACAAAAAGCTATTAGTTAAAAAGCTTTACACTGATATATACTGTAAACCCAGAAATCCTTACCAACAGTCAAATCCAAGTTGTGTCTTTCTCCCAGTGCTTTTAGCCTGTAGAGACACCCACTCTGATAGTAGTACTGAAGATACTGCACAAAGCCTGTGAGAGAAGGTGAAACGTTTGCCTTCAGACTCGCTCAGTACTGCAGTGTTGGTATTTTTCCCACAATAGATGTTTTACAAGGTGGTGTCTCAGTGAAGAGTTTGTCACTTACTTTGATACAAACAATAGGCCAGAAATTGGTTCCTGAAAGACTGGTATGTTTCACCATCTGGCCTACATTTACAACAGAAGTGTTGTTTGAGGGCAAACCAATAATAGCCGCAATTCACTGATTCAAAACAAATGTATTGTTTTAATGCTGATCAGGCTTATTTTAGTGTAAAGTCTTATTTTTATATTTTCTGTTTTTTATTTCAGTATTAGTTTTAGTTGTTTAGTGCGTCAAGATACTGTAAACTAAATTTAAAAAAAATTGGAAATGTTGCCTTGGCAACTGAAAGGTTTTACATTTTTATATGGTATTTTATTTCTGTAAAAGTTTATTTGATTTCAAGAAGCAAAAATGTTTTAAGGTTTTTTGTTTTAATAACTTATTCTAATAACTCATGCTGATTTAAAATCACCATAAAAATGTGCCTGTTTAAAATTTAACTCCTAAATAATTTACGTTAACAATATTCCAAAAAAAAACAACTGCAGTGTTATTTTAGTATTATTTTAATACTGTTATTTTATTAAATTGGGTAATTTTAGTTTAAGCTCATTATGTGCTTTTGTCAATTTTAAGTTTTTGTTTTTTAACATTCCTGTTTAGCTTTGATTTTCATTTTATAATTTAGTAATTATAATTTTATAATTTAGTTTTTCAACTTTTCAACTTATTCATATAATAAATTATTTTATTTTATAATTATTTATTTTAGTTTGTTGCTATTTTTATCTAATATTTATATTTTATTGTATTTCAACTTTACAAATATTAGAAATACTACATTTTATTAAAATATTATTTTAAAATAGTTTTAGGTGTGGTTATAGTTCAGTTAAGGAGAACAAAATTGATGTGCTGTCTTTCTAATATTTAATAAAGATGTAATAATTTTGCAATATCTGTTTTTTTCCACTGGTGTCACTTTGGTTGTATGGGCTTTTGGAAAGTATGGGAACGCCACTTTACTTTGATACACACCTTACAATTTACAATTCGGTTTCATTCAAAAGTACACCACACTAAAAAATAGCATGTGAATGACAATAAATTACAATTTAAGTAACTTGTCTGAAATAAATAGTTTGAAATGACTCACCAGGTTAGCATGACTCCAGACAGAAAGGTGGAAATGTAGTGGTGGAAAACCCACCAGCCTTTAATCCTAAAAAACAAAAAACTAAATCAAAGGTTGTACAGATGGCACAAGCCAAAAAGAGAAGGGCCTTGAGACAGCTTATTAAACCCATTACTGATCAAACATTTCTTGTGTGACAGCAGCAATGTCACATCTTCAAACATGAAAGTCTCTTAGATAGTTTCATCTGACAGTTTCTGACCTGGATCCATTGCTGATGAGGATGCTTTCACGAATCGTCAGTGTGCAGTAGTACCAAACCAACAGGAAGTTAAGAAGGGCATCCACAACTCTACAGACACACAACAAAGACAGGCATGAAATGTGATGTGAGGGAAAGTGTGTCAGACAGACCTGTGTGAACTCAGTCTTACCTGTTAGTGATGAAGAAGCGACAAGCGAAGGTCAGCAGGAAAAAAGTCACAGTCACATACAGCTTGAACCTTTCATACTCATCCTTGTATTCTTCTCTACAATAAAAAGTTTACAGGTATAAGATGACGTATTCAAGACTGTATTCTACAAAAGCTGAAAGAAATTAATGTATTTATTTATTTAACGTTTAAATGCGAATGAGTTAATATTCTATTTTGTTGTAAATTCTTTGTTTAGATAAATATAATTTAGTTTTTGAATTATACATTAGACACAAAACCTATTTGCCAAATGCAAATGGTGCAAGAAAACTCCAGATATATTCTCTGGAAACAAGCCTTAATGTCTTATGAAAAATAAATGTATTATGCATGCATAAAGTTAACTTAAAGTTACAAATCTATTGATATTCAGTATACCTGTAAGTACATTTGAAATATATTTAAAATATATATTTTTTTGGTGCTTACTTGGCCTCTTTGCTTGGAAGGTTGACATTCATACTTCCAAGGACAAGATTGAGATAAATCCTTGAAAAGATAAGCAAAAATAACAAATAATATGCATCTACAGCTTCTGATAACAAAGCTTAGAAGAAACAACCTTTCATTTGAACAATCTTTCAGTACCCATTTTTCTTAGGAAGAAATGCTTCCATTTGAAAGATTAGGCTCTGCATATTTTGGATGTGATCTTTGGCCTCCTTAACCTCATTCTTCTCCTCTTCTGTCAGTCCTTTATTAAACCTTTGATTGGGAACAGAAATTGCACAGTAACAGGCAACAATAAATTTCAATAAAGTTTCAGCACAACAAAAATGACAAAAAATAAACACTTTTTGTTTACTTAATCAAAGCCTTTAAATTCTCTTTTAAATTCTTTTTCTGTCGAGCAATGGAGGCAGCAAAGCTCTTTTGAAGTTTGGAGACTTCCTCTAGCTTCTGCAGGTAAAGCCGATGGGTCTCCTGGACGCAGAAATGCTTTATTTAGTGAAGGTCTATTGTTATATGGACATTCAGAACAAATTCAGAAATCCATTTACCTGAAGCTGCTGCAATTCTTTCTCCTGAAACTTGCATTCTTGAAGGGCTTTTGCAAGTGCTGTCGACATGTAGAACTTTATCAGGTACAGCTATTCTAACCAGGATCCTCTTTTTTAGATTACAAGGCAAATTCAGTAATAATAATAAAAAAAACTGTGATGGAAACACAGCAATGTCTAAAATGCTGATTTCTATGCTGTATTTAAAGAGAGCTTCAGTTTAGAAGCATTTCAGTTGAGAAACTTTGTCGTATATCTGATTTCGTTGTGATTGCAATATAGGCTTGAACTTTGTAGTGAACTTTGACAGACCAAATTGACTGACCTTTGACACACTTGCTTCAGTTGCTTGCAATTTATAGGAAGGGCTACATATTTAGAGCCACATAGTGAATTCTGATCTATGGAAGGAAAAAAAGGTTGAATTGTGTTGATTACAGACATTATATTGCATATCTAAATAGGTTATTACTTTAGAGAACAGAGTCAAGTCATTCATGCTGAAGTCTCATGCCTTGGTTGCATAATCCAATAATCCCTCATAAATTCCATTGATGTAAAAGAACACTTGAACGGCTGAAACAATGAGATCTTGAACTTTAGTCAAGAGATACTGTAACGCCTGTCACCTTACATCATACCAGCATTCAAGTGCAATACAGAGAATTTTGTTTTAACATCTTTAACGGAGTAGCATTTCCATTTCACTGTCATTTCAATTCATTTTGTGTCCCATTAACTTATTTCATTTTTAAAACATTAGACGTATAAGATACCTATTAGATATGTCACATAAAAAGATAAATTATATCACAAAAACTAACAATAGTTTGTAAACTTTTTTTATTTACTGACAATTTTGATGTTTTATATTTAATGCTAGAAAATTACAAAATCACACAAATAAGGGTATTTCATTTAGACATGAAAAGATTAAACAACATTCATTTAAAAAATTCACCCAATAACAATATATATTGTTATATAATATATATATATATATATATATATATATATATATATATATATATATATATATATATATATATATATATATATATATATTATATAACAATATATATATTGATGTTATGAGTGAGTTTCCTGTTGAATATAAAATAACTATTTTTGAAGATTGTTTGTGAGCAAACAGGAGACGGTAGCCATTGACTTTCATAGTATCAAGTCAATGGCTACCATTAAATGTTTGCTTACAAACAATCTTCAAAATATCTTCTTTTGAGTTCAGAATGAAGAACAACTTGAGTGTCAGCAGGCCTAAATAATGCCAGAATTTTCATTTTTGGGTGAACTATCCCTTTAATTTTCTTTCACTGACCCGTTGTTGTAAAGGAAAACAGTTTAAACTTTTTGTTTAAAGTGGAATGGATCTGACACGAAGGACTATTTGTCTATGAGCATCCTCTTGCGTTCACTCGCGTCATCAGACGCTTGTAGTGCACATGCGCGTTGCTGCGACTGTAGTATTATTATTTCTGACCTGAGCAATATGTAAACTGCGCAGGGGGGTGGCCTGTCAAGAAACATTGGGCTGCAAGCCCATGGGTGGGTTAACAGAGAAATGCATGACGGTACAAATAAAGAAGGATTTAATCTTACTGACACTACATGCGCTGCCTTAAAGCTTCACTCGGCTTTCTTCTGATCGCTGTTAACGCGCGGCGGCGGCAGCTGGCCAGCGGTGCTTGATGATACCGGCCTGTGCGTTGATTTCTGCAGAGACTGTCGCGTTTCATGTCACTTTTCAATTAATTGTAGTTATATAAGTGGCTTAAGAGGACTGACTTGCTTGTCCGACTGATAAAAGTAAAAATGTGCGCCGCAGTTTATGTTTTATCTACGGTTACCGGATACGTGCTCACCTCGGCGTTATTGCTCAAGTGTCCGTCTCTGCTGCATCGGCGAAAGAAAGAAGCCTTCCGGAGCAGACACATCTCACACCGCGGCGGTGAGTGACTGACTAACCCTGCTTATCACGTCTACAGCTGTCCGAGGCTTTTCATCGTTTACCCAATCACTATTTTTCCTTGTACTCTGTGGCCTAATGGATAGAGGGTCGTTCTTGTAACCCGAGGGTTGCAGGTTCGAGTCTCAAGTCCGGCAGGAATTGTCGGTGGGGGAGTGAATAACCAGCGCTCTTTCCACCTTCAATACCAGGTGAGACCCTTGAGCGAGGCACTGAAGCCCCGCTGCTCTGGGTGCACTTGGATGGGTTGAATGCAGGACACAAATTCCGAGTATGGGGCAACATACTTAGCCACGTCAATTCACTTTCACTTTCAATAAGAGCTGTGATGTAGCCTACAAAATGCTGACTAGGTAGGAAGTCATAACATTGCTACCTTATAGTCATGCACTTAGAACATTTTTGTCTTCTATGTAATGGAAAGCCTGTTTTTTATCTTTAAGTCATATTTCATAATACCTTCATGTTGGGCCAGTGTTGGTTCAGAGGGTTCATCATTGACTTTATTGACTACACACTGTAGTGTGGACTGTGAACCTTGGAATACTGCAGAAAATAAATGTAGTCTCAACATAAACACCACTTGAAGTAATTTAGTTGACTTACAAAAGCAAATACCAAGGACTGCTATTAATGTTTTTCCTTATCTCCAGGAGCTGGTGAGAACTTGGAGAACACAATGGCAGCCTTCAGGCAGTGAGTTTCTCAGTTGGCCAAGTGGCATTATGAGTTGATGACAAAATTGTGATTTTTACGAGGATCAGGACGGCGTTTCCAAAAAGCATCGTAAGCCTACATTGATCGTAGAACCACTGGTTTCAATGGGTCTACAATCTACTTAAGCTTACGATGCTTTTGGGAAACGCAACCCTGGATGAAAATCTTCATGTTCATGATTTAAGAACAGATGCTCCCTTAACCTTAACCCATCTGTTGTACATTTTCTTCTTCCTCAGTGCTGTTCAACTGGGCACTGACATGTTGGAGCTGGACTGTCATTTGACCAAGGATGAGCAGGTGGTGGTGTTGCACGATTCCAACCTGAAGCGGTCGACTGGAATTAATGCATACATTTCAGATGTGGCTTATGCTGTGAGTAGAGAAACTTCAAAACTCCTCTTTTCTCAATAGCAGTCTAAATGTTTCAAGGCTTGACTAATTTGTAGTAGGCCTTAAACTCAGCATGTAAATATATGCTGTATTCTGAAAGTGTTTGTGTGTGTTTGTCTTCTTAGGATCTTCCACCTTACCTTTGTAAGCTTGGTGTGTCTTTCAAACGAGGTGAGTGTTCAGTCCAGGTAATGTTCAACAAATCTGAAGTACAAAACTAAGACCACCTTAAAAATCTGGGATTGAAAATCTAAACTGAAAAAATGGCTTCGCTTAGAAATAGCTAGTAAATTTGATGAATAATTACAAAGAAATAACAAATTGAATTAATCATTAAATTTGAAGTAAAAAGACAAGTAAAAAGTATTTTCTTGTAAAATGTACTCCAATAATTTTTATTTAAAATTTGTTTAAATTAAATTGTATAGTGTATTTGAATACTGGAAACAAAGTTGTAGTATTCAAATAAATACAGTAAATAAATAAATAAGTTATATGTAAATGTCATAATGCAAAATGAATACAAAAAACTTTTTCGGATCCATTTCTTTGTCACAAATCGTTGATCATGTGATCCTTTGTACAGATGGCCCTTTAATTCCTTTTCTACTTTTCGGTTCATATTTTCACTCAAATTTCAGTTCATCTTTTTACTCAATTGAAATCCAAAACAGATGCACATGTGGTTTTGGTATTTCAGCCACTGTATAAACTCCTCAGATATGTTTTTTATACATTTAATGGTTTAAGACATGTATGTCCAACTATTACATTATTGCTGATGTGTTTCAGAGTGCTACTGTGAAGGAGGAGATGACAAACGCATCCCTCTGCTGAGAGACGTGTTTGAAGCTTTCCCAAAAACCCCTGTAAACATTGACATCAAGGTCAACAATGACACTCTCATCAAGAAGGTTTGTGGGCCCCTGCTGTCCCGCTCATATTTCATTTCCTCCAATCCTCTGTCTGTGCAGCTGCTTGACACCACTAAAATTAATCAGGTTGGTGAGATGAGTTCACCAGAAGCACAATAGAGTTTTACTTTATTCTGTCAGGTGTCCGAGCTGGTTGTCCAATACAACAGGGAGCATCTGACCGTCTGGGGAAACTCCAGAAACGAAATCGTTAAGAAATGTTACAAAGAGGTAATACACTGGTTATTAGTAAACAACATAACTGAACAATAAAGTATGCAAAATGTCAATATTTGACGTTTTTCTGTTTGTTTTGTAGAACCCACAAATCCCAATCTTGTTCAGTTTGCCCAGAGTGCTGCTGTTACTCGGTCTTTTCTACACAGGCCTCCTGCCCTTCGTCCCGCTTAAGGAACAATTCCTGGAGATTCCCATGCCTTCAATAATTTCCAAGTGAGCAACATATGCATTTTAGTCATGCATACACTATATTGCCAAAAGTATTGGGACACCCCTTCTAATGAACAGATTTGACTTCTTTATTTATTTCCATAAGTACAAATCTTAATGTTAAATCAATGATATTCAAGGGAATGGTGTGCTTCTAATTTTATAGCAACAGTTTGGACAGGACCCTTTTCTGTTCTAACATTACAATGCCTCTGTGGACAAGGCAAGGTTAAAAAAAAAAGATTGATTGAGTCAGTGTGGAAGAACTTGACTGGTCTGCAGAAACCCAGCTGAACACCTCTGGTGTGACTTTAAATGCAGACCTTGAGCCAAAAACTCATCACCAAACACCAATGACTTGTACATATGGGTACAGTCATTTTAGACAGTTCCAAAACTGTTGCAACAAAGATGGAAATACAATTTTTAAATACATGAATTATGTTTCCATCTCTGTTGCCACAGTTTTGGAAGTGCCTTTTTCTGTTCTAAAGAAGGGGGTGTCCCAATACTTTTGTCCATATAGTGTCATTGATGTTTGGTGGGTCTGCATTTAAAGTCACACCAGAGGTGTTCAGCTGGGATTAGGATTGGCTTTCTGCAGACCAATCAAATTCTTCCACACTGACTCAATCAATCATTTCTTTTTGAGCCTTGCCTTATCCACAGAGGCATTGTCATGTTAGAATAGAAAAGGGTCCTGTCCAAACGGTTGCTATAAAATTAGAAGCACACAATTCCCTAGAATATCATTATATGCTTTAACATTAAGCTTTGTACTCATGGATATTACTTAAGTAGTCAAATGTGTTAATTAGAAGGGTTAGTCCCAATACTTTTGGCAATATAATAATAATAATAAACTTTATTTTATATAGCGCCTTCAAAAATTAGTAGCATCTCAAAGCGCTTTACATAAAAAATATGAAATTAAAAGATACACATAACAGTGCAGGCAGTAAAAAACTAACCAAACAATAAAAAAAGCCAATATAATAACAAACGAAGTAATCACACGAATCACATAAAAGCTACCCTAAAAAGTAAGTTTTAAGGGATTTAAAAACACTAAGGGATTCTGCATTCCTTATCTCAGAGGGCAGGGAATTCCACAATTTAGGAGCCAAAGAAGAAAAAGCCAGATCACCCATAGTTTTTAGCCGTGTTGTTTGGACAGTTAAAAGACCAGCTTCAGAAGAGAGTAGAGCACATGTAGGAGTGTAGGGGGTTAAAGGCTCACACAAATATTGAGGGGCCAAATTATTCAAGGCCTTATAAGTGAGCATGAGAATTTTAAAATCAATACGAAAACTAACAGGAAGCCAGTGCAAATATAATGTACATGCTCCTATTGTTGTTCTTCTAGTATTTAAAAAATAAATCTTTAGATTTGGTCCTTCGTACATTCAGGCTCAGCAGACGAACTTTGTATGCTCACAAAACTAGTGCTTTGCTAGACATTTTTTGTTGGAAATCTGAGAAGTGATAAAGATTTGGTTTCTCGTAGACTCAAAGATCCTGAGCGTCAGACACGGAGTCAGCGTTTCATAATATGGCTGGCAGACACGTAAGTTTATGTGCTCTCTGACCTCAATAAACCTTTTACTTAAATATTTACTTAACACGGTTTATGTGTTTCTTTAGTGGAAAGTAGTTAACTGCCGCCTTTAGAGTTTTTGCACATTCTGGCCTTAGTGATGAAAGTAATTACAAGCATAAAGAAACGCTTAAGCTTAGCCATGTTATTCTAATACTTGCTAGAGTCGTAAATATGCTAGAATTACACTTATATGAATGTATTTTCAGGCTCCTCATGAGAAAAGAATTATTCAATCATCTGACGAGCAGAGGAATACAGGTGAGTGCTAATCTCCAAATGAGATTTAGGTCATACACCACTTGATCTTTATGCTTAAGCATTGCTTTGAGTGCTGTGATGTGCGTGAGCAGATGGCAGGAGCTTTAAATGGGATTTCGCTCTTGACTGGAATGTCATCATGGGACTTTTCCACTGGTCTTTGTTTTTTCCTTTTTTCAACCGCAGGTGTATGTCTGGGTGCTGAACGACGAGGAGGACTTTAAACGTGCCTTTGACCTTGGGGCTACAGGGATTATGACAGACTATCCCACCAAGCTAAAGGAGTTTATAGAGAAAAACAACTACACTCTTAAATAAGACTTGTCAGCCAAAGTACACAATGAATATCCTTTTCCACTGATATTTGGCTTCTAAATGGGCCTTTTAATTACCCAACATTCTTTGATGTTTATGTCTATAAGTGTAGAAGTGGCAGCTATCAGTTCTGCATTGATCTGAAATCAGCGTCAGAGCCATTTTAAACCAAACAGGTTGTCATAAAATACTTCTGTTGCTTTAAGTCCATAGCAATACATGTTATCCATAAAAGGCAGGAGGCTTTATAAGAGGCTAAGGTTATGATGAGTTATCAATCATGTTGGGATGGTGTCATGATCATCATGACATTTCTATGAGGTTTTTTCTACAGGCACTTTCATTGTATTTTTAGTACAATGTGAGGATGTAAATCCCACCAGTACTTGCTGTGCGTCAGTTTCTGCAATAACACTAAACTCACTAAAGAGTCAACTGTCTAAATTTCGAGACCGAAGCTACTGAAGTTTTTCCAGGGCACTAAAAATAAATACTAGTTTCAGGGGTGTACTATGGGATTGTTGATCAGAAGGCATTCAGTATTTTCATGTTTACTCTGTGGTTTGATTTGACATGTATATTTTGTTTTTGTGAATTTGTTTCTTTTGACAATAAGAGATTATGTCAATTTTGAGATAAGTTGTGGCTGAAAAGATGCCTCACTATTGCTTGAAGTGTTAAGTGTAGTTAAATATATGACCAGTCAGAAGTTTTAACACACCAACTCAATCTTCAATGTTACTATGTCAGCATTACTATGTATAATATTAAAGGAAGTATTGTAATTATGTACCATTAAAATTTAAAAACATTTCATACAAGAGAAAGCTTATATTTTGAGCTGCTTCAAAACTTGTTTCTGCTTTCATTTAATATCTAATCCAACTCATAATGATAATAATAATACAATAAATATTAGGTAAAATTTGTAACCAATTGCATGCATAGGGAAACTTAATATTTGTCTTTAAAATAATTTTCATGTATTCAAGCAATAACCTTTGGGTCAAAAGTTTTTGTTGTCATGAAAAACAATGTCAGTCGAGTGTGTCCAAGCTTTTGACTGGTTATGTATATTATACACTGATGAAATAAGTTGTGTTGGACTATAAAAAGGGTCACAAACAAATGTAGTGTATAGTGTTCATGTGCCATTTGAATGTACTTTTGCTAGGACAGGAAAAGGGTTTATCTTTAAAATGCTAGTGGTTTTGCTGTATTGAAAGGGAGACGGTAAACAGAAACATTTTTTCACTCTCTTAAGGAAAAACAGAATGCATTACAAACTGACATGACAGTAACTCACGCCTGAACAGAATTAATCTTAAGACTTTTAGATAATCGAGCATTTGTGGAATTCAAATTTTTCCCTCTTTTGTGACGTGTATACAAGTACAGTAGCTCTGTGCTGTGTTTAATTTTCTAGTTCATATTTTCTCCAAGCCACTTTCAATGGTTGTGTATGAATTCAGTGCACTGTTTTATTTGTAAATGATGGTACTGTAATTCAAAGGTTAGTTATTATAGAGAATATTTGGTATCAGAAGCACAGTTCTGCTTGGATTTGTGAATATACTGTCAATGAATATATTTTATAAACAAATTTAAACAGACTATGTCTTGCCTTAGTGTTATTATAGGCTGTCAAATTACATACTCCCATAAAACTCTTTTGGGCCTGTAAACTTTTACAGTATCTCTTAAAGCACACTTTCCAAACTGTCACTAGTTTAACATTTACACAAAGTTCAACACTGGATACAAATGTGTTACTTAAAAAACATACCTTAACTGGAAAAAACGCATTTTGACCAGAAGGGGGCGCTCTATGATAATAACTAAAACTTGCTTCAACTAACCAACCAAACAAACACGTATGAAATATTAGCACTGTTTGTGAAAGTATCATATCACTTTACACGTATATTACGGCATAACATCATATAAATAATGTATGGAACATGAAAACGTCTTCAAACGTACTTGTAACTGCTTGTTATAGATTATACTGTATGTCTTCCTGCTATTTCCTAATGAGTTTAGATTAGTAGTACTTCAAGGTGTTGTTTAAAAAGTTTCAAATTAAGAATATACTTACATGGTTGTATTTGGTAGGACTTTAAAACGATTTCGTCAAAGAATGAACACGATGAAGCAGGTTGTACCATCATTTCCCAAAGTGAAATATATACTAAACGAACAAATTAGATTTTGACGACAAGTTCTGCCTAAACTCAGTCAGCGCTGCAGGTAGATACCAGCCTTAATAATGATTGGTTGATTTTTTTCACGTTCTGTCCAATCAGCGTAGTGTTGCTATGCCTCTGCGCCTCAGTGATTGGTGGAAGCAGCTGTCATTCGCGTTGTAGGTGATGTACACAGTGTGATCGTGCCCCGACTAAACTTGGTTTACATGCACCACGTCCACACTCCACACTGACCGCGAGAGAAGCGCGAGACGAGGGAGTTTGTTGTGATAGGAATGCACAGTGAGAGTTTACAGTGAATCCTGATTTACTTTCACAGGAGAGGAGCACGTGTCACTGTCTCACCACCTCGATTTCTTCTTTTCAAAGGTAAATGCTTGACATTTTAACGAGTTGTTAAATATGAAAGTTTGGTATAGTCATCTGCTTTATGTAAATCATGCCACCTGATATTGACAGTGAGCTTTGTAAGAGCATCAGGTTATGATGACAGTTATGCATTCTAGTAGTGCTGGAGATGCTGGATAGTGCGATGTGCTGCAGGTCCGCAGTGATGCTGCTGCTGATGCTTGTTTATCTAACACCTCCACAGCATCAGCATCACTGCAGCAACAGTATCATCTCTGACGGTGATCTCCTTAATCGTTGTGTCTGCATGACATGTAAGTGCTATCAGTCATAAATGAAGACTTTTCTGCATTTAGGGCTCCATTAGTGTGCACTTTATGCAGTCTGCGTCATGTCTGAGTTCTCCTCGAGATAAACATTGCAGACCTACTTGCAATTTTATATATATTAAGAACTAAAACTAATATATATATATATATATATAATATATATATATATATATATATATATATATATATATATATATAAACAGAATATTCAGCATAAAAAGCATATTATTTAATAGACTATTTAACACATATTTACCATTCAGTAACATTCAATAGTTCAACATAAAATGTTATAGAATATTCAGCATAACTAAAATGGATAATTTAAATGAACTGAATAAAATTTAATGTATTTAGAACATTTTTAAATAAAAATTGCAATAGAATATTCAGCATGCACAGAATTGATTATTTAATGGAGCAGAATAACCAAAATATCTGGTATTTAGAGTTTTTAATCGAATGTTATCTAATGTTTAATAGTGTTCCTGTGCCTCAGTGGTAGAGCATTGTGTTAGCTGTACAAAAGGTCGTGGGTTCAATTCCCAGGGAATGCTTTTTGGATAAAAGCGTCTGCTAAATGCATAAAAATTTAATACTCAGAAGAAAAAAAAAACATTCAGTAGAATATTTAGTATAACTGACCCACATCACTATAACACTACAATTCATGACCACACATAACACAGATTTGGGACTTTTCATGGACTTTTTGACTTGTATTATATTGGCTGTGTTTCAAAATCTTGTAAGCTCTCTAACTAGACAGCAGTTTGAATTTATATTACTTTAAAGACAGTTATACTGCAGCATTGAGCAGTAGGTTGAGTTATCAACCTGTGAAGTGAAGTGATATTGTGATGTGATGATCACATTTCAACAAGTCTCACATTTTACTGCCTTTTTTAGTGTGAACTCGCTCTGGTATGTTGTATTAGGCTCAAAGATTCATATTAAATGTTGTTTATGGCTTTGTTGTCAGGGGTCAAATTTGAAAGCATGCTTGGGCCGCCATGAGAACACAGTTGCCAGTAGTGCAGTGTGGCTGAAATCCAGCCCCACATAGTGTCTGCTGTCAGTACATGAGGTTTAGTACAGTGCAGCACTCAACCAGAGAGTTATTACATAAACAATAATAAGAATTGATTACTGGTTTATATTCAACAAGCTCTCTCGTTCTTACACGATAGAATTTGGAGAGCTTAAATGCTGACAAGTCATTTCTGAAATGCTGTCAAATTCAATCCGGTCTGCAGAGATTACGTTTTTCAATAGTATCTCTTGCAGGGGGGTTGCAAAAATCATGTCCAAAATGCAGATTAGAAATCCTGTCTCAAAGTAATTACAGTTAATGCGTCACCAAAAAGACTGTTAAACAAGACACTAGGGGCTGGACAGCCAGGGAAGGATGGGACGCTGCACAAGGAGACACATTTCCCCCCTCTTTTCTGTTGCTGCTGTTATCCCCATCAGTGTTGCTTCGGTTACATAAGGAAGGTCCTTGTGTTGCACAGGCCTTGAAGTGATGAGTGCTACAGCCCCTCTGTCACAACAAATGCATCAGAGCACTTAGCAGGAGACATTAAGGGGCAAATTAACAAAATTAAAGGTACTGCTTACCAAAAAAAAATAAAAAAATAGAGACATGTCAGGGACTTACTGTATATGCAGTTTTTTTTTTCCATGGAATGTAGAAGTAAACATCCTCATACAGCAAAACAAAGAGTATGGCTTCAGAAGACTTGGAATATAGCGCACACGTCATTGGGATTAGTTTTATAGTGCTTTTATCATTTTTGGAGCATGGCAGACTACCAGTTTATCGTGTCTACAGGTATATCGCCAACTCCTTATTACAGACCTTTAACCAGATGCATAAACATAGCCATTATGTTAGGATTGCTGCTGCATCTAAATATGCGTACTATGTAGTATGCAAAAAGAGTGAAGTGAGTATGTCCAATCTTAAAAGTACCTGGATGACTTACTACTTCTGTCGAGATTCTGGAGTATCCAATTTACTATCGCATGAAGCCACAGGAGAGGAGTCGTGAATGGTAGCTGGTAGGTCATGTGACTGATAAAATGGCGGAAAATGTATATCTGGACTTCATTCATGGTGCTCATATTTATACTATATAGAACGTTTTTTTAATGGTTGTAAAGTAAGTTTTAAACCTAATGTAGTACCTGCTAGCTAGACAACATTTGATTTTGGACACAGCTTGTGATGCTATGAATCCCAGCATGATGAGACAAAATCAATAAAACCCATTACAAACGAGGCATTTGTTGCATCCAGTGGGGACATAACTACTGATTATAATGACTAATACAATCTTTTTTATGCATTGCGTATTGCTCTGCATAAACATAAAACCATGTCTGCATTTGTGATCGGAGAAAGGACAAACAACAAGCGCTACTCTACACTGCTCAAAACTCGCGTTTGAATCATCAGTGGCAAATTCTTTAAATATGAAAACGTACTTACAGGCTGTGAGTCAGAAGCGCCAGACTGTCCTTGCAAAGTAGGAACTGCCTCACTTTATAGAAACAGACACCTGTATTGTAGGCTACTCTCACAGGAAACAGTCCTCGTCCTCCGTAATATGCGCTGCATACATCTGAATATTTGGGTTGATATGTTCTGGAACAGTGTTGTAAAAACAACTTAACCACTGATTTCTAGTTGTGTCCTCTTTTGGAAGACCAAAGAAAGTATTTTTGCTTTTACAATGAAACACACAGCGTCTCCACGACATGGGAGCGGCAGCAACAGCAAGAATAAAAGTTATGCCTTCTTTCTTTGTGTGAACATTTGGGCGGTGTTATGCAAATCTTCCCACATTGTGACGTAGAGATGTGGGGGCGTGTTTAAACGAGGCGTTTTAGGAGGGCGTGGATGAGTCTTAACTTTTATAAAGAATATCTCTTTGGGTTTAAGACTTTAGTCTTTTCAACTTTACAGATCTTCTTTATGCACCAAGAGCTTGTAACACTCCAAAGAGAAAGGAAAAATTGAAATCATATGAAAATAGTAGAGGACTAACTTGTCTAAGCAGTTCTTACAAAAGGAAAGAGCTATGTAAAATTTATTTAAAATACAATGATGTGAGAATTAATAAATTATGACAAATTTATTTTCATTTATGGTTGAATTATTCCTTTAATGTTCTTTAGTAGTGTTTGTACAATGTTAATCATTGCAAACCTGAAAAAACACTCAGAACAGCTTAGAAAATCTGACTGAATCTTTTGTTTAAATGAGTTCATGCATAAATGAAATTGTCATAATTTGCTTGCCCTTATGTTGTTCGTTCTAAACCTGTATGACTTTCTTTATTCAGTGGAAGTGATTTAACTTCAAAATGTCAAATTTTATGTTCCATAGGAGAAATAAAGTACAAGTTTGGAATGACATGATGACAGCATTTCCATTTTGGTGTGAACAATCCCTAAAACACTTGATAAAATTACTATAAAGCATCTTGTAAGCTATGTTGCTTTCCATCCAGCTTGTGTCCAGCTTTGTGATCTGTGTCACAGTTTATGTATTGGTTCAGTGATCAGTATTTGAACTGGTTGTGCCTGAAGGTTCATCAACATTCATGGATTGGATCAGAGGTCATCTGATGTGTTTTTGTCTGCATGATGAAGCCATACCGAGACTCTCTCGCTTCACTTTTATCGATCTGCCTGTTATGGCAATGCAAAACCTGGATTCAATTTGCAGCTGCAGAATAAGGAGGAATACAAACACAAAATCTCAAGCAAAGACATGTATAGGTTGGAAAAATCATTGGAGGGCACTAAAAGGTGGATTTGTTCATTGTTTCCTTCAGCATGGAGTCTCAGAGGAGAGTTTACATCTTCCTGAAATACTGATAACCTGATTCCACTTCTATTATAATTTATTAATGTTTTCATACAAAACAGCTTACATTTCAGTTTAAATAATATTGAGATGGAACAATATTAACTTTGAACAAATAAAAGCCACTTAGTCTCTCCCAAAGCTTCTGTGAGAGAAATCCATTATCTCATCTATTATGCATTTATCAGCAGTGTCACAAAATGCATCATTTGGTTGACAGTAAACTGTAAGAAAACATCACAAGGTCTTTCAGCATTGTGTCCTGAGCAAACTCGCGGAGTCCTTAAATACCAGCACGGGTCAGGGTGTGGAACTGGGGCGAGAGCGGGTCACCAGAATGCAAGAGGGTTTATTTGTGGACGTGTCGCAGTATGAGTATGCGTTTGCCCCAGCCGACGGTTGTGTGTTTGTGTGGGAAAGCGCTTCGATCTATCAGTAGACTCTTTATTCTCCAACCCCACGCGCTTTGGCGGGGAAACAATGGACAGAACATAAGAGCCGCTTTTTGCTCCAGACTCTTAAGACGAGCTCACCCCTGCCTCAACAAAGCCTTCTGACTGAAAAAAAAAAAAAAAAAGCAAAACAACTGTTGCATGCAAACACACGTGATAACCGATGGACGATTCTTAAAGGTGAAGTGTGCAATATCTGCACCACTATTAAACAAAATGGAAAGAGGGTTTGATTGTGCAGAAATGACTACTATGATGTTACGGTGTTGTGGGTGGTTGCCAAGGCATTGACCATTTCTGGCCCAAGCTTAAAGAGCTTACACCAAAGTATCTAGTAGATATCTGTATTAAATATTATTCTATATTTATAGCACACCTTTCAACAAGTCACACGATTTAGCAGTACTACTATAATATTTATTAATGTTTTGAATAATTAGCTTTTATTTGTATATTTTTTAGTTATATATTCATTTAAATTTTTAGCATAAGTTTTAGTATTTTTATGATGTGCTGTTTTAAAAAAATTTTTTTTAAGCTTTAATGTTTCAGTTTTATTAATTTTAGTACTTCAGTATTCAGCATCACGTTAGTTCAGGCAGGCCACGTCAGTCAAGCTCGCATCATCCAACAGTCAGCTGTTCCTGACGCGTACCAATCCAGTCTTGACAACTATCACAAGCGGTCTATTTAAATTCCCATTCTTCAGCGTCTCTTCCATCGCATCGCTGGTTGCAACTAACTCCCTCCTCCAACCCCAACTCCACCTAACTGAACCTGTAATCTGATCTGACTTTTGTTCTTCCTTTACAGTCACTTCATTGGAAGCATTCTCTATCACGTTTTGTTTTACAGCTCATGTAATTGTGAATTGTAATTATGTATGCATATAACAGTTTATTCTGTTCCCCGGTGAGGGGGGGGGTTGTCTTGCTGCTCTCCCCGCTCTGTCCAAGCAATTTAATTTTTTTGAGGCGACATAAATTAAATTGAATAAAGGGTATAGCAAACAGAACTGGGAAAAAGGAGGATTGGGAAGTTTATTGCAAATTGTGAAAGACCAAGTAACTAAATTAATAGGAAAAATAAAAGGTTGTTTTATAAAGTAAAAATGAGTTAATATAAATATGATGGCAACAATTTGTGGAATATTCTTAATGAATTTTTTACTAAATCAGAGGAAATTGCTGATTACTTTAATTACTTTTTCATAAATAAAGTACATAAAATAAGAGATGTTAACTGATAATATTCCATCAAGTGAAAGTCAAATTGAAAAAATAAT
This sequence comes from Cyprinus carpio, assembly GCF_018340385.1. Taxonomy (NCBI): domain Eukaryota; kingdom Metazoa; phylum Chordata; class Actinopteri; order Cypriniformes; family Cyprinidae; genus Cyprinus; species Cyprinus carpio. Next base: position 13,023,890 of record NC_056611.1, read on the forward strand.
AAATGATAAGCCAGCCCTATGCTTTGAATTGAACAAGGTAAATGTACAACAATTGGAACAAAAATTATCAACTATAAATATAGATAAACCATCACCTTGTAAAATTAGCAGCCAGCTGTTTGGTGGCTGTTTGCCACATTTTTAATATTAGTATTAAAAAATGGATCTTTCCTTTAGCCTGGAAAGTAGCAAAGGTTACTCCTCTACAGAAAAATACAGCACTAAGTTTTATGGTGCTAATAGTCGACCAGTAAGTTTACTGCCAGTTCTTATTAAAGTGTTTGAAATGATAGTCTGTGAACAAATTAATTTCTTCTTTAAGGAGAATAATTTATTCTCTGATTTTCAGCATACATATCAAGAAGGACATTCAACAGGAACTGCATTAACACAGATGACAGATGATTCTTTAGTATAGATTGATGATAACAATTTAGTAGGAGTAGTATTGTTAGATTTTAGCTCCACTTTTGATGTATTGGATCATAAATTATTGTTGAAAAAATTTAAATGTTATAAATTTACTTATCAGACTGCACATTGGTTTAATAGTAATCTGACTAATAGGAGGCGGTGTGTATTTTATAATGGAAGTTATTCGGAAATGAAAGAATTGCAATTTGGTGTGCCTCAAGGAAGTTGTTTAGGACAATTGTTGTTTTCTGTTTTTACCAATGATCTTCCTTTGGTTTTAAAGTGTTAAAGGACAGTTATGTACGCAGATGATACAACATTATATCTACCAGCAACATCAATTGAAAAATAATCTGTTGATTTAGATGAAGAGTTACAATTAGTGGTAAAGTGGGTATGGAATAATAAGATGGTTTTAAATTTGACAAAAACCAAAAGTATTGTTTGGATCAAATTCAAAACGTAAACTCAGACCAAAATTAAATCTGTCTGTAAAGAGTGTGCCTATTGAACAGGTAGAGGAAATCAGACTTCTTGAAGTTATGCTAGACAGTAGATTGAAGTGGTCAAAACAGATAATAGTAGTAGTAATATAGTAATAATAGTTGTGGGAAGAGGTCTATCAGTTATTAAGAGATATGCACAATTTTTACCACAGTATTGCATCTCTCAAATTGTGCAAACAATGGTTCTTACTTATTTAGACTACTGTCCAATGGTGTGGTCGAGTACTACATCTAGTAAAGACTTAGAAAAAATACAGTTAGTCCAGAATAGATCTGCACGACTTACTGTGAACTGTAATAGAAGGGTTAATATTATGAGAATGCACAAAATTCTAGGTTGGCTACTTGTGAAAGATAGGAAAATTGTTTCTTTGTTTTGTTTTTATAAGAAATATTTCAGTGTCTAGAGTGCACTGTATTGTCAACTTTTGTGTAACAGTGCTAGTCATAATTTTAACACCAGGCATGCATCAAAAGGGTATTGTACAGAGGAATGAAAACATGGAATGATTCACCATCGGACATTACATGTTTTTTATAAGTGAAATGAGGTTTAAAAAATCGTTAAAGAAATATTTAATGGCACAGTTTATACAGTAAATTGTTGATTTTGATGTTTTGAATGAATCTTGGGTTTGTATGTTTTATTGTATTGGTTTTTATTGTTATGGATTAATGTAATTTAGTTTTTTTTTTACTTGTTAGACCCCAGGAAGAATCATAACTATATTTTAAACCAAAACATAAACAAACAAAAATGATGTGGTAATATATTTCATTCATTCATTTATTTTAATGAAATAGTACTAACATAACTCTTAAAATGTATCTTTAACTACATGTTGTCATATGAGCAATCACTCAGCAACTACACTGATTAAGTCTTATGAGCAAATTGGTGGTTGTAAGCTGCATGTGTTTGATTTATTTAAAAGAATCACTCATTTATTTAGCAATCATTTGGGCTACAATGGCTGCACTATGTTTATGTTTATATTTTAACTAAAAAGCTTCTTCTTTTAGGGCTGCAAAACGATTAATCATGATTAATGATTCAAAATAAAAGTTTATGTTTACATACTATATGTGTATATTTATTATGTATATATAAATACACATATGTATATATTTAAAAAAATATTTCTATTGTATGTATGTAAACACTTGTGTATAATTTATATTATATATACATGTATATAAATCTAACATATTTTTTCTTCCTATATATACAGGTGCTGGTCATATAATTAGAATATCATCAAAAAGTTGATTTATTTCACTAATTCCATTCAAAAAGTGAAACTTGTATATTATATTCATTCATTACACACAGACTGATATATTTCAAATGTTTATTTCCTTTAATTTTGATGATTATAACTGACAACTAAGGAAAATCCCAAATTCAGTATCTCAGAAAATTAGAATATTACTTAAGAGCTCAAGCAACGTGGATTGTGTGCCTCTCCTCTCTTCCTCCAGACTCTGGGACCCTGATTTCCAAAGGAAATGCTAAATTTACTTTCATCAGAGAACATAACTTTGGACCACTCAGAAGCAGTCCAGTCCTTTTTGTCTTTAGCCCAGGCGAGACGCTTCTGATGCTGTCTGTTGTTCAAGCGTGGCTTGACACAAGGAATGCAACAGCTGAAACCCATGTCTTGCATACGTCTGTGCGTAGTGGTTCTTGAAGCACTGACTCCAGGTGCAGTCCACTCTTTGTGAATCTCCCCCACATTTTTGAATGGGTTTTGTTTCACAATCCTCTCCAGGGTGCGGTTATCCCTATTGCTTGTACACTTTTTTTCTACCACATCTTTTCCTTCCTTTCACCTCTCTGTTATGTGCTTGGACACAGAGCTCTGTGAACAGCCAGCCTCTTTTGCAATGACCTTTTGTGTCTTGCCCTCCTTGTGCAAGGTGTCAATGGTCATCTTTTGGACAACTGTCAAGTCAGCAGTCTTCCCCATGATTGTGTAGTCTACAGAACTAGACTGAGAGAATATTTAAAGGTCTTTGCAGGTGTCTTAAGTTAATTAGCTGATTAGAGTGTGGCACGAGGTGTCTTCAATATTGAACCTTTTCACAATATTCTAATTTGGGATACTGAATTTGGGATTTTCCTTAGTTGTCAGTTATAATCATAAAAAATTAAAACAAATAAACATTTGAAATATATCAGTCTGTGTGTAATGAATGAATATAATATACAAATTTCACTTTTTGAATGGAATTAGTGAAATAAATCAACTTTTTGATGATATTCTAATTATATGACCAGCACCTGTATATGTGTGTGTGTATATATGTATACATAATAAATATACACAGTACACACACATAGTATGCAAACATAAACTTTTATTTTGAAACGATTAATCGCGATTAATCATTTTGCAGCCCTACTTCTTATAAGATGAATTCTTTCAGGAATTGTAAGATTCACACTGTAGATTCAGTAGTGTAATAGATTCTGAATAAGAACTGGTTCTTGATTCCTAATCTTACTAAAATACTACATTTGAGCAATAATAATGTAACCTTGTAGATAGTCCCGTCCCAAACTCACGGCACTGGTTGACTCAGAGGTCACTCACCCCAGGACATCCCTGTGTGTGTGCAGGTGTATACCTCCCACCCCGCCCCACCACGGCCCTCACCTGTGTGTTGCGGTGCTTCCCTTGTGAGCCGACTTGGGCCGGCAGCCCCTTCTTGCACCGCCCGCCGACCCGGCCCATGGTCACCATGACGCGCTCCAAAACTTTCCAGGCATACCTGCCCAGCTGCCACCGCACCTACAGCTGCATCCACTGCAGAGCACATCTCGCCAACCATGACGAACTCATCTCCAAGGTGATTAATGAGCCGAGAATTAACAACCTGACAACAGCTGCAGGAACTGGATGTGAACAAACATGTTTGTTAAGCATATGAAGCTCACAGATTAGAAGATCAACACATGCTGTTTAATATCACATCAGATAACAAAGCAGATACTGTAGTTTCAGATGAACATTTGGATGTGATATTATATGCAACTCTCTAAGGCATGTGTCTCTTTTTTTTTCTTTTAGTCGTTTCAAGGAAGTCAGGGCAGAGCGTATCTGTTCAACTCTGTGTAAGTTGTTTCTGTGTTTTTACATGGGTATTTGATTGTACAGTTATGGTATTTGAAGAAGTGGTGTGTTTATACACTACCTTTCAAAAGTTTTTTCATGTTTTTGAAAGAAGTATATTTTGTGCATTTATTTGGTTAAAAATACAGAGAAAACCGTAATATTTTGAAATATTATCATAATTTAAAATAACTGTTTTCTACTTTAATATAATTTAAAAAATGTAATTTAGTCATGTGATGGCAAAGCTGAATTTTTAGCATCATTACACCAGTCTTAAGTGCCACATGATCCTTCAGAAATCATTCTTATGTGCTGATTTGCTGCTTAAGCAACATTTATTATTATTACCAATGTTGAAAACAGATGTGCTGCTTAAATATTTTTGGAAACCTTGATACACATAATTTTTTTTGTGATTCTCTGATGAAAAGAAAATTCAAAAGAACATAATTTATTTAAAATACAAATCTTTTGTGACAATAGCTATGTTTCCATCCACCTATTTTTATGCAAACTGTAGGACACTGCATAAAAAAACCCTGCATGGAAATTCCAAAATGTATGTAAATTCTAAAAATGCCCATCAAAATTTTTAGTCTGATTTTTTTTATTTGTTAAGAAGAAATAGCAACAATGGAAACACATTTACCAAATAAATTCCTTGATGGACTTTAAAAAAAATTCACATGACTTCAAACAGATCATGTGACTGGATAACTAACCAGTGCACCGATCTCATCGCACCTCATCTCAAAAATTATTTTAATAATTTTTAAATGTCTGAGCCAAAGTCTGTCATCAAAATAATTTGGTATAATCAAAACTATCTCGCACAATTACGTTCATAAACATCAGGCATCCGAACACAAGATAACATGTTGTCTGCATGCAAGTAATTTATTATGTAGGCAAAAACAACCACAGGCTTGCAGCAACTTGAATTTTTGGGTGGAAACATAGCTAATGCTAAAATCTTGATCAATTTAATGCATCCATGGTAAATAAAAGTATTATTTTCTTTACCAATAAAAAAGAAGAAAATCTCATGTCTACTATGTTTCCATAAACCTAACTGTAGCTTCCTGTGCATGACTGTGTCTCACTGGTCTCGTCAGGGTGAACGTGGGATGTGGTCCTGCAGAGGAGAGGGTTCTGCTCACAGGCCTTCACGCAGTGGCAGACATCTACTGCGAAAACTGCAAAACCACACTGGGGTGGAAATATGTAAGAAAACACTCACAACACATAGAAAGTTAAAGGACATATACATAAAACTGACATCACATCATAACACAGGTCAAAGCAGGACACATTCCTTGCATGGCGTCCGTTTTTAATCAGCAGCTGTGCCGCATGCCAATTGGTTTTTTTCAGCACTGGTGGATTTCCGGTCGCCCTTGACATGGAGTCTTGACCGATGCAAACACCAGTAAGCACATAAACAAGTATACGTTCCCATAGTGGCCTGGTTATTTATAAGCACGTCAGATATTTATGTCAATGTGAATGCAGACTTTTGAGAGTAGCAGGGATGTTTGACCCAGTGCCCTCCTCCAGAAATCTGATGAGTGCTCCCTGCTGCCTGCATCCATCAGCTATAAAAAGAAAAGACAAACAGGATATTAAATGCATTAGTGAAACTTTTTTTGTCCTACCTATTTATTAAAAAATACATTAAAAAGCAATTCATGTCAGGGATAAAACTGTCCTGATACAATAATAAAGAAATAGATCCTCATTATAGGAATGAAATTCTTGACAAGAAAAAAAAGATAACACTTTAAAATAAGGTTCCATTTGTTACCATTGCATAACAGTTAACATAAACTTACAATAAAAAATACTTCTGAAGCATTTATAAGTTAATGTTGATTTCAACGTTTACTCATACATTATTAAAATAAAAAATCATATCTATTATTGTTATTTAATGGACCTGAGCTAACATGGACTAACAATGAACAGCTGTATTTTTCATAACTAATGTTAACAAAGATTAATAAATATCTTTACAAATGTATTGCCCACTGTAAATGTTAGTTATGCATTAAATATAGTTTAAAAAAATGGAACTTTAATGTAAAGTGTTACCAAATAAGATAAATAAAAATGGAAGTTATATCATAGGACACCTGCAGACATAATTGACCAAATTTGACCTTTTTATGATAGGGCAAGGCAAGTTCAGATTGTAAAAATGTCATTTGGTGCAACTCTCCATAAAACATAATATTTTAATTTAATAATTCATGATATTTGAAAAATAAATGATAACAAGTTTCATATCCAAGTTAGTCCTGCAGTCAATGTCGTTTCTCACTTTCCTCCTGCCCCCAGGAACATGCCTTTGAGAGCAGTCAGAAGTACAAGGAAGGCAAGTTCATTATCGAGCTCGCCCACATGATCAAGGACAACGGCTGGGACTGAGCGAGCGTCCTGGAGAGAGGTGTCGAGGGGTGGGTGGATGGTGTGTGTGTGGGTGAATGAATTTGTTTTGTTTTTAATTTCTTATATTAATCTTTTTTCTTCCATCTATTTCTTGCTGACGCCCCTCACCGGACCGGAATCTGGAGAGCAGGACACCCCGGGGGGCTTTGTGTGTCTGGAGGAGAGCGCGAGCATGTGTGTGTATGTGTGTGTGTGTCCGGCACGGCACATGGGAGCACACTGAGATACATGAATGCATACACAAGGTGTACAGACATACGTGTGTAAAAACAACAGCATACCGCATGTCACGCTCATCTCAGCCTGATGGTTTATACTACAAGTGGCTCTATTCATACACGCATATGACATAAGGCAGGGCTCAAGGGGCGCGTTGTGCTTGGCAGGATCAGGGTCACGAGTTCGCCGAGCTGATGGGGCTTTCTCCACTTCGAGTCCGTGAGAAACTACCAGGCTGACCTTTCTGAATTCAGCTGAGGTTTGCACCATCTGTGCCAGTGGGGAGGACTGGCATGGAGTAATCTCTGAATGGAGCTCTGACGGACCAACAAACAGGGCTTAAAGGAATAGTTCACACAGAAATGAAGATTCATTTCTTTGCAAGATGTAGAGTTTTTTTTTTTTCATCAGACAGATTTGGAGAAATTTAGCATTGCATCTCGTGCTCACCAACAGATCCTCTACAGTGAATGGGTGCCGTCAGAATGAGAGTCTAAACAGCTGATAAAAACATCACAAATAACTCCAGGCCATGAATTATTCTTTTGTGAAGTGAAAAGCTGTGTGTTTGTGAGAAACTAATTCGTCATTAAGACATTTTAACTTTAAAACATTGATTCTAGCTAAAATATGAGTCGCTATCCATAATAGTGCTTTCTCTATAGTGAAAAAGTTGTCTCATCTGAATCAGGAGAGATATATGCACAGATCAAGCCCTGTTTACGATTGAAACCAGTCCAAAATGTTTCTAGACAAATTTTGATGTGAGAGGACAACAGGGGATGGATTTTTTTTTAACTGGAAGAATTATTACGGATTATAGACTCATATTTTGGCCAGAAGCCACGGTTTAAAGTTCAAATGCCTTGATGGATTTCTTACAAACACACAGCTTTTCACTTCACAAGACATTAATTGATGGACTGGTGTGGTGTGGATTACTTGTGGATTATTGTGATGTTTTTGTATTGTTTTTGGTTTTTAATTGTGATGGATTGGATTCACTGCAGAAGATCCATTGGTGAGCAAGTGTTGTAATGCTAAATTTCTCCAAAATCTGTTGAAACAAATTCAAAAACATCTTGGCTGGTCTGAGGCTGAGTAAATTCAGCAAACTTTCATTTTTGAGTGGAGAATTCCTTTAAAGGAACAGAATTTCTGTTTGCCTCTTCAAGAAGAATCACTTTATGTATCCCCCAATTGTAAGTAGCTTTGGATAAAAGTGTCTGCAAAATGACTAAATGTAAATGTAAAGGAATGAGAATTCACAATGAGAACTATTTCTTTAAACCATCTAAGAAATGTAAAGTGAAGTTTACCGTCATGCTTTCAGCGTAAAATTACCATTTTACGATTCTGGATTAAACGTGGGCATAATTAAGTGAATGTAAACCTTTGTGTATAGCAGTTTACAGGTGTTGTATCTGGACATCTTTGTGTCTGTATTCCATGTTCCAACAGTTTGTGCTGTTCCCAGTCTCACGGTGTTCATTTGTACTGACTGCTCTTGCTTGTTAGTGGACTCTTTGGGGAATAAGGACATAAGATGAGACTGTACACTGCCTATCTGTTAGGTTCTTTACATTAAAAACATAATTCATCATAGTTCCTCTGTACCCAAGACAACTAAAAGACACTTCAGTGTCTCCAAATCTCACCAAAGACCCAACTGCAAATTAGTTGACTTAACAAAAATGGCTGTTTTTTGTTGTTGATGTTGCTGTTTTTTTTGCTTGGGTGCAGGGGATGGTAGCATGTGGGATTGTGTATAGTGGAAAAAAGCTTCTTGACATGTTTTACTGACACATAATTTAAATGACGTGGTAATAGATAGTATGTGCATAAACATTAATTCACCATAACTGATTTTCATCTGTGTCAGGGATTAAATTGTTGCATTTGTTATCTGAGCATTATCACGCTTTATGTCCGGACACCAAACTTTAATACTTTTGTATTCCAGTAAGTTCAACTGTAGTGTATTTTATAAATGGATGAGGAGAGGATAATGTTATTGGAACTCCCATCAACATTGATATAAAATGTCAATAAAACTGAAATATTAATTTGCCTGATGTTTTTATTTTTGAAGTTCTGATCTGAATCGAAAGATTCACGAACCCTCTCTGAAGATCCAATCTTTGAACTCCAATCTGAATCAAATGATTCGTGATTCACGCTTTTAAATCAAACTTCTTTCAGAATTTACATACTTTGTGATACTTTTCTTTTGAGGAATAAAGAGATATGTAGCCTGCCCAAGTTGCTCTTTTCCATATAATGAAAGTGGAACAGTGCTAAAATGTACAGTACACCAAAATTTTAAAGTTGTTTGTTTGTTTGTTTTTTTCTATTCACAGTAGCTTTCGAATAACCAAAAAACACTGACGAGGGAGGGATTTTTTTATTTTTTTTTTTTTATTTTGAAGTCGTTAAAGTTATAGACATTTGGAGGTTGATTTTTTGGTGAAATGTTTTTTTTTTTGGGATGAAGAAGTATATAAATGTTATATAGGTTTACATTTAAGTCCACTTTTTATTTATGTATTTATTTTATTTAATTAATCTTATATTTATTTATTGTCATTTATGGAGCTTGACATCCCAGGTTTCATTCATTTTTCTTGTATGGAAAAGAGCAGCTTGAACATTCTGCTAAACATCTCCTTTTATGTTCCACAGAAGAAAGACTATCTTAAGTTTTCTATTTTAAGTTGCTCTCATCATCTCAAGTTTGGAATGAGAGTAGGCATTTAATGAAATTTTGTGTGAAATATTACTTGAAAGACTTCCATGTTTTGTCTTTAAAGTTTAACACTTTAAATTCAGACTCAGCTTGATTTGCAGATACTCTTCAGTCCCACCGTCACACTGCAAATGAGGTAAAAATCCAGATGCGGGCTCACCCTAACAAACAAACTATTATTTCAATATGGACAAGCTTAAAATACAAGATGGTGGCTGCTCTCCACTCCTCTGTTGTTCCAGGGAGTGTGCCAGCCTTTCCATTTGCCCTACGTCTCCTCTTTACACAGACAGATGGCTCTGTGTTTGCCCTGGGGGCCGTGTCTCCTAGCAACTGGCTCTCTCTCGCTCCTCAAGTTGCGGAGGAGGCAGTGCAAATTTGTGTCTGTGAAGGGCTGGTGTCATTCAGTGTCTGGGCCCACGTTTATCTCACACAGCTCGCTGCCTGGGGTTGTTTAAGGTCTGTAAGGGGTTGGGTAGTGCTCTGTTGAGTGTGTGGGCGAATGATATCACCTTCACTTGATTACTCAGCTCTCCGGTGGTTGATGGATGAACATGTAGACAGGAAATACAAAGAAGAGCACATAGAGTGCGTATATACTCTGGTTTATAACTGTACCCTCTGTTCTGAGTCCTCCGATGACCTTTCGCTTGTTCAAGAGTAGCCTTAATGCCATACGTCTTGTCTAGCATGATGATTAAACAGAATAGGGAAGTTAGACCGTTGCAAATAATGTCAAGTGTTAGTCAGAGAGCTGCATGCAAGCCACAACATTTCTAGGTAATTGTAAAACACTAAAAGAAACAGTTCAGCCAGTTTTTTCATCATGTACTCAACCTCATGTCATTATGTAGCATATTCTTGAGTGGTAATTGTTTCTCAGGCATAAAACATGGTTCGGATGACGATTTTTTTTTCGGCAGATGATCAAATTAAGGGGTCGTTACACAGAACGTGAGGTCTGGATGTATTTCTTTTGAGTGCTGCATTTCTACTGAATTTTTTGATCCGATTAGTTTGGGATGCATTGAAATATTTGAATTTTTGTGGATAGACTGTATAGGCCATGTCTATGGTATTTGGGGCCATCCAACCAGGGGTGTTTCCCTAAAGCAAAACACACCCCATATGTGATGCATTCAAACCAAAACCTATAGATATGCATAGAAGCTACATTCAACTGCTCCAGACATGTCAACACCCTTCACCATCTTGGAACGGTCAACGTATCACCAGTCACAGTAAAACTCAATGAGTTTTTTAAGATGCCGTGACATTGCACAACCCCTGGTCTTAAAAACTGCAAATTCCCAAAGAAACGAGATAGCTTTTCACAGGTCAGAATGTGTTTGTTTGTGTTTTTATATGTATTAACTCAATATTACAGTTTTTTTAAAACTATAAACTAACTTAAAGGGGTCATATGATCTTGCTAATAAGAACATTATTTTGTGTATTTGGTGTAATGCAATGTGTTTATGCAGTTTAAGGTTCAAAGAACACATTATTTTCCACATACTGTACATTATTGTTTCTCCTCTATGCCCCACCTTTGTGAAACGCATTGTTTTTTACAAAGCTCATGGTTCTGAAAAGTGAGGTGTGCTCTGATTGCCCAGCTATCCAGTGCGTTGTGATTGGCTGAATATCTCAAGCGTGTGATGGAAATGTTACGCCCCTTGTCATACTGTGATGCTGTGTCCCGGTCAGAACACCGGAAAGACAAGACAAAAACAACAAAACCTATTACAAACAAGGTATTTGTTGCATCCAGTGTGGGGGTAATTATTGATTATTATGATTTATTATGTTGTTTTTTTGAGTTTTGTTTTGTATCGCGGATTTTAAACATAAAACCATGTCTGCATTTGTGATCGGAGAAACGACAAACAACAAGTGCTACTCTACACTGCTCAAAACTCATGTTTGAATCATCAGTGGCAAATCCTTTACATATGTAAACGTACTTAAGGCTGTGAGTCAGAACAGCCGGCATTGTAGGCTATTCTCTGAGGTTCAGCAAACATTGCTCCATAAAATGTGCTGCACACATCTGAATATTTGGTTTGAACTCTTCTGGAACAGTGCAGTAAATACAACTTAACCACTGATTTCTAGTTGTGTCCTCTTTTGGAAGGCCAAACAAAGTATTTTTGCTTTCACCACGAAACACACAGCGTCTCCATGACATGGCGGCAGCAACAATACTACAGCGAGAATCAAAGTTATACCTTCTTTCTTTGCGTGAACATTTGGGCGGTGTTATGCAAATATTCCCACACTGTGACGTAGACGTGGGGGCGTGTTTAAACGAGGCGTTTTAGGAGGGCGTGGACAAGTCTTAACTTTTATAAAGAATATCTCTTTGGGTTTGAGACTTAAGTCTTTACAACTTTAGGGATCTTAAATTTCACACACCAAGCTACTGTATAACAGAGGACCTGAAAAACCTGACTGAAATATGCACAAGTGAACTACTAATGTAATTTCAATGCTGAATGTTTTGTTTGTTTTTACTGATGTTCATTGCATGGAAAAGAGCAACTCAGACATTCTGTTAAATATCTCATTTTGTGTTTGACAGAAGAGAAAGTCACAGGTAAGGAACAACATTAGATGAATAAATGAAGTGAATAAATGCAGGAATATAAGCAGCACACAGAAGCAGATGTGTTGTATCCAGCTCTAGGATGAAGTGTCTTGGGAAGTAATGACTCAGCGGAAAAGAACATCAAGAGCTCATGTTCCTGAAACACCAGACTGCAGTAAGGAATGATGGCACTCCGAACAGATCGGGTTCTGTTTATTGGCTGGTGAAAGTGTAGTCCTCAGACAGAACTGTCTTTTTTTGGCCAGTGACCTCACATCTTGCATCTGCCTCTTCATCCAGCAGCAGCACTTTTATGTAACGTTTACTCTAAACATAAGACTGTGGGCAAAATTAAAGCAAACCCTTAAAGGGATAGTTCTCCCAAAAATATGAATACCTTTCTTCAGTGGAACACCAGTGCCTGTCAAACAAGATTTCCAGTGAATACCAACTTAAATTTCAGCGTGTTTCTCTGAAAAGCTATCATATTAAGAAGGAATAACATGAATCATATGGATCACAGTTATTATTATGCCTTATGATGACCTTTTTAGAGTTTGTCAGCCCCAATCCCCATCCACTTTTATTATATGGAACTGAGCAGCATGAACATTTTTCAAAACTTCTCGTTTTGCCTTTTTTTGTGTTGATCAGTATGATGTCGCCTAAATAATTACAAAATTGGCTTTTGGGGTTAACTATCCCTTTAAAAATGCCAAAGCTTGGCATAGTTTGATATTTTTATGTTAGGTTGACTGTTTTGAGTGTCCACCCGTCCCCACCCTTCCTATTCAACAGAGACGACATTCACAAGCATCTTTCCATAAACAATCCTTTCTCCTCGGTTCAGTGTTCAGCCTTCGTGGTTAAGGCAAGGCTCGCTGTAACCTGACGGAGTGTGAGCTGCAGAGGCTAAAAATAGCAGAGCTGATCAGTGAGTCAAAACTCTGCAGCAGACTGACTCACACAGACTGGTGCATTGACACAGTGAACAGAGAACAAGCATGTATTGCAGTTATACTAATGCATTGTGATCTGATTGTGGTCATTCAGCAGGATTTTATCTTGAATTTAAGAGATACGATAGTCTTATGTTTCATTTCAATAACATAGATTAGTGAATCTCAAATTACACTTAAAGTAAAATCTGGGTCCTGGAGCAAAACCAGTGTCCACTACACCATATAGGCTACTTCAGTGAAGTCTGTTGTAAACAAGCTCACTGGGAGGCATAGAATTAAACAGGGCCAAACTATATTTTCCTTGTGGATTAGGGATTGTGGTAATCTCTGCATTTGTTTAAGATTATACAGACTGATTTATTCCTGTGGTCTACATTGAGAGTGTATGTGTAGTGCACTGTGATATTATAGAGTCAGAACCTTTTATATCTCACATTCAAACATTTATATACAGATTATTAAACACAATTCAAGTATTTACACAAAACTCAGTTTGTTCCACAATAGATGTAATCATTATCTATTATATGTCTGTCAGATAGATAGATAGATAGAAAGATTGTTTCACCACCGGAGCAGATCGAGGTATTCTGTTGTTGGATGTTTTCCATGTTTTAAGTGATGTTTTTTTGGTTTTTTTTTTATATTTGGATTTTTACTTGGTCTTTTTGAATAATGTAAGTATGTAAAGTTACAAATACTAATGTCTCAAATCCAAAGAGATATTCTTTGTAAAATTAAGGGTCAACCACGCCCTACTAAAACGGCTCGTTCTAACATGCTAACATGACGTCTACGTCACAATTTGGGAATATTTACATAACACCGCCTAAATGTTCACACAAAGAAAGGTGTAATTTTTATTCTCGCTGTTGCTGCCGCCGCCATGTCGTGGAGACGCTGTGTGTTTCATTGTAAAAGCAAAAATACTTTCTTTGGTCTTCCGAAAGAGGACACAACTAGAAATCAGTGATTAAGTTGTATTTACAACACTGTTCCAGAACAGTTCAACCCAGATATTTAGATGTGTGCAATGCATTTTACGGAGGATGAGGACTGTTTCCTGGAAGAGTAGCCTACAATTCCAGTGTCTGTTTCTATAAAGTGAGGCAGTTCCAACTTTGCAAGGACAGTCTGGGGCTTCTGACTCACAGCCTGTAAGTACGTTTACATATTTAAAGAATTTGCCACCGATGATTCAAATGCGAGTTTTGAGCAGTGTAGAGAGTAGCGTTTGTTGTTTCTCCGATCACAAATGCAGACATGGTTTTGTTTATGCAGCGCAATACTCAACACATAAAAAAATATATCATTATAATCAGTAATTATGTCCCCACTGGATGCAACAAATGCCTCATTTGTAATGGGTTTTATTGGTTTTGTCATATTGCGCTGGTGTCCTGCATAACATTTCTGTCACACGCTTGAGGCATTCGGCCAATCACAACGCACTGGATAGCTGGCCAATCAGAGCACACCTCGCTTTTCAGAACCATGAGCTTTGTAAAAATCGTCACGTTTCAGAAAGGCAGGGCATAGAGGAGAAACAATAATGTACAGTATGTGTAAAATAATGTTTTTTGAACCTTAAACCATATAAACACATGGCATTACACCAAATACACCAGATAATGTTTTTTGAGCAACGTTATGACCCCTTTAAAGGTGCTGTATGTAGGATTGACACCGAGTGGTTGAACTAGGTATTGCAGTCCAAATTCAAAATATTGCAGAGGGGTTTTTCACCCGGCCCCACCTCCTCAGACCTGATGCACATGCAGGTTACCAGATTGATGACACCAACAAGAACGAGTGCACTTGACAATGAATTAAATAAAATGCACGGTACATTCCAGCCCTGAACGCACAAATTCAAAGGAGAACAACTGACTGTAGCATTGTTTTTCAGATAAACAAGTATGTTAACTTAGCATGTTTCTTAAATATCTGCAAACATATTATGGTGTTTTTATGCTTTAGTAGAGTCAAAAACTTACAGCACCTTTAATGAACATAGCAGTCGTCATTTACTCCCGACATCTGAGCCGCTGAACACGCAGTGGATTATGTTTGTTTCTGAAGGGAATTTAAATGTGTCTATGTTCGCGCGAATCATCCATGATCTAGCCTCATCTACAGAAGAAGTGAGTATAGTGTTTTGTAATGAATCTTTGCAAATCGCCTTTCCTAATAATGTGCTAATTAGCAAGTTTCTTGATGAATGCGGCTAAAGTAAACAGTCTCTCTGACAGCAGTTCGGAAGAGAGGGGCGGGGTCAGCAGAGCTCATTAACATTTAATGGAAAATGCTTAAAAAAAAAAAAAAAAAAAAAAAAAAAAGGCTTGATCAAAAAAGAAAGCTGTTTTTGACAGGGTAAAAAAGGTGTTTTTTACACTACCATTGAGAAATTTTAACCAAACTATGTAACAGACTTTTCATTAAGACCCTAAAGAATTATATCAACTTATGCCAAACTTGGGCATCCTATGACCCCTTTAAGAAAGTATAACTGTCGAGGATTTATTATAATACATAATAATGCACTACCAATACTGTCCAATAGATGGGATGATTTCCTCACAATGTCTCAAGTAAGACATGTTCCTGGATCAATATCTTTTGTTGATCCTGGATCAACATTACTGTCCAAAAATAAAGACTTAACCCAATCCCTACCCCTAAACCTAACCCTACCATAATTTATTCCTAAAATCAGTGGGAAATGATAGCAGATTAATAAGGGCGTAGAAGCACCTAACCCTGATCATAAGCCTAAAGCTGAAATTTCCTAAAAAGTTATCCCTCAATTCTGATTGGTTGCTTGGAATGTTGTTCCAGGAACATGTTGGGTCATCAGTATATGCACAATAAATGTTTTATTAAAGAAACATTAAAGAAACAGTTGTATTTATTTCAAATGATTATCAAAAGGCAGTGATTATTTAGGAAAGATTGCATATGTTAGTAATTTTGTAGACAGCAGCTTGAATAAACCATGCAAGACAAAAATCTACAGTCTGTAGCTGTCTGACAGACCATTAGGACAGCAAATTACTGCAGCCATTATACTTTGTTGGGATGCAGGAGCATAAAATTCATTTTACTTTTAAGAGCATCTGCCAAATGTCTTGAATGCAAAAGGCCATTATGTTTGCATGCTATACAGCCTACTGTAAGCATGAACAGGAAATGATTTATCAAAAAAAAAAAAAGAACAGGTGTCTATAGCACTGACATTATTATAGGAGAGACCAGGCCTAGTTCTCACAATTTTTCCTCCAATAATTATTTAGTGTAACAACACGTCACACATTATGACATGACATATGCATGCAAACACAACTGTTAAATAAAGATTAACTAGTTACATGTTGAGACAGTGTTCTAAGATGCCTCATTATGATCAGTTTTTGGGATTTGAATTACACGTTTGAAATCTTTGTCAGTTAAGATAATAGGAATTGTTTCAGATTGTTTGAGCTATCAATCATATCAGGTTGATATACATGCTATATGTGTTTTTCAGTGTGCTGATACATAATTATTCTTATTTGAGCACACAGCCACTAAGGAAAGCAGAATCATTAGGAGACATGCAGTCTATCATGGATGACTGTTTTTTTTTTTAATTCAATTTATATTGATCTGTCCTCCCACCTCCATCACTATGCTCGTTTGACTTTTCATATTTAAATTAATTAATAATTAAAATCCTGTACATAAATTGGCGATTTAACACCTAATTGTATTAAATCATATAAATCTTTATATATGTGTGTGTATGTATGTGTCACTCGTTACTAGAAACGGAGTGATACATGATACAAACAGAGAAGCGTTTGGAGGAGCTCTGTTATCACTCTAATATTGCACTCTTATCAGCCAATCAGATTCAAGGACCAGAAAGAACTGTTGTATTAACAAAGCCACTAGAAGGTATAGTATAAATATACCTATAAATATTATAGGTAGATTATTCACAAGTATAAGACATTCAAAACAGACACCAATCCTCCCAGGAGTGAACATCCCAGCAAATTCACCCCAAGATCAGACCGTGTAACACTCCGAGAAATGGCAGACAACCCAAGAACTCCACAGGCCTCAATTAACATGTTAAATAAATAAATTCATGACAATACAGTTAGAAAAATATGGGACAAGTATGGCATGTTTGGAAGACTTGCCAGAAGAAAGCTTCTTCTATCTAAAAAAAAGCATGGCAGCATGGTTTGGGTTTGCAAAGTTGCACCTGAACAAACCATAAGTCTTCTAGAACAATGACCTTTGAACAGATGAGACCAAAGTGGAGATGTTTGGCCATAATGCACAGCAGTACGTCTTGTGAAAACCTAACAAGCATATCAGCACAAACACCTCATACCAAAAGTCACACATGCTGGTGGAGGGCTGATGATTTTGGGCTTGTTTTGTAGACACAGGACCTGGACACCTCACAGTCATTCAGTCGACCATGAACTCCTCTGTATACCAAAGTATTCTAGAGTCAAATGTGTGGACATCTGTCCAACAGCTAAAGCTTGGCCAAGATTGGGTGATGCAACAGGACAATGATCCCAAGCACACCAGCAAATCTACAAAAAAAAACGTCTGAAAAGAAAAGAATCAAGGTTCTGCAATAGTCCAGTCAAAGTCCAGACCTCATCCTGACTGAAATCATGTGTTGAGAGCGGTGTAGAAACAAATGTTTACAATAACTTTAAATAAACTGAAGCAACGTTGTAAAGAAGAGTGGGCCAAAATTATTCCAGAACGATGTGAGAGAATGACAAAGTCAAACACAAAATGATTACTTCAAGCTATTGCTGCTAAAAGTGGATCTACAGAAAACTGAATCATAGGGTGTCTAACTTCGTCACACATGGCTTTTCCATCTTGGCTTTATTTTTGTTAATCAAATAATGACACAGTGTGATATGTCATCTGAGGCTTTATTTCCAAATTTTTAGACTTCTGTTTGGACCAGATAATTTTTTTGTTATCTCCTGATACAGAAAACCATGGAATTCAATAGGGTGTCCTAACTTTTTCACATGACTGTATGCATGTATGTGTATATACAGTATATATATATAGCACAGAAATACTTCACCTTAAAGACTGGAAGAGTTAAATGAACATGAATTCATGAAATGGATGTCACAAATTAATATCTTATACAATCTTTTATTAGACATTAACAAAAGCCATGGACATGAACTAGAAGCATCTGGGTCTTTTGCAACGTCTTGACAGCTTCAGAGTATCATATGTATCCATTCCCTTTTAAAGAACACAAACAGTGATTCAGTGGATTAGATTGAACACTATATTTAAAACGTAATTTAACGCTAGTTATGATCAGGACTGTGGCTTAACTGTACCTACCAGTCTGCATAAGGCAGTAGCAGGCCGCTTGCGGGAGCAGTTCGTGACACTCAAACGTATTCTCTGGAAGGCTGCAGTCAGTTTATCTATGGAGGATGATGATTGGCCAGTATAAGTACCTGCTGGGGTCTGACCGTGCCCATGGGTCTGCCCAAAAGCAGGTGCCTTCCCAAAAGCTGGGGTCCAAACGTGAGCAGGGGTCTGTCCAAAAGCTGGGACCTGACTGGAAGCAGGGGTCTTCCAGGAGTTTGGGGTTCGATGATGAACAGGGGTCTGTCCGAAAGCTGGGGTTTGACACTGGTATTTTAAATATGAAAGTGTTGCTGCTCCAAATTTTTGAGTCCCATTACTGAAACTCATGTTCTGGAAGGATGCGATCAGTTCATCAATGAAGGATGATGGGTTAGTATACCCACAGTGCATAGTTAACCCACCATTCTGACCAAAAGCAGCAATTAGGCCAAAGAAAACCTCCCCTGAGCGCTGACTGAAGTCTGGTAGTCGTCTAAAATGTACACACTGCATTGCACACTAGATGCAGCTCTAATTATTACACTGGGCGATTTTTAAATACGCTAGCTACTTTAAGTCAATAGTTGCTCGTAGTAGGCTACTCAACTCTCTTGTCCTCTCCTTTCTCCTAATCGACACTTTGTAGCACAAACCGTCCTTTTTACTTTAATCTGCATAAGCGAAGATTCTATTTTAGAACGGTGTATTTACTGCTCTCGTGGCTTCATGTTAAGACGTCATAGTAACGCCACTGACGTGATTCCCACACATTCTATTGAATGACTTAGAAATCGTCTTTTTATGAGTAAACCTACCTTTAAAGAATTTGTAAATGAAGTTTCCTTGTAGGCTACATACGTATAACGCAAACGTCCTTAGCTCGTGGAGGGTTATTTAAAGTCGGGTGTTTTCGCCGCTTAATAATAATTTACACGCTTTACAACTTAACAAAATTAACTGACTGAGTTTAGTCACTCCGACTAAGCAAGATTGCTTTGTACATCTTGAATATTAATTATAATGCAATATAGTGACTTGTGTTGTAACATTCATTGTGTTGATATCAATTTCAGCAAATAATCCTAGATAGCCTATGGTTTCATGTTAAATATTTATTTCAGTTTGGTTGGGGTACGCAGTAGACATCACATCAACAATTTCTAAATATTGTTATCCTGGACAAAAAAAAAAAACATTACCATAAACATTATACAAATAGCGTCCGAAGTAAATGCTGCAAACGAGGTCATGAGGTCAAGGTTTAGGCTGTCAGTCAATGGTTAGACATCTTAATATTTTATAGACTATAATTAGGGACATTTTAGGTTTTAAACTTCACAATATACTACGCACAACTAAAAATTTGTGTACTCTCTCTAGTTGAGAGATGTACCACATAAGAGGTTAAACAACTTCTTTGGACTTGATCTGGTGTGTCACTGGTAAGATTTTCTTCCTCTGTTTATGCATTCACCTGAACATGCTGATATATTCTCCAAATGTATTGGAATGGACCAAAATAATGTAATAGTCTAAGTCATATGTTATATATGTGATTTATTCTAACTTTAGTTAGCCTTTTAAATAACTGATAAAATATCTGGCTCATTTCTGTTGAAAAATGAGGGCAATGTACAAAAGTGTAATTGAAAAAAAAAGAAAATTACTAATATGTACCATTTAGGGTTAAGTAAGGAACAAAGATGTACTTTTTAAAAAATGCCTACATATAACCTAATGTACATGTGTTTTTATGTAGCTAGAAATAGAACTACATTTGTATCTATTATTTTTTTTATATATATTAACGTGCTGTGTTTTTAGCTGCTTCTCTGTTTATTCCCATATGAGAGAGGAAACAGTAAATCCGGTGCCAAAGAAAGTGTTATAATGTATCTTCTGACTAGACAAACACAAGATGAGCTTCTCTGACCTGCATGAACTCATGCTGTAATATTTAGTGACACCTGCTGGGATAATCTTGAGCATGTCAACAGATTCAGTCATTGTTTTTATTGCTCAAACAAATCATTTAACATAAGTGAATAACTCACCGTTTGCTTCATCTGAATAATTGCACAAGCTTGTGTTGAGATTTTTCCCTCTGGCCTCCAAAAACCTCAACAATGCAGACTGTAATATCAATTATGTCACATAATCAATTATGTCAATCAAGACAAAACAGTGATTATATCAATGAGTGAAATATTTATTTAAAAACTGAAAAATGAAACAAACTCACACACATAGTTTTAGTATATATCATACAAAGATATTCTCCAAAATGTTACGGAGCGGTCTTAAGTTTTTTTAACAAAAGTGAGAGGCAGTTTAGAGGCTGGCTGAGCTGGTAAGACTAGACAACCGAATCTAAACGGTGAAATAAACCATTATTACCGGAGGTGATGATGACACTCCAGTAAACGGAAATTAAATACCCAGTGTCGCAACTTAACATAACGGCCAAAGCAGTGCAATGAGTGAAACAATATGAGGGTATTAAGACATAACAACATAAGGGATATACAGTATATATCATATCTCAGTCACACAGCATCCACCCAAACACACACACACACACACACACGTAATATTAGTATTAAAGAACACACACGCACGCACTCATGGTTTCGCCAACGCGTGTTCATATGGAGTCTACAGGACCCTTGAACTCAGTCACTTTCTCTTTTGTAGTTACTGACTGGTAGTTTGTGGAGAAGTTGAGGTAACCCTGGTTTGTAGATGACTACAAGACTGCAAGTCCCTGTGAGCCCTGGTGAGAGCTGTGCTGCTGGCAGACAGTGGTGGTCTACAAGGCTATGTGGTCTACATTGCTTTGACAGAAGTGGACAGACCTCTTGAACCCAATGCATTTACCTTAACATTCTTTATGCATCTCCATTTTGTGTGAATCTCATGAAAGCAGTCAGGAAATGTCAAAAATCTCTAAAAATGAATTCTATTTTGCGTAAAGAAAATTAAGCCCCTTTTATATAAATTCATGTGAATTACTATAAAACTATAGAATTTAAATTGTGAAGTACACTTGTAAGTAGCTATATATCATGCTAATATTTGTACTGTATGAGAAATATATACAATTCTAAAAGAGACTTAATTTTTTTTTTAAAGCAAAATATTTTTACAATGAATTTTGACCCATTTTACAGAGCTTCTAAAAAGAGATGGTGATGGAAAAAAGATGGGATTTTTTTTTTTTAACAATATATTTGCGTTCTCTCTCAAAACTTCTGCGTTCCCTAAGAAAGTGTTTACTTGCAAAACATTAGCATTTTTCTCAAGAAACTCTGCATTTGCTCAGAATTTTTTTTGCGTTCACTCAATATATTTCCATTCAATAGCAAAACCTGTGTTCCCCAAGAAACTTTGTGTTCTCTTGCAAAACGTTTCGTTTCGTAGAGAAACATTGCGCTTCCTGGCAAAACGTTTGCGTTTTTATCGAGAAACTTCTGCGTTCCTTCAATATATTAGCTATCAACTGCAAAACATGCATTCCTCAAGAAACTTTGTGTTCGCTTGCAAAACTTCTTGCAAAATTTTTGCATTTCCTAGAGACACTTTTGTATTTGTGTTGTAATGGAAATAATATAAGGTAGAAGGAGAAACTATATTTCTGTGCTTTTTTGAGAGAAAACAAAAGATTTGCAAGCAGAGGCGGTTTCCCAGGAGAATTCAACCCTTTTACAAGAGAACAGTGAAATGTAATTTTTGTCCAATCTCATATTTTTTCCATCAGCGTGTCCCCTTAGGGGCTCCGTACCATTTTTTTCCTTTCAGATATCCAGTTTAAAAAGGGAAGCTCAAAAATCCAACCGAAACACACCAGAGTTGAACACAGGGATGGCTACATCTGTTCTCACACCACACTCTTCTGATTCCATCATCTCAGTTCTCAACACCAAACTACAATTTTAAAACACTGTCCTAATGCTACTCAGATCACGATTTTAAAGGTCTCTGTGAGGGAATGTGACCCTTTTTCCCTTTTGGAAGGCACGGACGTCTCTCCTCGCCTCAGTGTGAAGGGCTGCGTGTATGTGGAGCTGGAAGAAGACGACAGGAATGAACAGATACTGTCGTATTAACAGTGTGTAAACCGTACAGGACCGTTTGAGGGACCATTACTGATACAATATGGTGCCATATCTATCTGTGCTGAAGAAACTATGACCTAAATAGAGCTATAAAACAAAAACGATGAGCCCTAGCTCGACGTGAGGTCTCACAAAAACAGTCACTTCATATTCAGTCATGGACTTGAAACTGGTGAAACGCATCAGGACAATATCATACGTTAGATGAGCTATTTCGCAGTTTGTCCCTATATAAGTCAACATGGTGGAACAGTAAAAAGCCAGTGGATTATATCTATTAAGGGTTTTCCTATAAAATTAATGCCTTGGGAACATAATCAAATCATAAAAAATACTAAATACAGAAAAAGTGAGTCTTGGTTGAGTTTGCTAGTGTTTTCAGGTGTTAGTCCACAGTAGGTCATCATCTATTACTGTTTTTAGTCCAGTGACCATTGCTAGGGGACTAGGGAAGGACGGACCCAGACGAGGGCGATCCTATGCAACTTTAAGGAATGCGTTTAAGAGGTGGAAGTCGCACACTGCTGCTGTTTGTGAAAGTTGAGTCTGGAAGAATCACAGCACAATGTCAATTCCTTCAAAATGGGGTGACTCACCCTTGTGCAATGCATCATGGGATGTTTCACGGGGAGACAGGATTGTTCTACATGGGGAAGATTCTCTGTTCCGTATAAGGAGGAAGAGGACATGAAGTACTCAGACAGTTCAGCGAGTCTGCACTTTTCTCTTTGTCCACTAGGTGGTGTGCCATCCACTTCCTTCCTTCTTCTCCCTCCCCTTTCGTCACGCAATATCATCACACTCCTCACGTCTCCACGGGCAGGGGAGGGAGCAGGTTCGAAAAAAGCACCTTTTATTTGGCTTTAATGTACAATAAAGAAATCAAAGAGTTAAAAAGTACAATAAAAAGGGAGAAGGGAATAATTGTGTGTATATAAAGACGTCAAGTGCCCCGTCTCTAGGGCTGCTGCACAGAGCGCGACAAGTCTCAACCCGTTCCTGCAGACAACACAAAAAGAAAGAGAGCGAATTACGTACAAGCAAACTCGACGACACACCCTTTGCACCACTTATTATCTTGAAAAATCTCAATCCACTCTGAGATGATTTTTGAGGAGGAAGCCGTTTTGGCTGATGGCCAGACTGTATTGTGTTGTTGACAGACAGATGTTTGAGGTTTTACTAGGGGTCTTACCCTCTTCCTCTCCTCCCCAGCCCTCTGCGACGCCAGCGAGCTGGTAATGCTTCTTCCTCAGTTCACCCAGTCGCTCCCGCTCTTTCTGCAGCCGGGTCTCCAGCTCCAGCACCAGCACCTGAGACATGTGAAATGGTCAGATTTGTTCATATACTTGCATAAATACATGAGAAACAGTTTAACACACTCTCACCTGTGCGTCCATCTCTTGCCTCTTGATCTGAGTGAGTGTCGTTGCGGAAAAGTCCATTGTTTCTGAAATTAAGAGAGAATTCAGCATTACTTATCAAAACTGAAATTGCACGGCTTTTAGTTCATGTCTAAACAGCTTTCAGACTATTGAGATAAATAATAATAACTATAAAATTCTTCTAAAAAAAAAAGAAAATATTTTTCAGTTTTCAGAAACAAATTAATATTTTACCAGGCTATGACATTTTAAATGACCATAAAAAAAATAAAAATAATAATAGTGATAATAGTTTTATTGCACTTTATTAAGTTTATTGTAAAAATACAAATAAAGTAATTAAGTGTGATAATACTACATTTTAAAATAAAAATCAGTATTAAAATACAATTAATTTATAGTATATGTAAAAAAAAAAAATACTATGCTAACTTACGTTTTCATTGTTTTTTATTTTTTACTTTTTATTTTTATATGACTTTTCAACATTTTCAAAGCTAAAATCAGCAAGCTTACACACATACACATATGTGTATATATATATATATATATATGTATATGTATATGTATATGTATATATATATATATATATATATATATATATATATATATATATATATATATATATGTATATGTATATATATATATATATATATATATATATATATATATATATTTAATAATATATATATATATATATATATATATATATATAAATTTTTTCAATGATTCTCCACTCTCCATCAATGAATCAAAAGTGTCTGTTTTTACTAGCTGCTGCTAAAGCATCCACAATATCTGCTGCTGGTCTGGATATAAAAGGAAACACTCCAGAGAAGAGCGTCAGCACAAGAGCTTGTGTGGAGGACAGCCTGACTGTGTAGACTTGCTCATTCCTGTATCTCTGGAGGGCACCATAAACCAGTTTTCATAACTACAGTTGAAATGGGGCAATGAGACTGTGGAGGTCAATGAGAAATAAAATGAGGCTGCTGCTGTCACTGTTACTACTTTCTTCTGGATCTTATTTAATGAATAATGGAGGAATTAAATTATGGGGGAAATGTTGCAAGCCTAATTCGAACCTGAATTTCCCAAATAAGCAGCGCAACTAAATGTGTCTGAGAATGTTGATTCAGGAGGATGTGCTGTACATGTCTAACAAAACCTCACCTGTGTCCTCGATCTGAGACTTGGCGGACTTGGTTGATGCCACGACACCCGCTGTGGCCTGGGTGACCCCTTTGGAGGCCTGCCGGAGACGGGAAAGGTTTGGACTGTCCTTGTCTGCTTTTACCTAAAGAGATAAAATAGATTACTGTCATTATACTGCTTTAAAGTTCATTCAGGTGCACATGTGGCTGGCAATTTGTTGTTGTACCTTAGATGCTGCAACCAGCTGAGCCGTGCTGGCGGCGATCTCATGTGAACACACCATCAGCTCCTCAAACTTGCCCTTTCCTTGCACCACCTGATCAGCTGCATCACTGCAGGAAGGGAAAAAAAACCACTTTACTAGTACAATGGTGATAGTTCATAGATCAATTAGTGTAGGATTCAAACCATAGCGGGCCCAATGATTTATGCAATGTGGAAAACACAGACTCCAGAATTGCAAAATCCAGTCATTAAAATTGAATTTATAGTATAATGTGAAATGTCACAGAATTGGACAACTTTTGGATAAATAAATCAAAAGTAGAGTTTTACACGATCAATTTCAAATTGCGATATTGACTAATGTTCTTTGGTTATTAAATCGCAAAAAGAAATATAAATGTTCAGTGCGTCTAAGAGTGAACGAGTGGCTCCATTTTTATTTCTACTGTAAAATGTACTAAATAATAATACTAACAATAATACAATTTATTAAAACTAACGAATCACAAAAAAGGTTTTTATTTATTTTTATTTATACAGTAAACAGCAAAAAATAAAAAGGCAATGTTTTATTGTATACCAGTTTTTGTATTTTCAGTTGATTACAAGTTTTATGGATTAATTTGCCACAGTTTTTGATGAGAAATTTGCGTAAAACATCTTAAAACATATATAAAAAGTACAGCAGAATTTCTAAATAAAAAAAAAGGGGCATGTCATAAAAATAAAAACTGATTTAATAGGGGCCTGTAATTATTAACATTTTAATAAATGTGATAAATTGTTCAAGTTTTGAGAATTAAATTTATTGCACATGCTTTTAATGATTCAAATGTAATTAAACTATTAAACTGAACAACAATGAATCTGAAAAAAAAAAAAAACTGAATTTACAAAAAAATTTATAGGGTCCAAAAAACCTACAAGCTTTCTGTTACCTACTGAGATTTTTAATCACCATGTCACAGTGTCCTCCAAAAAAAATTTTCTCACTGTCTAACATACTCACACCAACATGGTGGCACCCCAGCCCACAGCCTTGGAGGCGGAAATGAGACCTTCTGTCCATCGAGAATTCTTGGCGTAGAACTCCTTCATAGATGCGGCCCCCTGTGAACACAGCAGCACCTTCATTAACACCTGTTTCTGTCATTTTAAGCTTGAGGTTTCCTAAAAGTGTTAGATGGGTTGACTCACCCTGCCGCTCTCCACGATGTCCCTCTGCAGGTCTTTGGAGGACAGCACCAGCACTTTGATGGCCTGCATGAGATCTGTGCAGGATGCCAAGATCCTGCAGGGGGCGACAAAGAGCAACATTGAAACACTCACAGGACTGTTTCGAATGCACCAGGGTGGGTCTGCTAATGCGTCTGTGTGAATGTTAACGTGCAGCGCTATCCAAGTGAAATAAGCTCAGCATGGAGACATTCTGATCACTGAATACCCAAATCCACTGAGGAACATCACCCAAATTAAATCTGTAAAAACTGCTTTTGTAACTGTAACAGTAATCGTAAAAACATTATTTTTATGAATAACACATGACTCGGTCCGCCTGACCTTTCATTGACTTCCATTTTGATTCCAGTGTCAACCGCCCTGGACTTATTGAGCATTTCCTGTTTGAGAGCAAAGTGGAAAACGTTAGAGGAGTAGATTTTGGAGCACTTCATATTTTATTAAGCATCTGTCTGTAGGACAGGGAAAGCAGGGAGTCGTCTGATTACCTCAATCCTGGCGGCGGCTGACTCCACAGCTGCCGATGTGGCTGCCATCTCCTGCTCCACCAGATCTCCCAGCTCCCCTTGCTGCAGTTCTAGACCCCGAGGACGCAACTTCTGCTCAGAGAAAACAAAACAGCATACTATATCTATTTCTTTTTCATATTTATATAATATGCATACTCACGGAATACCTGGATGATACTGAATGCTAAAATGTGAGGCATATAACCAAAGCACACTCTGTGGACTACAGTATCCCACAATGCAATCTGCTTGATCATTCATCTGCAGCATGGCCAATGATTATCTGATATTAAAATCTCTTTCTAGACTCTTAATTAATTGGAGTGCCAAATATTAAGACATATTAGCCTTAACCTTATAATCCAACGTGAAAAAAAAATCTGAATATCAATTAGAAGTTTTTAAAACACTTCTTGACTCGTTTGATCGGATTGTTTCCATTAACTGAAATAATTGAAATAAAAATAAATAAATATGTAATATTAGATGAAAAACTGAATGAAAATTAGAAAAGTCGCACTGGTGAATAATTGAAATAAGTTAAAGTACTATAATTGTTAATAAAACTAAATAGAAAAAAATAAATAGAAATATTTAAAAAACAACAGAGAATGACAAAAGCACATACAATTACTAAAACTTAAATTAAAAAGAAAACTGAAAATATAAAAATAAAGGGCCTGATTTACTAAATGGCAAATTAGCGTTAGAGCGCAATTCCATAAAAGTGCCGATGGGAGGGGAAAATTTCCGTGTGATTTACTGACAAGGTGCACATTAAAGAAAACAGACGCAACATCTCATTTTCATAATGACCAGCACAATCCACCAAGAGCAGCGCAAATTACCACCTGCTTTTAAGACATGCTTTTTTGGCTGTTAAATAATGCCACAAATACCAGTGAATTGACGAGTGCAAATCTTAGTAATAAACTGCGTTGAATGATTTATTTAAATACTCTCCTCATAAATTTTCAGATCGGAAGGGAAACTCACTCAAATGCATGTCTAAGTGCTAATTTCCCACTGCATGTCTTTAGTAAATCCTGACAGTAGTTTTTTATAGGGTTTGCGCAGGCACAAACTGAGAGTAAATCTAGCCCAAAGCTGGTAAGACTTTGACTGTGTCCTTTGTCAGATGTTACATGTACTTACTTTAGTAATAACAAATTATGCATAATTACATGCAACTATCCATAAAACAATCCCTCATCCTAACCATATAGTAAATACATGTAGTTAATTACAACTAAAATACTAAACACTGGCTAATACACAGTACATCACATTTATTTAATCGACTGTTACTATAATAAAACGAGGACTATCTCTCAGTGGCTCGCTCACCTCGCCCAAGGCCATCACGGTATCCAGTGCCGCCCTCAGCCGGCTGCAGTCTGCCGTCCCCATAGACTCCTGCTCCTTGAGCTGGCAGAGTAACGCCAGGGCCTCCGCGCCACACGCCTTCACGTTGTCTGCCAATGCTGCCCACAGACAGACAAAGGCAAAGACAGAAAGCAGAGAGCAGTCAGACGAGCCATCTGTCACCTGCAGACACTCCACATACGCTCGGACAGACACACTTTCCTGTGACGTGATCGCTCGTGCACGTGGGAACCGCACATTAGCCGTTTTGAGTTATGTCATGCTCCTTTAAAGCAGCACTACCGAAACCACCAGACCTCCGCTGACGGAGTTATTAACAGAACCGCAGTGACACTAATGAAATTCATGATGTATGGAGACCAAGTCAAACAGAAAGTCTTGGATGTCTCTCTATATGTGGATACAGCAGTGCTGTGAAATATTTAGCAGTTTAATAATAGAAATGACATTTATGCTGCTTGAATTAAACGGATAGTTATGGTTCTGGATGCTGATTGGTTGATACAGTGTATACGTGTTAATGAATGTGTCTTTAAGGAAGTATTTCTGTAGAGGTGCATCAGCTGTGCTTATATGATAACATAACAGCTCTTTTGAATACGTTTCTGGAGATTGACGTCTCATGCTCACCGTCAGCTTGCTCCACTGGCACCATGTGGGAGGTGGCGCTGCCCTGCACGATGACATCGCCCACCAGGTGAGCGAACTGAGTCACTGCCCGCACCAGTCCAGACACATCTATCACACACATACAGGAAAATCACTGAGAAACTGTTTCAACATGATCATATGAGCGCCTCTCATCTCAACAAAAGTGATGAAATTAAGTCTGAATGCATTTATGGTGAAACATTTTTTACAAGGTATATTATTAGTTGAATTTTATTTTTGAGCTTGTGCATTTCCAGTGCAGAACAGTGATGGAGTAATACAAGTTTTCAGTAAAGTAGCTCAGCTGCCTTTAAAATTGTGCGGATTTTTTAGTACTGGGATGATTTTTCCAACCGTTAGCGTTGTAACATGACAAATCACTACACCATGGATGTGTCAGGATTTATTGTACTAGCAGATGAGCCAAAACAACAGCCTGACAGAATATTGTCCCTGTGTCTCAAGTACAGTCGTTTCAAATATGATTCAGATATTTGTTTAAATGTTTCAGTTTGTTCAGAAAGTTCATTTCAAGAAAAAAGTAGACTCCAAAATGAGTTAATCAATCAATTCTGTTCATGTTTTTTTTGTTTTTTTTGTTGTTTATTTGAGAAAAATTATAATTGAATTTATTATTTATATAAAAAAAAAAATAATACTTTTTATTATACTACTGCTTAAAACTTTGGATTTAAAACTAAAGTTTCTATTCAGCAAGGATGCATTAAATTAATCAATAGAAGCAGTAAAGAATAATGTTGTTACAAACAAATGCTGTCATTTTAAAATTTATATTCTACAAAATATCCTGAAAAAAAAAAAAAGTGTCATTCATCCACTTGAATTTGATACTAAAATATTAAACAGCACAATAGTTTTCAATATTGATAACAAGAATAAATGCTGTAGTAATGATGCTGAAAATTCAGCTTTGCCATCAGAAGAACAAAACACTTATATCACAATAACCCTAATATTACTGTATTATACTTTATCAAATAAATTCAGCCTTGGTGAAAATGACTTCTTTTAAGCTTTAAAAATCATAACTTAAATCTTACAATTACAATCTTACATTACCGTTCTTTAACTACTTTAAATGATGTGGAACTTGTAAAGCTATCTTGTAACTTCCGCAACACTGCTGGAGTGAATGGTACATTGATGAATGCTGGTTAAGTAGGGAAATGAGTGTGTGTATGTGTGTGTGTGCATATAATTCACCTGTGTTATCTGATACAAAGCCGTCTCTGGCCGACTGCAGTCTCTCCACGCGGTCCAGAGCCACCTGGCACCTGGACACCAGGTAATCTACACACACAAGAAGGTCTTTTAATATTTATTACGCTCTCGTAGGGTTATTCCTGCTGTGTGGTATATTCAGAGGGAAGGTTTAAGGTAATTTGAGCTGGTCACTGACCGGCTGAACTGGTGCAGCTGATGTGTGCGGGGTCTTCTAGCTGATTCAAGCTGTCCTGTACAATCTTCCCTCCCTCCTCTAGTGCTGCCCGCAAAGCCGCCCAGCGCAAAGAGACCAGCTCGCTCTCCAGAGCCTGCTCACGACTCTCCTACAGACAGAAAGACAATGAAAACAGGCATTTTAGACTCCATGTTTACAGCATTTGTCATCTTGTATAATGAATCTGAACTCATACAAAACCACTAAATTCAATAGTAAACAGAATATTTCACCTTCTCATTGAGTTGGTTTTGCAGGGTCTCAGCAGCTTTCACTCCACTCTCCCTCTCATTAGTCAGACTGCTTTGCACACGCTCTAACTCCACCCCCAAACTGGCTAGCCCCGCCTCCTTCTGAGATACAGTCTCCATAAGCAGCGCCTTCTCAGCCTCTAGAGCAGACAGCTGAGTACTGAGCTGCTCGTTTGACTTTACGAAGAGAGTGAATAGGTACGTCAATTACAAGATTTAACGTGACATCATGACAAACAGTGATGTTATTGTTTATTGTTCACTTAAACTACTAAAAATCATTGTTCATAGATTGAAAAAGCCTAAATCAAATATAACAAAATTACTAAAATTAAAATGACAACTGAAAATATACAAATAAAAGCTATATAAATAAATACTAATAATAAATAAATAATACTAAAATAGAAAGAGAAAATTAGGGTTAAAAACACGAGATACTGAAAATTTAAGAGATATAGTGGTTATTTTACTTTCATTCCTATCTTTATTTCAATGCTATACATGCAATCTTTCATATTGTCTTTTCTTATTTCCACAATTTAAACATTTCTTTTTCTATTTTTAAAAGCATGGTTAAATGGAATTAAGAATTCTGTTTCAATTGTTTTTATTTTATTTTATATATTTGGTTATTTTTCATAGAAATCATATAAAACACTTGAAAACTAATTAAGGAAGTAGTATGGAATGACATGAGAGAAAGAAACTGATGACAAATTTTTATCTTTGGGTAAACTATCCCTTTAAATGGGATATTTGATGTAAATGGGATATTTGTTGTCTGACAAACACTATCTAGCTGTGCAAGTTATGTGCCAAATTGTAACATTTTGGGGTATATTCAAATACCAACAAATTGCAGTGTTGACAGTTTTGTAGGCCAACCCAGAATTAGCATCTCAATTTGGTTTCCTCAACAAAACCCCAATTCTGAAGCCTAGATGCAATCTCCTGAAGTAAAAAGTTAAATGCAGGATATAAACAAACTACACCACAGTCGCAAGACTTCACCGTCACTCGTCATTAAACATTAATTTTGTTTGGAATGATTATATTTAATGTCTCTGACAATCTTTGCAGTCCCATTTAGCCACTTTATAGCAAAATTTTTTTCAAGACAAGTAAAAGCTTTGAAAAACCACAAGGGCATGTATTGGTGTATTGTATGCCATAGAGTAAAACATCAAAATATCTCGAGCTTATGTAAACCACAGACCTTATTTCAAGCATTTAACCAAAAACCCATTTGACTTCGGGACGACAGAACTGCAAGTGCTAAAATGCAACTTTGTTTCTGGGTTTTGACCTACAAAAACATCCCTGCACCCCACTGCAAGCTGATACAGTCATGCTATAGATGTAAACTGTGTCAGTGTTTTGAGCACAGTTGTCTTGAGTTGAGTCAGCTGCTGGAGGTGCTGCAGCAGGTGACAGAAGGAAGTGGGATGAAGGGGTGACATCAACTCCCACATAACTCGGGTAATTCAGCACCCAACACAGCAACACAGAATCACCACATCCACCTGCTCTGGACTAACTGCAGAGACAGTGATACATAGATCCTGTGGCTGGGCTGAGAGCTGAGCAGGGATGTATGGAAGAGCGAAGATTCGTCTTCAATAGGTTGATGAACTGAGAAATGAAAATTTCCTTCATCTTTTGAACGTTAGAGTTTACTGTACTACATAAACATTGTGTGTAAGTTTCATAACTTAAAACTCTCATGTTAGTCCAAAAACAACCATTGTTGAAGCCAAGCTGCTAAAACGGCGGTTCGTTTCATATTTCATCTCAATATGATGTCATAGTGTGACAAAAGATCAACGCCTACTTTTACATTAGTCTCTTTAGCCCTGCCCACCAACTCATGCGCATAGGAGTAGGCGAGTAAATATGAAAGAGACACAAACTCAGGATCACACAAGCAAGAAAATTATAGAGATTAATCCAAAGATTATGTACAGCTAGCTGGCATTGCTCAAAGAATCTGGGAATGTCCCAACTCACAAGTGTGAGTAGCAATGCTTTTGCCATGTGTCACTCACTTTTGCTTTGTCTGTTACAGATCGTTTGATATGTAAAGAGTATTTATACATTTTTAACCACAATGACACAAATTGTTTTCAAAGAACATCACAGCGATGTCCATTTATTATTTTAATAAGCAAAATTGTTAGCCAATTATAGTTGTGAGCGTTTGTTTTTTAATTGTAGTTGTGAGCGTTGTCGTTTTATTATTTTAATAAGTAAAATTTTTGGGTTTTTTTGAGAAAATAGCCTATTAATATAAAATTATCCACCTTACTCTTCCTGTAAAAATGGGCAAAACCGCAAATTGGTGTCTTACCATATTATTTTAATGTATTATCTTAATTATGAACACACTGGTTTGTAGTGCAAACAGTTTAACCCTTTACTGCACATTGTTATTCTTCTCTACAGTGGCTATTGAACCAGAAGTCTCGCCCACAGGCTTATTTCCGCGTTGAAAAAGAAGGTGGATAGTGTTTTTTGATGTACAGTTCTTGCTAACATTATAGGTGGACCTTTATAAGAGAACATTATAAATTAAAAAGAATGTAGTTCATGGCCTTTTATAAAGTATTAAGACAAGGACTGGAGATGGTTTCGTGACAGAGGTGAAGAGGAAGAGAATGATGGGTAGAAGGTGAGGTCCCCACCTGTTGGGAGGAGGTGACGGTACTCTTCAGGGTCTCTAGCTCAGATCTGCTGGACATGAGCTCGGCTTGTAGAGCTTGAAGCTGCTCTAACTGAACCTTCTCCTGCTCGTGCACATACATGAGGATAGGGATGTGTAAGACAAGCAAACTATGGATACAGCAGGCAGAGGGAGTGTGTGTGTGTGTGTGTGGCGAACCTGCTGACTGGCAGTATCCTGAGCAGCTTTCAATCTGTCCTGCATCTCTTTTTTCACATTCTCCACCTCATCCTGGGCGGCACGGGCCACCGTCATCTGACGCGTCACCTCAGCATTCTGTGAAACACATGGACATGTACAGTTTAGCACAGATCCCAGACTCTTGGCTGACCCAGTTCTGGACATGGCACAAGGACATAGCACCCACTGTGAAGTGTCTCAGTGGTGGGATCAGAGCGTGCTGCTGAATGGGAGCGAGTGTGATCAGAGGAACACAGTGCCAAGTTTCATCTGTGCAAGAAATGGAGTAGAGTCTGCAGGGAAAAAAGTCTGGTGAAGGAGCTAAACCACCTGCAGGTTTACTGACAGGCCTGACACTGGAGCTCAAGTCAGCAGTATGTAGTGTGCACACTGAGTCTGTGCAGTATGCAAATTCACAATCTACTATCTACACAGGAACACAGAATACCAACTGCATTTGCCAAAACATGCATGCTGAGTGAGATATTGTATCCCACAACCCAATGTGCTTGACCTTTCATTTCCAGTGTGAAGGAAAAGTGAAATAAATTAAATTATATAATTTTTATTTGGCAATGATGCATTAAATTGATGAAAAGCAACAGTAAAGACATTTATATAATGTTACAAAAAAACGATTTCAAGTAAATGCTGTTCTTTTGAATTTTCTGCTAATTAATTAAAGAATATGTATAGTATATAATAACCTATTTCTGCAAAAATATTAAGTAGATGATGTTTGAGAAGAAATTCTGCATATTAGAATGATTTCTGAAGCATCATGTGACTTTGAATAAACTACATCTAATAGATTACAAAATAGAAAACGGTTATTTTAAATTGTAATAATATTTCACAATATTACCATTTTATTCTGTAATTATGATCAAATAAATACAGCATTTGTGAGCATGAGAGACTTGTTTCAAACTCTTATTGACCCCAGTTTGAACAGTAGAGTCATTCCGTGTCAGATCAACCAAATTTCAGAAAGTTCCCTGGCTCAAATTTTGGATTTTGCTATTGTTTTTTTTTTTTCAGAAGAAAGATAAACATGTAAAGTGATGAAAGCAAAAATATAAATGTCATGGATGTATATTTACAGAGTAATCCACTATTTTGTAGAGGGGCGTCAAAATGTCAGATTCTGTCTGAGATTCAGAGCCAAATTACAGGAGGGCAAAAATAACTTCAGAAAGACGTCAGCATCATAATGTTACTTTCACTCAGAGACTGGTAGGTCTATTAGTAAAACCTGTTGACTTTAGCAATGTTTATTGCATTATGTGCCAAATTGGTAACCATTAAAAATATGGGGAACCAGCACATGTTTTTCTCCAACTTTTTCATGCCTATAACTCAAGAAGTATAAAAGATAACACAATATGATTTCAGATTCTAGTTCTTAATAAACGTTTCTTTTTGAATCTTCTTTTTCAAGGCCCTGTATCATTCAGTCCCAGAGATATGGGATTTTCATACATTTTCATACTTGTATTTAAAGGGGAATGTCTAAAGAATAAGTAATGCTGAAACTAGAAATGTATCAAAACATTTGTGTAGGACATACCTGTTTGAGTGTCATAAATATTATTTTTCCCCAGATTTACATGCCTGTAACTCAAGAAGTATTACATTTATCTTAATATGATTTTAGATTCTGGATCCTAAGAAACTTTTCTTTTGGAATCTTCATTTAAAAGGTCCTGTATGGTTTAATCCTAGAGATATTGAGATCACAGTGAAGCTCCATGACCAAACTCTTGTATCCTACCCATTTTCAATGGTCAAAAACCAAATGTAGTTTTGTGTTTATCTGGTCATCACTGTTAACACAGTCAAATGTGCAAATAATAACAGTAACCCAGGGTTTAAGAATGTACAGTGTGACACATCAGATTATGAATGACCAGGATTAATTGTTAACTCTTAATTCCAATATCTATGGAACTGAACCATATGGCCTTAAAAATGAAGATGCCTAAAGGAAAAGACCTAATATCTAAAAGGGCATTAAGATATCTTTAATGCTTCTTGAGTTGCAGGCATGCAATCTTTGGTTGTGATCATTTGCCCAATAAAAATATGCATATATTCACATAAAGGCAGTGTGTGAACTAAATGTAGTCATCAATTCACCTTCCTCAGCAGGTCAGCGTGGCTCTGGACCAGCTCTGTGTATTTCTCCTTTAACTTGGTGTAGCGTTGCTCATTAGCTTGTGCTTTTCCTACAAAAAAAACACAAATACACAACCAAAATATCAAAAACACAAACTTTGACATGCCTCAGACCTTCCTCTCTGTGTCACAGAACAGTTAGCACCGCTAAGAGCCTCAACACAGGCCTGCAAGCTGGTGAATTGGACTGTGGATTATAAGGTTTATTAGTGTTTGATTGGAGACTGCAGTCAACTAGAGTCCCTTCTGGCTGTGCTCCTCAGCTCCAGAGAGTAAACAGACTGTTTAATGAATATGCACTGCTGTCCTGCTTCTGTACTGACCCTGTACAGCCCTTTAAAGGGATGATTCACCCTAAAATTAAAATTCTGTCATCGTTTACTCATCCTAGTCATATCTTGAAGAATGTTGGTAACCAAAGGTAGCCATTGACGTCCACAGTATAGGAAAAAAAATACTATGGAAGTCAATGCCACCAGTAATTGTTTGATTACCAACATTTTTTTAAAATATCATCTTTTGTGTTCAGCAGATAATAGAAACTTATAAAGGTTTCAAAAAACTTGAGGGAATGTAAATTATGACAGAATTAATATTTTTTGAGTGAACTATCCCTTTAAAATCCTGTAACACTCTTTTTAGAATATAATGATTGCCGATGTTTCCAAAAAAGCAACAGTTTGAGGTGAACCGCTGGGAGTAAATAAACCAAAAAGGAAGGAAGGCCTGTTTTTATATTTACGAAAGAGGAACGGAGCAATGGTTTGTCTTGAAGGCCTAATTTACAGCTCAGTCCGAGTTCTCTAAATATTAACTCTTTCCCCGCCACTGACGAGTTTTTACGGCTTTCCGTGTTTTCACTGTTATACACTCGAGGGCGCTATTACACATCTTCTGAACGAGTACAAAACCTCAGAACAAAAAAACACAAGTGAACAGGACGGAAATCTAGCGATCTCATTTATCAGATGCATATGACAAATAATGCGATCATCAGCAATAGATAGCATATAAATGAAAACTGCATAATGTTATGGAGTAAAATGATGACCCAGGAAGTGGTATATGGCTGTGCAAGCTTTGGAAGTGTTGATGGAAGCCATTTACTGGATTTATGCTTTGATAATTGTACTGAATATTATCCAAATGTAGTTTTTGATAAAAATTTGATTTTCTCACCTTTTTGCTCAAAATTATACATTTTTATGAAACCTACCTATATTCAAGTGTTGATAAAAAATAATGCTATAAGCTAGAATAAAACAAACTTTTAAATTTGTGTATTGCATATTCAAATATTTATACAGCAAAATATACTATAGGCCATCAAATTTTAGTGAAAATCAAAATCGCTGGTGGTGGCTGGCAACTTTCTTCAAAAATGCTGGTGGGGAAAGAGTTAAAGGGGTCAATTCCCTTGACCTTTTGACATATAAGAGGTCACTGTACTATAAAACCATCCTGTAAGTTTCAGAACTCAAAACTTTCTTGTTAGTCTAAAAACAGCTTATATTGAAGCCAATCTCCCAAAATGACATGTTGTGGAATGTACGACTCTATGATGTAGCAGTGTAGCTAAACACCACCTCCGCAGAAGATGATCACTTCCTGTTTAGCCCCGCCCACCAAAAATGCAGTTCCTTCCTTCTGATCCTAACATTGGAAAGTGTGGATGATCTTTATTTTTAAAGAAGATCCAGACTTTGTCAGTAAGAACTCGGCCCTTTCTTCACTTCATTTTACCACGGATTCATTTACAAACAAGACACATTTCGACACAGGATTTTCAGAGAGATTGAAACAAAGACGATGCTGTGTCAACTCTATTGGATCCAACAGTAATGCTGCAACACACAAGTGTGAGTAACTGTTTTTTTTTCATTATCACTATTGTTTTGTCTGTTAAACAGAACGTTTGATATGTACTGAGCATTTATGCGTTTTTAACCTACATCACACCAGCACCCATCTATGAATGATGTACGCTGGCAAACATACAGAACTGTTAGCCAATAATAGCAGTGGACCTCAGAGAACATAACAGAGAACCATAACAGGGTCAAGAAAATTCAATATAATATTTGAAATAAAAAAAGAAATTCAGTTTACTGTATTGCAAATTGTTCCAACAACACACTCTTACTCTCGATTTCGCTCAGGCTGCGCTGCTCTTTCTCGGTGTCCTCTTTGACCCTGCGCAAGTCGTCTAGCTCCGCCCTCAGGAACTCGCTCTCACCCAATGCCTGCTGCTTCAGGTGAGTCTGCTCCGCAAGCTCCGCCTCCAGCTCGTTCACACGCCCCCGCAGTGCTTGACAAAGACGGCCACTCTGAGAAAGACCAAAAGAACGATTATTGTCTCTTTAATTTTCACTTCTCTTCCACTGTACACCACCCTTCAAAAGTAAAATGTCTTCTGCTCATCAAGCCTGCATTTATTTGATCAAAAACATAGTAATCACAGCAATATTGTGAAATGTTTACAATCTAAAATAACTGTTTTCTATTGTAATTTATTTTTAAATTACATTTATTCCTGTGATGCAAAGCTGAATTTTCAGCATTATAACTCCAGTCTTCAGAGTCACATGATCCTTCAGAAATCAATCTAATATGCAGAATACATTTCTGATTATTATCAAATGTTATTCTCAATTTTTGTAGAAACCATGACACTTTCTTAAAACATTTTTTAAAGAATTCCTTTGTAACATTACAGATGTATTTACAATTACTTTTGATCAATTTAATGCATCCTTACTGAATAAAAATATGAATTTCTTAAAAAAAAAAAAAAACACACACACACACACACATTACTGACTCCAAACTTTTAAGTGTTAGCTTATCATCTCCCACTCTTTACCTCCAATCTGAAGGACTCCAGCTCCTCCTTCAGGGCCTGTAGCTCCGCTTTGAGCTGCTCAATCAAACGGTCTCTGAGATGAGAGATACATGATCATGAGTCCTATGTTATAATTTGTTCTAAGAGCTTCCTATAACGTATTAATTATATTCTCCAACAGTATTTCCAAGACTTACTTCTCATCTCTACGCATGCCGTTCTGACTGTTGAAGTTGAACGGGTCTGTAGCAGCTGAGGTGCCAAAGAGGTCATCGAATTTGCTGTCCACAGCGCTCTAATAAAGAAAACAAATCTGTGTCTTTAGAAACTCAAGTTAAAAGGAAATTATACAGAGAGCTGTGGATAGTGAGACTGTGTGTGTTACCGGTAAAGGTGGGATGTCCGTGTCCACCAGGTCTTCTGTCTCTACTACATGTTCGCTCTCAGGGGACGAAGACTCCACTGGAATCACCACCACTGGACTGATGTGTTCGGAGAGGGCTGACGCCCGCAGGAAGTTTGGTGGATTCTGAAGAGAAATGAAGAGAGATATGAAGAAAGGAATCTACTGGAATGTGTTTACAAACCACTTTTCCCAAAACACTTCCTTTCTGGTGGAGAAAACAGACAACCCCACCCTAGTCTCATGCCACTGGTTGAGCTGAAGTCACTATGTTGTGATCATGAAGCTCAAACAAATGATAAAAAAAATAGCTCACTTTGCCTGTAAATTTTAATTTCAAATGTCATGCAAATTGAAGGAATACATGTTGTTTTATAGGGCAGCCTGTAGTATCTTCATGGAGTCCAGCAGAAAATCCTAAGGCTAGAAAACTAAGCAGGCAGATATGTAAATGAGTTACATAATTTCTTTCCACTAGCTGTATTTTTGGACTCAGGTCAGGCAGGAATCTGTTTGGTATGCAGGAGTCTCACCTCAGGAAGTTGTGGGATCTGAATCAGTCTCTTGAAATACTGCAGGTTACTGGAGCGATAGAACAGACTCTTCAGCCTGGAGAGAGAGAAACGGAGCGAAAGGAAAAGATTGAGAGAGTGAGAAATGATAAAAGAATAAAATAGTGGCAGTCTGTGTGACTCATGGCAGCTGGATAGTGACTGACAGACTCACTTCTTAAACTGCTCCTGGAAGCGATCCCTGTGGCCCTGCAGAGTATCTGCTGGCAGACCTGGAAGACAAGGGTGCACAAGACTGAGAGCGCACACTATTTTACATTCTATTTTGATTACATTTTGTTATAATAGCCAAAGGAACAACACCAAATACAGAACAAATACAACTTCCCTACTACAATATACACAGTGTGAACAGCACAATCCACATTGAACCCGATCTTTTCAATTCCAACTTGGGCCACTTCCATCTGTGGGCCTAAATCAGATTCAGGTCAGATGTTTTGCAACGTGACCGCAGTCTAAACAGCCAATAGAAATTTATACGTCTTTTAAGTCATTCTAGATCGACGTTTGTCATAATTCCGTGCTGACGGGAGTCACTCCAAAGATTTTACATAACTGTATTTCTTTGATCACTCAGTGAATAATTTTATGGTGAATTACAGAGACAGTGCTATACAAGCTAAAATTACTAGATTTTACAGTAACTATTTAAAAACTTTGCTTTCTTTCTCCTCATCTTCATCCTTCTTATCGCCTGCTCACAAATTCGCAGGCTTTTGCGGCACATTAGTTTATAAATGAATGTGTAAACAATCCAGTGACCTGTTTACTTTCATATGACAATGCATTTCTTGCCATCTTGTTATTGTTCTTTGCCGTATGCAGGTCAGTTCAGCACCGTCATTCATTCACACTGAAATCTGAATTGAGTACTAATACTTGTAGTGTGAACACAGCCTTAGTGGCCCAAATCAGAATCATTTGTGCTGTTCACATTGTTGAGATCTGAGTCACATATAAGCAAAAAAGCAGATTTGGTCCACTTCTGTCTGCAGTCTGAACATAGCCTTTGTGTGTGAAGAGAGAGATGTGATTTATGGACTCACAGGAGTGGAGTTTGAAGAGTAGTTTGACGGTGTAGTCGTACAAATGACTGGAGTCCAGAATGACCTGGATAAGTGGGGCCAGACGACACTGACCAGCTGCTGTCACCGACACAGAGCGAGACATATCCAACGAGCTGAACACTGTGAAGAATACAGCAGAAGACACTCCCATCATTCCACAGATAAATATGTGCATACACATAATTGATAATAATTTATATTAACTATTTATAATAATAATTTTAAATGATCATAAAATTATTTGTGTAAATATGTTATAATATGCATATATCAATTTACAATAATCTTATTCTTGGACATTTTGTCGCTTTTATATATATATATATATATATATATATAGATATATGGACATATATATATATATATCTATATATATATATATATATATATATATATATATATATACACACACACACACACACATATACTAGGGGGTGTAATGATACACATATTCATATTGAACCGTTCAGTACAAGGCTTTCGGTTAGGAACTTGCGACACAAACACAAAAGAAACCGCTAGATTAAAATCAGCACAGCCAGCGAAGGAACAAACGCAAACGGTTTTGAACGAGCACACCTTTTTTTTAACAACCACAAAGTTTCGTTGTCTATATATATATATATATATATATATATATATATATATATAAACATATGTTTGAAATACTCAATTGAAAGCCTCAATTCTCAATTGGCAAGTTGTATTCCTTTATTGTATGAATCCCTTTTTCACACTATTCCCTTCAACATGCTGTTTTTCTCAATCTATCCCTCTCTCATTGCCCACTTCCTCATTCACATTCACCCCCACACTCCCTCCCTCCCTCCGTCCGTCCGTCTCTCTGGTGATCAGTGATACAGGCTCCTGTGAGACCCCGTCTTCTCGGCACACAGAGAGGTGTGGTTTCCTGTGCCAGGGAGCTGCGTTTCAGCCAACAACACTCGCATTAACTTCTCCCTAATGCTTCCAGCAAAGGCACACTGAGATCAGTCAGTGTTCCAGCTAGATTTCACTGCCTGTTTCAACAGAAACATCTATCCCGATAGAGATGTCACCTGTTTTTTTAC
Organism: Cyprinus carpio; assembly: GCF_018340385.1. NCBI lineage: Eukaryota > Metazoa > Chordata > Actinopteri > Cypriniformes > Cyprinidae > Cyprinus > Cyprinus carpio. The sequence goes on from NC_056611.1 coordinate 13,065,706, forward strand.
TCTAAAATGGACATTAGCTATTCTTTACTGTGAGAATTTTTTTCAGGCATACTATTCAAGTAGATTAAAGCTGTATTTGTCTGCCTACAATCTACTTAGAAAACAGCATAACCAAAATAACCGCCAAAGACTCTTCTGGTGCTCAAACACCTGCACTTCACTTTAAACTTACCGCCTAAGAAAAGGTTCAGCTCACAATCCAAGTAATCAAACATCTCCACCGTCAACTGGAAGCTGCATGTTTTGAGAGGAGAGGAAACATGATTAAGTCCCATCCCACGAACCCACAGAGCAAGTATAGAACTTTATTTAATAAAACAGACTGAAAAGAAACACAAAGCTTGTGAGAAACAAAGCAATACTCACAAATTATTGACGTCGTTCTCACCCGCCTCATCAAGCTGTCTGTTTGACATCTGAAGGTTGCCTGGGAAACGGGGATTCTGGGAAAGCAAGTGGGGTAAATGTTATATTTGTGAGAGTCTGACAGCACAGCCTTTTAAAATACTCATGAAATGGCTTGACAAATGCTAATTTCTGTCCTGTATTGACACATTTCATATTGACGCATGAAAGCAGGGCCAAAACACATGAAAAAGCTTGTCTGGGTTTAATAAAAAGAAAAATCTAGACAACAGCCATATTGCAAGACATACTGCCAAACCATGGTTATCTACAAAAAAAATATATTAAAAAAATAAAAAATATTTTATTTTTATTTTTAATAATACTGCATATATAAATAGATAAAAAATTAAATATATTACACTAAAAATCCATGTATTCTTTTTTTAATGTGTGTGTGTGTATATATTATTTTAATATATTTGTATTTACATTTTTATTGTATATATTTGTTATTATATGTATATTTGTTCCGTGCTTTTTTGTTTTTGGTAATTTTTGTTATTTTTAGGACTAACATTTAGTTGTCATGTGGTCACAGAATAACTAAATGAAGACTGGAAATAAAGATCTGAGGAGGAGAGTTAGAAGGTGGGTGTTCTGCTGAAACCTCCTTCAAGATCTCAATCACTCACTTTGATGTGAAACTCCATTTTGGTGATGAGCAGTTTGAGGTAGATGCTGCACAACTTGCCGTAGCCTTCACTCAGATGACCCTGAGAAGAGAGAGAGCAGTGTGAGGGCAAGAAAAACACTGAACACTTCAAAAGGAAATGATGCCGTTTCCCTTCCGAAACAGCTAATGAGTCCTCTTCTTATTCTCAGCTTATCAGCTTACTTTACAATCCAAAGTATGAGTCACTGTGGGCAGATTAAAGTCATGTTTGGTGTTTGTTAGCATGTTTGGTGTACACACATAATAGGACCAGCTGCAAGTCAAGTTAATGAGCTCATTCTTTCACTTCCTGTTCCCTTCAACATTTACTGTGACATCATAACAGGAAGGGGACAGAGCTGCTCGCAGAAAATGTTTCTCCTGAGTCTAATCCTGCAGCACGTTATTGACAAATGCTCAGAGGGAGGCAACTAAAGGTCTTTCCAGTAGACAAAAGTTGCAATTCAGCATGTTCCATCTGACCCTTCCTGTTGGCTAATGATACACAGCTGATCGTAAACTGCATTAGAAACACTTGCATTGCTGATAATGATGCTAAAGTCAAGATGAAACAGCATTTACAAGCCACTGCATCAGGGCTGCTCATTTAATGGAAAGAAATCTGAAATTGCAATATGGTTTAGTGCTATTATCAAATTGCAAAGGCTGCGATTTAATTAAAAATATATATAGACCGTGTTTTAGAGTGAAATGCAGCACTGTGGGTTTTTTGTTGTTGTTTTTTGTTTTTATAACTATATAAATTTTGGAAAGTTTCCAGCCTCTGCTGCCTTCATATATGAGGACACAAACACATAAACATAATCTCTAGAACTGCTCCGAGAATCACTTCATGAGCATTTTACTGTTTCTCTGACAAAAAAAAAAAGAAAAAAAAGATTGTCATATCATATACAAACAGAAACTTCAAGGTCTTCGCAGCAACCTATCAAAATAAAAGATTGGTTTAACTTGAAGAAACTGTGGCAGAAAAGTGTAAATAAAGAAAATAAGCAATTATTTTTATGAAAATTAATTAGAGCTGATTTTGATTAAATTTAATGAACTCATTAAAATGTAATCCCAAAAAATTGAGAAAAAAATAAAACATTTCATAGGGCCTTAAAATTTTTTGTTAAACTTAATAAAATGATGTTAAATTGTGTAAGTTTCATTATTTCAATTAATTAGAAATGCTTTTTGATTAAGATTTTTTAACCATTAAAATGGAGTCTAGAAAAATTCAAATGGAAAAAAAAAACAGAATTTAGAAAAAAATTAATTGGATTTCATAGGGCCCTAGACATTTTACAATAATAATAATATTTCTTATTTTGCTTCATTTTTTATTTAGTAACAACAATTATTATTATCATTATCATCATACTGATACATAATCTCAAAATATTTAATAGTAGATGACAACTGTGCTGAACAACATAATATAAAAATTCTAGATAAAAGACCAAAAAGAATAGAAACATCCAACGTCACACTTCATAAGAGAGCTTCATATCAAGATATCAAGGATGTTTGACTAGTACACTCATAACAAGCAAAGCTATGTAAGCGCTCCTCCAGAGTGACAAACACACGCTCACATCATCGTTTGCTAAATACAGATCATCTCTGCGCTGAGGTTAGTGTGTCTGACTCATACACAGAATGCCAAGCTATTCAGCTGTCAATCAGCAGAAACGAAATGACTTGCTCACTGACACACTGACAGTTTCCACAATGAGATGAAAACTCAAGGGAACTCGACAGGGCCTCATTCAAAAGGACAGAGTTGTATTGAGCGAGCCTCCAATTTAGTTGGAAATCATTAAACCCTGCAGCCACAACTTGTATTCACACGCTTACCCACATCCTGCTCATGTCATTCAGGTCGGCCTTGTGCCGCATGGAGTCCTTAATGACCTGAGTTGACAGAGAAGAGGAGGAAGAGTTGAGTCAGCATTCTAAAAACTTTCTAAAAAGAATTAAAAATTCTAAAAAGATACCTATTCTTGCAAAATGTACCTCAAAATATATTAAATTAAATTAAAAAAGCTCATTTAAATTATTTTAATCAAATTTAAATAAAATTTAGATATCAACAGAGAAGGGTGTTTTATAGCCAATATGTGAGAGAGTATAAGCATAGCACACACAGACTGAATAATTTCTATTGATAATTTTCAGTATGGAATGGAATATGAAAATGTATTTTGGACTGAACAATCTGCATATGCAGCACTGTCTTGATTTTGCCAAAAGGTATCATAGATGGCCGCATAATGTTGCTGCCTAACTTTCTGAACAGATTTTGTGTCATGAATGTGCCTATGATGCCGTAACATCCTGTCTAAGCAGACAGCTGATTATGTTTTTGGAACAGGGCTTGCGAGAGTTTATTCAATATGGATCACACACACATCATGTGTCACTGATGCATGCAACGTTTACTATGTTTTAAGTGTGTGAGAAAAATAAATGAATTAAATGGAGAGCCAGATATCAACTAACCAAGAGATTGAGAGAAAGTGAGAGTTAGACGTGTGAGAGATAATACGGTTGTATGTACTCACGTTTGGATGGCCGTCCCTCAGCAGCTTGTGGAAGACGTGACAAAATTTCCAGCAGAGCACTGCATTGCTGGAAAGGGGGAGGCGGTTGACAGCAAGCCAGAATGTGTGAGCCCCCTTCTCATGATGCGTGCCCAATATGCACGGTGAAGATGCCAGTCAAGGACAAAACTGAGGGGTGTGGGATTTAAATTCTGCTTCTCTGAGATTTCCGCATCTGTCCAGACACTCTAGATACCTGATCCTAACCAAACTGCATCATATAAATGAATAAGTACTGGAGCAAAGAAACACTTATGTGCAGCTACATGCAGTTACACATACACTATATGGACAAAAGTATTGAGACACCCCCATCTAATTAACAGGTTTGACTATTTTAGTAATTTCCATGAGTACAAATATTAATGTTAAAGCATATAATGATATTCTAGGGAATTGTGCGCTTCTAATTTTATAGCAAGAGTTTGAACAGGACCCTTTTCTATTCTAACATGACAATGCCTCTGTGGACAAGGCAAGGCTCAAAAAGAAATGATTGATTGAGTCAGTGTGGAAGAACTTGACTGGTCTGCAGAAACCCAGCTGAACACCTCTGAGGTGACTTTAAATGCAGACCTTGAGCCAAAAACTCATGGAAATAACTAAAGTAGTCAAACCTGTTCATTAGAAGGGGATGTCCAAATACTTTTGTCCATACAGTGTATATTTATCTAAATCTAATATATAAACCAGACAGCCAATACATGATACAATTATTTGCATATATTATGATACAATTAAATTTAAACAATAATACAAGCACAGTTATGGGCTGATGCTGCTAAAATTTATAAAATAAAATACCCTCAGATCAGATTCTTCAAAATACAATCAAGTAAACAAAAAAAAGCAAATTTAAAAGCTCTTCAAGTTTAAAGGGGTCATATGATGTTGCTAAAAAGAACATTATTTTGTGTATTTGGTGTAATGCAATGTGTTTATGTGGTTTAAGTTCCAAAAAACACATTATTTTCCACATACTGTACATTTTTGTTGCTCCTCTATGCCCCGCCTTTCTATAACGCGTTGATTTTTACAAAGCTCATCATTCTGAAAAGCGAGGTGTACGCTGATTGGCCAGCTATCCAGTGCGTTGTGATTTGCTGAATTCCTCAAGCGTGTGACAGTTGCGTATCGCGCCATGTAAACATAAAACCATGTCTGCTTTTGTGATCGGAGAAATGACAAACAACAAGCGCTACTCTACACTGCTCAAAACTCACGTTTGAATCATCAGTGGCAAATTCTTTAAAGGCACAATATGTAAGTTTTTTATATTAATATATTATATCCCAAAACCACTAGAACATTGTTATATATTTTGCTGTCTTGTGTACTTACATTATCCCAAATGTTTTGAAGAATGTTTAAATCCAGAGAAATAAGCAATTTTAAGTGTAACGCTAGTGTAACAGACTTTGTCCATAGTGTGTTGCCTCCCAATGATGTCATACACCCTCGATTTTTCCGGTTTTATTTAGTTGAAAACATGGAAACCCCAAAGACACTTTAATATGTTATGCATATTATTTATATAGAAAGGTGATGAATGCACAGAGTAGCATTATAACAGAATTTTCAATACACTCAAATGTATCTAGTATAAAACAGCACTGTTTTACCCCACATACGCATTACCGGAAGAAGTGGAAGCGGTCGACTGTGGCATAATAAAAGCTCTGCTGCTATCGAGCCGTATGTATAGTGCTTGTCCTTCATTAGCAATCACTTCAGCAGCCTCGTTTCACTTCCACAAAACTTACATATTGTGCCTTTAAATATGAAAACGTACTTACAGACTGTGAACAGCCGGCATTGTAGGCTACTCTCAGGAAATAGTCTTCTGTAAAATGTGCTGCACACATCTGAATATTTGGGTTGAACTGTTCTGGAACAGTATTGAAATACAACTTAACCACTGATCTAGTGGTGTCCTCTTTTGCAAGACCAAACAAAGTAGTTTCGCTTTCACCACGAAACACACAGCGTCTCCACGACATGGCGCAGGCAACAATGCTACAGCGAGAATCAAAGTTATGCCTTCTTTCTTTGTGTGAACATTTGGGCGGCGTTATGCAAATCTTCCCACACAGTTATGTAGACATGTGGGGGCGTGTTTACATGAGCCGTTTTAGGAGGGCGTGGACGAGTCTAAACTTTTATAAAGAATATCTCTTTGGGTTTTAGACTTAAGTCTTTGCACCTTTAGGGATCTTATCTATTCATGCACAGCTTATAACACTCCAAAGAGAAAGGAAAATTTGAAATTGCATCATATGACCCCTTTATAATATTGGCAGGTGAATGGGTCTGTAAATAATCTAAAATAATATTCTAAAATAACTGAATAAAATAATATAAAATAAATATAAATATATTTTCTTTCCCAAAAGTAGGGCACTCAATCACCAGAATATAATGAAACTATGGTTCCCTATCGAAAGATAACTCCCGTTGCATCATCATTCTAATATGCTGATTTGCTGAAGCCTGATTGGTTAACGTTTGTGAGATGGTTTCGTCGATGAAGGAGAAGATTCTGTTGTTACTCCGAGCCAACTTATATAGCAGTCAGCTCCGCCCCTTCTGGTGGGCTTTTGCGCCATTGGTTTGTGCAGCTACACAAAGGTTAACCAATCAGGCTTCAGTAATAGAGTAAACAGGAGTTACGCAAGTAACCGGAACATTATTTGGTTATTTAGTGATGCCATTGTCAACCAGTAGATTTGAATTTTGTCTATTTTAAGGTTACTGGGTGCGGCCGTATGCTTATTCATCATAAAATAAGCATCATAATTCTAATTGAACCCTCATATTCCTTCATAGTTATCTTTCAGGGCAACACAAATAAAAGGATATTCCTGGCATGCTTCTCTTTGACAGCAATCTCCTGTGTGTTGATGGCTTTGTTGATGCTCACTGCCTGTAAAAGAGGAAGAGAGGAAGTTCAAATTAATTTCTGGGGCCTTTCCTTCAGCAATGTTAAAGATAAAAAACCAGCTCATGGCAGAAGAGTCTTCCTGTGTGCTGAGGCAAACAGTGAGTTTTAGTGTTTCACTAGAGCCTTATTGAGCAACTTTAACCACCGCTGCGCAACTGCCACTGAATACTAATGAAATTGAGCTCAAGCAGTGTTTGACAGCCAGCATGACCTAAAACACTATTACCGCTTGGGCTACATCCTTCTAATAGTTTATGATTCATCGCTCAACTATATACATACTGACAACGTCGAGAGCTCTGATGCAAAACAATCTTGTGAGAGATATCGAAAAAGCATTAGCCATATGTTTTCTTTCCTGTTCAGTTCACAGATGCCAAATTGCCATCAGTTCTAGGTACCTTCACAACGTAAACAGTGTTTCTGTTTAAACAAGCATCATATTTTCAGCATGGTCAGCTGAACGTAATGAACCCTTATCGGCCCATCAGATAATGCACATGGTTGCATGAGCCTGGCAGGTGTGGCAGGGCAGTCGAGTCTCTGTCATGCTTCCTCTAAAATAGCTGAAACTCCTTTTATTCAGAGAAACAAACACTTTAGCTCTAAAACAACAGTTATAAAAAAAAAAAATTAAAAATCGCTAGGCAATACTAGTGCATTTCTGATGCAAAAGCTGCTCAAAAAGATGTTTTTGGCCAAATTTTACTCACACTGCATCTACTGTATGTGTTACAGAGCAGACCCATGATTACATGCTCATGTGATGTTGCTGTGCTATATGGTCATGAAAACTATCATTTGCATGCATTTTTTAGCACTGCGGTTTAAAAACAAGTCATTTTAAGAGTTTTTGCATCACAGGAATAAATGACATTTTAAATATACTGAAATAAAAAGAAACAGTCATTTTAAATCATAATAATATTTCACAATATTGCTATTTTTACTATTAAAACACTGTAAAATATTACTGAATTTGGAATGGTAGTTTAAACTTTGAAAATACTTTGCTCTGGACCAAAAATAAATCTGAAAATTTTTGTTGAAGAGGCTGGCAGAAATTCTGATGAGTATGCTGAGAGAATGCTGTTGTAGTGTGTAGTTCTGTCTTCATCCCTGTGCTGGCTTCTGCTGCCAGACACACTGTTAAAGGTGACAAGGCATGGCTTTGTGTAGACAAGATGGATCTGTTGGATGAACATCTCATTAAGTCACAGCTGTGATCTCAAACACAACAAAGATGAAGAAAGGACAGCAGATTGGAAAAATCAATTCAGGTTTCATATAGACCAACCCAACAGAATGTTTTCAGGCAATGCTCTAATGCTAAAAACAATACATTGACTAAGAAGTGGGTTTCTTCCATCCCTTCTCCAACAACCAATAATGCATTCAGAGCTGATAAGCATATGACTAGAACCGTCCGTGAGCCATAAAGTCTATAAAAAGTTAATCAGTAGAAATGATGTCAGTAAATTTCCAGTATAAGGAAATGAAGACCTTTAAAAATCAGGCAAAGACTAAGGCAATTTGAAAGAAAGGAATATATCGCAAAACTGCAATTGAATGCGTTTTTTCCCATTTACATGTTATCTGGCATATGTAAAAGTCACATGATCATTCTTTAATGTAATATAACGTGGTCGCGGCCACTCTAGTCAATGCTTGTTTATACCAACATTCTCCACGCTGCTTCATTGAAGATACATGCATATGTCTCCTTTGATTAAAAATAATGGCTACAATATATGTCGGTGAATCTACAAACATCCGTTGCCGTGACTTATTGTGAGAGGGAAAAAATTACGTTTTAGTCATATAACATCAGTTCTAAAGTGACTGAGACCCCCCGACAGCAGGTTGTCCAGATGAACACCAATAGCAGCTATTAAGGATGCACCGAAATAAAAATTCTGGGCCGAAAGCAAAACTTCTGGATGCACTTGGCCGAAAACCGAAATAATGCTTTGTAATAATTATTTATTATTTTATTAAAGAATATAAAGTACTTTTGTAAGACTTTTTAATTTAACTTAATTTTAAAGACATTGACTTTAAAGCAAATAAATGATGTCTGCTAGATAACTAAATGTAAAAATAAAATAACCACACTTTTATTGAAAGTAACAATTAAATTGGACAGAAAATATATTAATATTAAATAATGTAGCCTATTATTTTTATTCAGGTCTGTGCAACAGAATCAGATAACTGTTTTTTTTTTGGACTAATTATCCAAATATAGTCCTACAAAACTATTATTATCAGAGCAGATCAGTGAATGAGAGGGTATCATCATTTTACCAGCGTTGCCCAGTACAGCTCTACTGCAGCATGTTACAGCACTAATGCAAACAGGAACTAGTGTACTACATACACATTTCCAGTCCAGTCATGAGCGGTACACGAGCTGAATGCACATTCATAGAGCAGAATATTGAGCAGCGCTTCACAGCGTGCAGTGATGATGTCTAGAGTTTACACTGAACACTGCCGGATGGTGCAGCATGGTATATATTTTCGGACATTTTTTTCTTTCAGCTGAAAACGCCATTTTCTGCAGCCGAAAATTGTATGCATCCCTAGCAGCCATAGCAAGACAAGTTGGTCATTCCAAACTGTGATTTCTAGAATACTGCTTTTTTACAAAGTCACTAACTTATGCAATTCCCCCAGAAATGTTGGTCACCCACCAAAAACAAATGCATGAGAGGACAGGATAATGCAGAGAATCTCAATGGGGAATCGCTTCAACACTGCAGCTGGAATTGCTCTCCAGTTTAGCACTGAACAGGGTAAGGATCTGTCTTGGCATACAGCGTCTCATTGTTTAAGAGAATTTGGACTGAAAACCCACTCTGCACAGTGACCAACCCTCTCATCAGCAGAAAGAATCAAAAGGCTAAGTTCACATTTCCTGAGAAGCATGTTGTATGGAGAGAGGAGAACTGGTCCAAGGTTCACTTGATGAGAACTAAATGAGAGCAAGCTTAATTTATTTGGGTCCGATGAGAAACATTATGTTCATCATCAAACTGAGGAAAGACTGAACCCAAAGTGTGTAAAGACTGGTGGAGGAGCAAGTGTCATGATTTAGGGAAAGTCTTATACAGCTACATGGCAGAGTGAATGCAAATGCCTATCAGAACCTCCTGCAGCAACATGCAGTTTCTTCCCTGCAAGCATCTCTCAAACAGTCTGCAATTTTCATTACACTGCAAAACAGGTAAAGCAGTTCCTTGAATCTGAAAACATTGGCGGCCCAGAGTCCTGTTCTAAACCCAGTTGAAAATCTCTGGAAAGCCTTTAGTGGCAAAGTTATGGCTAAGAAACCCACTACAGTTACCGAACTGTGGAAGAGTGGAAGATGATCACACCAGAGCAGTGTGAGGGACTAGTGATATCCTGCAGCAGCAGAGGCGCTGGAGTCATTCAAAGCAAGGGCCTCTACACTTCCTACTAATTTCTGACTGCTGTAACCACTAGAAGTTGTAGTTGTAATATTTCTTCGTGCTACAATTATTGCTCTTCTCTAATTTTGATCACTGTGTTTTCCACAAAATAAAGGTTTCTACTAGCATGGTACAGCCACAACTAGAATTCCTGTTTTGAACGATGAAGACTACATTATTTCTGACAAAAAAATCAAGTGTTCATAGATTGTTGTCTAATTTTGATTTCCACTAATAGATAGTTTTTATTGTGTGAGCAAAACATAGCACAATATTTTTTTTTTCATTTTTTTTTAATGTTCATCTTGAAATAGGCCTATATTACTAAAAAATAAAAGTTATTCTTAGTGACGTGAAAAAAGTGATGTGACATACAGCCAAGTATGGTGACCCATACTCAGAATTTGTGCTCTGCATTTAACCCATCCAAAGTGCACACACAGCAGTGAACACACACACACAGCAGTGAACACACACCCGGAGCAGTGGGCAGCCATTTATGCTGAGGCGCCCGGGGAGCAGTTGGGGGTTCGGTGCCTTGCTCAAGGACACCTCAGTCGTGGTATTGCCGGCCTGAGACTCGAACCCACAACCTTAGGGTTAGGAGTCAACCTCTCTAACCATAAGGCCACTACTTCCCCTTAGATTTACAATAACAGAACTGCAGTGTCATCCTGCACAAAAAATGATGCTTTATTAGTTTTTCCCTTGATACCAGAGTGAGTAACTAAATTTACTGGTTTTGCATTTCAAAGAAGCTCTCCAAACAGCCTGTTATGCCACAAGTAGTTTATTCAATTCCTCGCCTACAGCAATATCAACCCATTAGACACTTAATTACTGTGGCACTTTTTCTATATGGAGCTGACGCAAACTTGTTAAGCAAAGCTTATGTGACTGAGTGATGAACTGCAAACATCTGCGTTGCAAAGCGTTCTGACAGTCATGCTGTATAGAACTGCCAAATGCACAATATCAATCAAATCAATGGGATCTTCGACAGGAGTAATGCACTGCAGGGATATTAAGGCCAGCTGTCCTCATGTGACCCATCTGCCGGGAGAGGAGACTGTAAGGAAATAGCTCTCCTCATGCTGAGGTTTATACTTTAACCCACGATGCTCCACAATTACACAGGCAGGGATGCTATTAGAAATAATTAGTGGACAACTAGTTACAACTGAACTCTATTATTTGGGGGTGGGTGATTTTATGCTTGAATATGGAAGAATAGAAAATAGGAGTGTCCAAAATAAAGAAAAGAAAAAACTTTTTCAAATCTAGATTTTCTAAATTTTCAATGATAAACTTCTCCTTGAGTGTACATTTGAATTATTATTTTAAAAAATGTTTTTAAATATACACTACATTTCAAAAGTTTGGAGTCAAAACATTTTTTTAAACAAGTTCAATTTTTTTTATTGATGCAAGAATGCATACAAATTTATCAAAAGTGACAGTAAAGACATTTACAATGTAACAAAAGATATGCATTTCAAATAAATGTTTTATTCATCAGAAAAATCCTAAAATGTATTAAGATTTCCACAAAAATAATAATTAGCACAACTGATTTCAACACTGATAAGCAAATCAGCATATGCTGAAAATTCAGCTTTGCATCACAGGAATACATCAAAATATATTTAAATAAAAAAAAAAACTATTTTGAATTGTAATAACATTAATATTAATAATAATGTTTCGGTTTTCACAGATTTTTTTTTTTATCAAACCTTCTTTAAAATGTCTTATTGACCTCAAACTTTTAAATGATATTGTATTTTTTCAAGGTAAAAAGTATGTTTTTTGAGTATCATGAATTATTAAATCATAAATTTTCCACCACATGACATTTTACAACCTAAACTAACCTTGCTTTATCAAATTATGTTTTTTGTTTTTTAAAGGAAAGTATTAATTTGGTCAACAGGGATCTTGATTAAAAGTAATTTTCTGTTTTGTTTTAATTTGGCAGACAAACGTTACCCCGAGAACTAGCTAAATTAATTTGAATTCAGAAATTTCCATTAAAAATGGAATAAAACTGAACAATACATAAATGAATTAATCTGGGGAAAAAAAAAGCAGACCCATGCAGTCAAATCCTGACGCTCGGGGTGAGCCGATCAACTGTGGTCACATCCATATGGTATCTTGTCTCAGAGGTAGTTTCACTGGGGTCTTCTGATGTCTCTTTTAGATCTTCCTATCTTAGATCACCCTGTCCTTCCCCATATCTGACTGACTGAAGAATGCGGGTCCTCCTGGCACTGTGGCCAACCCAAACAACTTCACAGCTTCCCATTTTGGGTAATCTCACTACTTTGAGGGGGTTCAGAGCACAATCACTTGCAGAAGCATTGCTGATAGAGAGCAATGAATGAGGCATTGGTCTGTGGCTTCTCTTCAGCATTTTCTGAGGTGTAGGTGTAAAACAACTAAAAATACCTCTTGACTTCCTGAGGTGTTCACAAGACTAAGTTTGAACCTGAAAACACCAAAACTCTCTCACACCCTACAAGAACATGCACAGACTTCTCCTTTCTTGTGGTGTTGATGAGTGGGGGGACTGACACTCACACTTGTGTCACTTGAGTTTTTTTAGCAAACACAGTCTTCTGCAAACCACTCCACTTATCTTAAAGGTCACAGCAGTGAAAGGCGTCAGTGTACTGGGTTACGAAACTACTTTTTCCTCATGAAAAGACAATTTTTACATGTTACCCGTATATGACTCAAACTTCCTCTTTCAGGGAACATTCAGTCAACGCCTAGTTAGGGCTCTGGAGTGGAAAAAAAAAAAAAATACATTCACACTAAACAATCATGCCATGACATCACTAAGGGAGTGATGTCATTAAAAAGCAATACATGGCCAGTAAAATTGATTTACAGGTCTATTTTTATTATATTTATGAAGGTATTTTTTTCTATATATGTTTTTCTCATCAAATGCAAATGTATCTTTCATTATTGCACTTTATACTTACAGGGCTGCTGAATGCTTGAATCTGATTGGTGTGCAATTATTTTCAGGGAAACACACAGGCAGGTCTTGACAACATTTTATGTCCATATTACTTTGCCAAATGATTTTAGTTATTTCAAAGGTCCTTACTGCTTACAACAACAAAAGAATCAAAACCCACAATGAGACTGACCAAGCAAATAAATATAATAAACAATATGATAAAAATGACAAATTATTGTGTTCCCCACAAAATTACATTTCAACTTAAAAATAAAACAATGCAGAAATATTAAAGCAAGAAATGAAGAGATGCATTAATGACGTTTTCTTCCAATTTTACGCCCCTCCTGTGAAACAGCATGGTGGCTCAAATCAAAGGTCATCAACATCACAGGCCAGCCTTGGCCTACGGGCCTGATTTGGACATGTCTGCACTAAACCTTTAACTGCATATCCCTATAATAAAAATGTATGAGCTAACATTTTAAATATCTAGGGCATTTTTCAAAATTCTGTTGCATATTTGCCCCAAGCCCTGGTTAAATTCTGACGCTTTTGCATGACTTTTCAGTTTCAGCAGTGTGCTGTAGTGTGGCATGCTTTACTCAATCTAACTCAAGTGGTTTTAAAGAAATAGTTCATGCAAAAATGTACATTTGCTGAAAATGTTTTCACACTCAGGCCATTAATAAGTTTGTTTCTAGACAATATTATGGATTGAGGACTCATATTTGAGCTGAAATCAATGGTTTGAAGTTGGATTTGTTTGTTTGATGGATTTGTTTCTTACAAATGCGCAGCTCCTCACTTTACAAGATGTTAGTGGTGTGGATTATTTGATGATTATTGTGATGTTTTTATCAGCCGTTTAGACTCTCATTCTGACGGCACCCATTCACTGCAGAGGATCCATTGATGAGCAAGTGACATAATGCTAAATTTCTCCAAATCTGTTCTGATGAAAAAAACAAACTCATCTACATCTTGGATGTCCTGATGGTTAAATATATTTTCAACAATTTCATTTGTGGGTGATCTATTGCTTTAAAAGAATATAAGTATTAAGTATTGTTTCTATGCACGTTCTTGTCATAATAATAAAATGTTCACTTCTAATTCATCTGTCGAACAATAGAGAATTATAATAGCAATGCTGTGGTCATAGGTTCAATTCTATAGGGAATGCATGAACTGGTAAAATGTAAGTAGCTTTGGATAAAATCATCTGCAAAATGCATAAAAAATAAAAAGTAAATAAAACAAAATAAAAAGTTTGATGGTGATTAAAAATGATTAAACTCAAATACATAGTAACCATTTACAGCACTGAAAATATACAGTTTTTCCTATAAGTTTTGAACCTAAAATCTGGTTAAATCCTGTTCTTGTGTTCTTATTTGTCCCAGACGAAACACATCTGAGGTGAAGAAGTGGAGCAGGTTTATGAAAAGGCCTCACAGGTCTTTTGGTTAAAGAAAAGGAACTGAAGTTCTGTAACAATAATAACAGTGTAATTGAAAGAAACCTTGAGTTTTATGAGCTTACTAACAACAGGTTTCTGAGGCCACATCAAAAGCTCTCAATCAAACCCAGAAGACACAGATCAAAATCAAGCATTGCTCTTGCTTCAGTGCAAATTACATCAATCACTGTCTTTCCATAAAGCTTGATTTAGCCTCGTGGTCTGCTCATTCATATCTCCAGTGGGGATCCCAGGACCCCACTCAAGTAAAGACATGTTTTCATACCACTGTCAAGCAGAGCATGACATGAGGGATTTGAGAACAAGCAGATATCATACAATGTTGATAGTGGACTGGGAGTCAAAGCAGAGAGAAGGACGCAGTGATTCAAGTCAAAACAGTGAATCATGTGTCCAAAAATGGTACAGACACTGTCTCAGATCTCACAAGACCCTAAAGGGTCCAACACTAAGACCACACTATAAGTTCTGTGACCCTCAAACCTCAGTTTGTATTGGCTGCACACTTAAAGCGACAGTTCACTCTTTTTTTTTTTAAATAAATTAAAATGTTATCCTATAATGCTATCCAAATCCTATATGACTTACTTTCTTCTGAAAAATACAAAAAGTTATGTAAGGAATGATATTACAGTCTCAGAGTCTCAGTCACCATTCACGTTCATTGAGTATTTTTCATACCATGAAAGTAAACGGTGACTCTTTTGTACTGCAACTAAAGAAAGAGTCATACAGGCTTATGAGGGTGAATAAATAACAAACTATCCATTTAAGTTGATAAAAACAGTTCGTGCGTTCCTGTTCTTTAAACATGCATACATTAGAGGTCTATTTAAACGCAATTTCCCTACAAAAAGGCTTATATTAGCACACTGGCTGTGACTTCCTAAAATCCGGGAGTGTTGTGGGAAAAGCCTACTTGATGAGCCCAAACAATGGCTAAAATGTGCATTGAAATATTTCGCGAGATCGCTGCAACTCGTTCAGACGTAGCGGTCCGCTGAGTAAACGCTCGCGACGGTCTAAATCTGATGTAAATACAACAACACACAAGACTGTTACTTAATATCACACAATCCTCGATACAAAACAACCCCGCGAACAGGCAAGCGCCAATCCCTCCCCGCCCCCCAAACCGTGCATATGCACTAACACCCGCTAAACATCAACATTTCGTCGATCACATACCATTTTATTCGAGTCCATAGTTCAGACGGGGTTATGCAAGCGAAGCTGAACCGGTTCCCTGCTCGGGAATCAAAAGCAGACTGCGAATCCGCGGAGGGAGCAGGAACGGTCCGTTAACTCAACATGTGTCCGGTTCAGTATCGAATAGTCCCTCTCTCCTTCTCTTTCCCGTTCCGTTCTCTTATTTCCCCCTCGTCCTTCTCGCGCGCCGAAGAGCAGATTGGCAGATAGACTGGAACGCTCTAGAAGAGCCACTGCCCGAGGAACGCGAGTCATAAACGTTTAATAGAAGCGCTTGAGACGCCGGACTAAATATTATGTGAAAGGTACGGACCACAAAATACAGACTAGAGGAGGAGTTCTTCATGCAATGATGTCATTTGGCAAAGCTTTTGACTTAAAAGGACAAAAAAAAGAGAACGAGAGCAGAATTCTGTCAAATGTTACGTCACTAAAAAAGAAACAGACGTGGAAATGCTTGTGTTGCAAAGTTGATGCAACGTCTTGCACATAAAGAGACAAAAATAGCAGGAATGCTTCTAAAGAAAATCAAACTGCACCAAAACTCAACTGCAATGGCACAAGACCCGCGAGACACACTGCAGAGCAAAATGCGTTATTATGGCACGTACTGATTTAGAGATGCATTGTCGAGAACTGTTAGACCAATAAAGGAATCGCTATATATATGTAGGTTAACCATCAATATACAGAATATGAGACGTGATTGATGACATTCCAGTGAAATACTCTTGCTTTCGCTTGATCACGTGTGTAGTGTTGGTGAATGGCGCCCTCATCTGGTTGGTTTTTTGATGCTGAGGTAAAGCAGCATGAGAAGGAGCAGCACCATACATTATTAATCCAACAGGTGCTCCTGTGTCACAGGAGATCCAAAGACGGGCTTTTCATTAAGAATAGTAAGGACAGAAATCATTAGGTATTTATAAGGCAATTAGTCAATACATAAAACTTCCCCTCTATTAGTAATATTTTATAAATGACAGGAACTAGAAATGTTCAGTCTGAATTACATGCAATGCAGTTTTGTTTCTTTTTAAGAGCATATCACAGGATCTAATGTTCACATGGCTCTTTTATATAAAACTGAGCTGAAATTAAATTTAATGTGTTTACAAATGTAGATGTAATACAAAAAAAACATCAGAATACAAATAAATGTATCCACTATAATACACTACCATTAAAAAAATTGAGGTCAGTAAGATTTTTTTAAAGCAATTAATACTTTCATATTCAAGGATGTATTAAATTGATCAAAAGTGATAGTAAAGACATTAAATAAATGCTGTTCTTTCTACCGTATTAAGCTGTGCAACTGTTTTCAACATTGGTAATAATACGAAATTTTTTTTGAGCATTAAATCAACATGTATGATTGATTTCTGGAGGATCATGTGACACAGAAGACTGGAGTAAAGATGTTTAAAAATTCAGCTTTGATTCACAGAAGTAAATAAAATTTTTAAATATATTAAAATAGATAACAGTTATTTGAAATAGTAATAATATTTCACAATATTACCATTTTTCCTGTAATTTCAATTGAATAACTGCAGCCTTAGTGAGCAAAAGAGACTTCTTTCAAAAAAGTGAAAAAAAAAAAAAATAATTAATCTCACCAACCCCAAAATTTTGAACTGTAGTGTATATCTGTATTATTTGCTAAAATATGTCAGTTATATTCTCAGATGTGCAGTTCTTTTACATAAATCTCAACTGTTTAGACAGACGTCCAAAAAAGGGCACAAGATCAGTTGATCTGGACATGATACCAGTCAATGTTTACATAAACTATGCCACCCAAATCACTCATAGAGGAAAAATGTGGCAGCGGGAAGGGGAGGGGTGTTCTCCAAACAAAGCGTGCTCTTTAAAGGGCAGTCACTTCCTGGTACCGTGTGGTAGGCCCATCGGGAGAGTGTACACTGCAGTGCTTCATTGGTCAAGCATATTCCACCCAGAGAGACGCTACAGCAGTGTAGAGTGACTGCCCACACACTGTCTATGACTGTCCAGCTCACACTGACCACAAGCCTGGAAAACTGCAGGCTTACACTCCCCAGTTAATGACCAACAAGTTTACTGGCCACTTTAGATAATGAACAAAAATTTAACGTTACAGCGGATCCGAGCACGATCTATCAACCATCACTGTATAACTGTGACCTTTGCTACAACCCACAGGATTCCCACATCTTTTGACCGAGGAATTTTTCATGACTTCTCAAAGACTAGTTATGGAATTATTTTAGAGCTAAAAGTGGCTATTAAATTGCATTATAGAAATGTCAGTATCTTAATAATTTGACTAAACAAAAATACAGAACATACAGGTTTTACAGGAAAAAAAAAAAAACAATAAGGGGCTGTTCACACAGAACTTGTCTATGCGTCTTAAAAAACGTGAGACGCAGCACTCAAGAATGGTTTTAAAAAAGCGCAGTGCAAAATGTCCCCTTTATAAAAGTTGCTATGTCAACTTGCTACTGTAAACAAAACCTTACAACACTTGCCCTGCCTCTGGTGTCTTCGGACGGGTCACTGCATGTAAAAGTTTAAATACTTTCAACTTGACACAGCATCTTAAAAATGCGGCACTCATGTGCGAGACGTTGCAAAAGATGTGAGACATGAGCGCAATGGTCATACACATCCGTCCAGTGAGTGTACATAGAAAAACAACAGAAAAGTAGCTTACTGGAATGGAAAAATGCATTCTGTGTGAACATCCCCTAAGAACACACACACACACACACACGCATGCATTCAAACCAGTGTTTTACCCAATTGTCAGAAAAGTTCTTAATTTAAAATACAATAATAATATATTATAATACAGATATTAGAAACATTAAAGGAGACACTTTATTTGCATTTAAAGTGCCCCTATTATGGGTAATGAAAGGTTCATATTTTGGTTTTGGGTGACAAGCATGCAAGGTCAAAAACACTTTCATTATAATATGCATCTATTTTTACCTTACTTGCTCAATGATTCCCAAACGATTCGCTCGACAATTAATTTTTCCAAACCCTTCCTTTGCATGACACTATAATCTGCGGTGATTGGTTTGATTGGTCTCATTTCCATTTCTATTTGCCTGTAATGCCTGATAATGCAGAGTTTGTGAGCTCAGTGCTGCTTTGTGTAAAGTGTTACCGGGGAAACCGCTATTTTTACTGCTCCAAAAGCTGCACCTAGTGGCAAAGAATGAATTTGCATTTTCATTCAAACCAACACGAAAAGACCAACTAGTGGGCGGCAACATAAAACAGCTTGGGATTTGTTTTAAAAACAATTTTTTCTTTTGAGAGACAATAAATTTATACATGGTGCACTTTCAGATTTAAAACTTTGCAGGATGTTTTCATTCACTTAGAGCTGTATGTTTTCACACTGCATGAAAGGTAATTTTCAAAAATCCACAATGGGGCGGCACTTTAATATGCTTTATATGTATATAAGTTCACTTTTGTAAATTTAATTTAAGGCAGTCATCAACATGGGATGTCTCATCTTATATACTAACAATGGGGGGGGGGTATTTCTTACAGTTTAGCTGGTTCAGTAGTTGACAAATATGGCACTACTTTTTTGTAACAATATTTATTGTCTTTTATATTACTTTTTACTTTTCTTATTTACTTTTTCATATAATTCATCAATTTAATTTGAATAACTACCATGCTGACTAATTTTCTCATTATACAGTAAAAATGGGCCTGAATACATTAAAATATATATTTTCCTTTATACTAAGGGAGTTCTTCATAAAGGGGTCCTATTTGATCATCACAGTAATAAATTTAAAGAAGGCTAAAAAAAAAAAAGTACATACAATTTGTCACAAACCTACAATAATAACATCTAATATGACCACATTCCCTGCAGTAAAGCATTAATGGTCTGTTTGATAGCAGTATGACCCGAACACTGTTTCTGGCACAGGCAACTGGCGGCCCGCCAAACTGCATAGGATTTTTAATCCACAGCGAGCGAATGGAGGCCACAGGCCAGGGCCTGCATGTTCTGCTGTCTCAGGGCTTTTCATACATGCCCTCCTGCAGTCAATGACCCTAACAAACACTCCTCACCCTCTGAACCACAGGAGCTACAGTAAATGTGCACATATCAGATGGAAAGAGTCTAAAAAGTTACTTTTAACAAGCAGAGAAACAGTAAAATACTTAATTTAGAAAAAAGAAAAAGACTAAAAGATGGTAGGATATTGAAAATACTGTAGCTAGAGAAAGTGAAACACTGAAAGTAGAGATTGGCTGCTAAGAGGGAGGCGAGATTACGACTGTCTGGCTCTGTGAGGGCGAGTCCTGGAAAAACAGAGATTAGGCTCCTCCCGAGAATTCCTCCATGAGCACGGTACCAGCACAGGAAGAAACACAAGCACAAGAGATGCAGGGTCATAAACTTAACTGCTTTAAAGTAGGATAGTTTGATATAACAAGAGGAGGAAGAGCAGACACGGGACGAACAGAGACAGAATGACATAAATTAGCATTAAAGAAATACTTCACTCAAAAAAATTAAAACCTTCAAGATGTAGATGAGTTTGTTGCTTCATCGTAACAGATTTTAGCAATTCAGCATTACATCACTGGCTCAGCAATGGATTCTCTGCAGTGAATGGGTGCCGTCAGGATGAGATCAAGGCATTTTCAAATTCAAACCATTGCTTTCAGCTAAAACACAGGTTGTCTATCCATAAAAAAAATCATGTCTGCATCAGGAGATAAATATGCAGAGATAAAGCACGGTTTACAAGTGACAATAGTCCAAAACTGTTTTGGCAGATAGTTTTGTCCAAAACAAATAAATCGGTGGATTTTTATGTGAGAGGACAACAGGGGATAGACTTTTTCATTGGAAGATGTGTTATTATGGATAATTGTCTCATTTTTGGCCAAAAGTGCCTATATATATATAAGTTTATTACAAACTTGAAATTTTTTGCTTCACAAGACGTTATTTGATGGACTGGAGTTGTGTGGATTACTGTGATGGTTTTATCAGCTGTTTGGACTCTCATTCTGACGGCACCCATTCACTGAATAGGATCCATTGGTGAGCAAAGTGATGTGATGCTACATTTCTATTTTCATCTGTTCTGTTGAAGAATCAAATTCATCTGCATTTTGGAGAACCTAAGGATAAATACATTTTCAGTAAATTTTCATTTTTGGGTAAACTAATCCTTTAAAGTGATGAAAAATATACTGAATATGCTCATTTGACTTCATTGACGTGAAACAGATCAACAATCTTTTAAAAATGTAAAACAGGATTTGTGAATTGTTTGGATTAGAGCTGCATTAATTAGCTATATATATATATATATATAGTATAT
Source organism: Cyprinus carpio (assembly GCF_018340385.1). Lineage (NCBI taxonomy): Eukaryota > Metazoa > Chordata > Actinopteri > Cypriniformes > Cyprinidae > Cyprinus > Cyprinus carpio. The sequence continues at coordinate 13,086,803 of NC_056611.1, forward strand.
CATCGCACTTTATGACGGTCAACTAAAGTGTCGCACAAAGTGACCATCTTGAACTTCGCCTGATACAAAATGTTCTGTGGGATGTTTATGATGTTCATACTGATTTGCAGATTACTTATTTTGGCAACACCCTTTTAACATGTTATTTCATCCGTGTGGATTCTGAGGCTGGCCGGATGTCCCTCTGCTAGACTACGACCACAACAAAGGTTCCCCGCTTAGATTTCCTCCATATAAAACTCAAGTTAAGTAGACGCTAGTCTTCTAACACCCAGCCACAAGGCAAACCATGCTCATGTCATTACAGCGCACCACACTAACATCCTCTCATTTAAAACAGGCTGAACTCACACCACAGAAGGCCTATTAATCTAAACATAGCGTTCCAAGGGCAGAAAAGAGACGGGATATTATGGGATCAGACTTCCTCCAGGCAAACTAGCTGATAAGGACTGCTCACAATAGCATTTCCTACTGAGACCTGATCAGTTTGTGCGGTTTGAAGTGTTATTTTTGATGTGAATGATCACATTAGGCTTTACAGTTTAACTTTAGCACTCAGGGTTTTTGGTTCATTTAAAAATCAAACTGATTAAATCTATTTTAAAAACAGGGAAACTCACATTTGAGTTTGACCCAGTGATGGGTCCTAAAGGAGTTCAAGAGCGCATGCGTCACATGAGTCTCACTAATCCATGTCACTGTCCTAGTTGTAAACAGGACTGAATATTGCACGCTTCAGTCAAACACGATGCTGCAGACTGCTGACATTGATATCAAACCAGAAATTAAGCAAATTTTAGTTGCCGCCACAATGTCTACCTCGAGAAATCTCGGCAAGAACGAGGTCATGCTGTTTTCAAACACTCTGAAACCCACCAGTAGGGCAGTCGGCTGCAGCTTCATTCATGTGACCTACTTTTTCTGATGGCTGTGTCTGGATGGGGAGGGGGAAGACCCCCAGAGAAGTGAGAAGAGTGCATGAACAATGAGAAAGCATTTCTCTATACTTCACATCACACTTTCAGGCTCAAGCACCCAGATACTGACTGCATAATTCAATGCATGTGCACTTTAAAAAGGTCATGATAAACAAGATATTGAAGACATGGGGAAATCCACTATAGGCTTATGGCAAGAACCAGAATGCATGACCATTAAACTCAATGGTTTTATTGCTGCATCTCTAAACCACTAAAAGCTTTTGCATCTGCTCGATACATGGCCATCAGTTTAGAAACACAAGACTAAATCACTATTGACTATACCTTTTGCTATATCCTTTTATAATGCATATTAATGTCATATTATTGCAAATGTGTGCGTGTAATTGAATATTTAATGGCATTTTGGACACCATTATCTATATAAATCTGTATTGAGAGAGTACCAGGTAGAACTTTGGTCCCGTCCCGATTCAATGACACTAGAATGTGGACTGATAAAATGAAGGTGTGATATGGTCAAAGGTTTGTTGAACTCGAAGCTGAATTTAACAGGCCATCAATTATAGTTTTGTAAACATGACAGCTTTTTTATGATGCAAATAAAAATCCATTTTATGGTTTGGAAAAAACACACATTAGTAGGCTGCTTCAAGAACCAAACGAAGGGCAGATTGTGAGCAAATCTGCAAAATTTGTGCACCCTAAAGGCCTTTCCACACTGAGCGCGACATGAAAAAGAGAGGCGAATCGCAGACGAACGGTGCTTTCACACCGAGCACGAAATGACTGTTCGCCTTCTGTTAATTCACGCCTGCACGCTAGGTTGCACCAACCAACAATGCATTTTTCCTCAGATATGCATCTTGTATATCGTCCGCTGCTCAATATACAGCATTAAATTAAGATAAATAAAGTTTGGTTCTACAACAGAAACACAAAAATCTTTAATGCTTACAAGAATATCCCATAATATAATCAGAGGTACAATTAGTTGAATTATGATAATTAATTGATAATTAATTTTATATATTTAATTTGGGGAAGTCGTGGCCTAGTGGTTAAAGAGTTTGACTAACCCTAAGGTTGTGGGTTCGAGTCTCAGACTGGCAATACCACGACTGAGGTGCCCTTGAGCAAGACACCGAACCCCCAATTGCTCCCCGGGCGCCGCAGAATAAATGGCTGGCCACTGCTCCGGGTGTTTGTTCATGGTGTGTGTGTGTTCACTGCTGTGTGTGTGCACTTTGGATGGGTTAAATGCAGAGCACCAATTCTGAGTATGGGTCACCATACTTGGCTGTGTCACATCACTTAATTTTTAATGTATTTGTTTAAAAGTCACTTTAAACCATCATCGAGTGCTTGTAATAACTTCCGATTGTTATCTATAGTTGATTTTGATTATAATAGGCAGATTCTTTGTATGTCATCAACATCCTTTGTTGTTATAAAAATACCAGGGGCTGCATACAAAACACACAGAGAAAATATATCGTTATTATCATATGTCTGTTTGCTTTTGTATGTCATGTGTAGAAAAATGTTTCACTCGATTTTTTTAAACGGTCAAAAAGTTCTCTATGTTCAGACACCAACATCTCGACATCCATATTCTTTGTATGTTGGTTGAAAGCATAGACTGTATAAAAACATGGACGTAGTGTCCGTGACATCACCCATAGACTCCTGAAGAGCGGTTTTGAAGCTCAAAGTGTGCAGAGCGGGCCGTCGCCATCTTGGCAGCGCGTCACCGCGTGACTCTCCCGGATAATCGAAAATAGGCAAAAAGGCGGGAGCTGGTTGCTGAAGCCACGCCCACCTAGCGCAACGGCATTCTGAATAGCGCCAATCCACCTGTCACTCAAGTGGCCACGCCCTTAATTATGCAGAACTTTAAGGCTTAATATAATTTAAACGGATGAGTTATAAAAAAATTCAACCCCCTCACAGTTGTCATGAAGGTCAAAATTAGCTATATAGACAAAAATAATTTTTTGAACCAGGCTGTAAACATGTTTTTTTCTGCTGTAAAGTTGGTCATTTTAACATGGGGAGTCTATGGGACTGACTCCCTTTTGCAGCCAGCCTCAAGCAGCCTGTTTTTGAGTTGGGGTTTTTGTCATGGGTGCTGTAAATTTGGGAGTTTTAGCGTGGGGTTTCTGTTAATTTGAGTGTCCTCTACTTCTGTGTTTTTACGTTCGTGCTCAATACAGTCTTCTGAGCTTTTAGCGCCACCACGTCGACCTTTTGGGTAATAGCAGTTGCTCTGGCTACGTGATATAATGCTCAAATCTTATTGGATGGCACGTGTATTTGCTTTGCGAAACTGAAAAGATTTGTCGGACTGGTTCGGAAAAAAACTTTTTAATTTTCGGTGCAATGTTTGTGGACTATGTGCAAGCTTCCATAGGAATCTGTTGTTTTATTCCAGCGTGTCATCGCGTCCGATATTCGCTTCGCTTTTTCATGCTTAGTGTGGAAAGGCCTTAACAAGTAAGCACTATAGGGTCAGCTCTGATTTTTAAACTTCCAATAGCTTCACAACTTAACATATCATATCAGAAAACATTTTTTTTTATAAAGTGTGTGTTAGCTAGATTTACTAATACATTAAATTAAAAAATAAATAATAATGCTCTTTAACTGCCTACTTCATTCCATAGTTTGTTTGAATGCAAGAGGTTTTTTTTAAAAAGATATGGCAAGCTGTTTAACATGCATTTCTTTAATAGATAATTTTGTGTTGCTAATATTTTGTCTAAAAAACAAATAAATCTAACAGTACACTAGTGACTAGTACCTTTTTCAGTTTTGCTAGTATTAGATATTATTACACTGAAAAAATGTAGGATTTACTTTGAAACTTTCTTTACTCAGAAACTGCTAGTAAATTTCACAAATATTTACAAAGAAACAGCAAGTAACACATATTCTTAAACATTAAATGTTGAAGCAGAACAATTAGAATTTCAATTTTCCTATAAAAGTTTTCTGGAAAATTTGTTTTGTTTACAACTTCACAATTTTTTTTTTCAACACTTATTCCAAAATTGACAAGTAGTCACAATTCGAAAATTGACAAGTGGTCAAATATTAGTAGACACTAGTTCATTTTCCTTCAATTAACTGATTCCTTCAGTTCCTAGTAGGCTACTACTTGATTAGACACCTAAGAGTAGGCTATATTTCAATATATTTGATCATTTAGGCTATTAGTGAATGTGTTTAAAAATAGCTTACTTGTAAGATTTTAATTGATCTAGTACTAACTACTAAAAATGCAATAGAGATGTTAGTTAACTGTAAAATGTGAACTACTCCATTAGCAGCAAAGGAATGAGTAGTATCTTATGATTACTGTAATAGGCTACTATCAGAACAAGAACTAGCGACATAAAAACATAGCCTACTAGTTAGTTTTAAGCAATAAATGTAAAAAATGGCTTGCCATACAATGAGCTCGTTGGCGATACATTACATGAAAAAACTTGCCCTGTGGTGTTTACAGCTCCTTACCTGACTACGCTCGAAGTTTTCCTTTTCAACTTCCAAACTGTTGGCACCGCCGGTGCGACGGCTGAGCACTTTGGGAATCGGGTTGGGGACTTGCTGCATGGAGCTCTTGACGCGGTCCATTCTGGAAATAAAATCCAAACTGCGCGAGACTTCTTAAATCAACATAAATAAAGTGTAGTTAAAATAGACTGACTTTAGCGATGCAACAAATCCCAGCCCTCGCCGTTATCACAAAAGGTCATTTTCTACGTCCACCGCCCATGAATATCATTCCAGCGCTCTCCGCTGTGTGCTCGCGAGCGTGCAAAACACGCGTCTCTGCTCAGATCTGTAAGCGATTCACAGCAGCGCCAGCTCGCGCGATATACTATACAAATCAACTCAACCCAGAGCAGCGACGGTCACAGGCTCCTCCCAGGGCTTACACACACTGCTGGAGGAACAGCAGTAGCTCCTGCCCTTCAAAACAGTTATTCTGATTCACACGCATTTCTCAAGATAGTGAATATCTCTCAGGGACGATTTTTATTTATTATTTAGCATTAAATAGCAGGTTTTGAGCAAACTGTAACAATGCTAAAATACATAATGTAATGCAACAAAAAAGTCAATAAAAAATGAGCAAGAAAGTAAAAATTAAGAACAAACTAAATATAGTGACAAAAAGTTACACATAATAAAATAAAAAAGTAGAGAACATTTAAAAAGTAGCCTGTCACGCTTTGTTAAATTATTTTCTTTTCTATTCTATTCTTCTTTTTGTGCGGATGTAAAAGTTTGGTTCAACTTAACACAGTGTTGTTTATGTACATGTCAGTTTTTAGAGAAATGAAACAGAGCAAGGGGCCTTGTGTTAACCTCAATAATAATAATAAAACCCTTCACATTTGACCTTCTCCCAAGCGAGGCCCATATCTATCTTTAACGTGCTTTGTTCCGTTTTGAAGTTAAAGGGATAGTTCACCCAAAAATGAAAATGTTATCACCATTAACTCATCCTCAGATTGTTCCAAACCTGTATGAGTTTCCAAATCTGTTGAATACGAAAGATGTTGGTAACCAAACGGTAGCTATGGACTTCCATAGTATTTTTTCCCAATACTATGGAAGTCATGTCTATACCGGCAACTTACCAACATATCTTCTTTTGTGTTCAACAGAAGAAAGAAATACGTTCAACATAAAGAATAAGTAGTACATACTTTCAATTCATAATTCAACTTAATGGTGAGTAAATGGTGACAAAATGTTTATTTTTGGGTGAACTATCCCTTTAAGCAGATTCTATGACCTTGTAGATGCATTTATGTTATCGTTTGTGACATATAACCATAGGCAGGTGCTAAACTTTGTACATTACTTCTCTCTTGACTGTTTGACTTATATGATCTCACTTGTATTTTCTTTGCCGCACCAATTAATAATTTACATTAAGTCATTTTGCAATAATCACATTATTCCTTTATCAACAAACATCACTGTCAGTTTATTGTCTGCTGATTCCACTTGCATAACTATATTAGATAGCAGGGGCACTTGTAACTGTGTGCTATCTCTAAATGGGCAGAAGCCAGATTCAATTTCCCAGCGAAGCAGATTCTGTCAGATGGCCGAGTCAGAGATTTGTTTCAGTGATTCGGTAGAATGACAGCAGTGTGAAGTCATTCTGGTCTTTGTCCTGAGTGATCATTATCTTTGCTGCTTGTCAGCACAAGATGCCAACCACAGTCAACACCACTATATATAATGTCAGCAGAGGACATTTGAATTTCAAGACACCAAAACATCTAAATGTGATTGCTTTACTGTATATCTATACACTGTCTTAGATAGTACTAATGTCTTAAAATGCTTAAGAATTGCTGTACTCACCCTCAGACTATCCAAGATGTATGAGTTTGTTTCTTCATCAGAACAGATTTGGAGAAATGTAGGATTAAGTCACTTGCTCACCAATGGATTCTCTGCAGTGAATGGTTGCAGTCAGAATGAGAGTCCAAACAGATGATAAAAACATCACAATAATCCCTAAAACATCTTTCCTTTCTTTCAGTCAGTGCCATTTTTCCAACATCTATAACAGCATATCATGTTTTCTCTTATGTTGTATTATAAAATAGATTGATTCCCCCCTTAAATTTACCATCCATTATAAATAATATAATTTGATGACATGATTTGGATGAATGAGGTCTAATTCCATACGGTTCAGTATTTCTAGTAATTTTTAACTTTACAAATCACTATGATTATGAGACATGGGGTTGGTCAGCACAGGGTTAATTACTGGTTTACTGGATGCTGTTACCAAAATAAAACATCTGAATGTTTGCCCTCTTGTTATTTTCCAACCTGCAAAGGATCTAAAAATAATCATAGCCTATTTATCCAAATATATATATATGAATACAAAATCTGATTGGTTGGTGACTTAATCATAAATGCAGGAATTTTTTTTTTTTTTTTTTTTTTAGTCTGTTTTTAAAGCACCTAAGCTTTCATCTGCACCTGTTTGTTCCACCAGAGAAAGTTCTTCAAAGAATAAAAACTGTGGCAACCAACCTCAGTCCAGCAGAAAGCATGCCTAAAGAAAAGCTTCTAAAGAAAAGTTGTCGTTTCTTTTAATTTAGCGACATCTAGTGGTTCTACAACGCTACAACACTTGCATGATACGCCTATTTAAATATCTAATATCTAAGTGTACAAAACGATATAGGCCTTCTTGATCACAATACGTAAGACCATAATAAATCTTATCAAAAAGATCTAATTCAGGATTTAAAAAAAATATGTATATCTTATTTAACAATAATCCGGTTGTAATCTTTAATAGTTAACTCGTTGCACAAATACATTTAAATATGAAATACACCACAGCTGCATGTGTGTGTTTGTTATTGAAACAGAAATCACCGCGTTCACCTCAGCAGTGTTACGTTGTGCGAATCATTCTTTTGAGTCGATTCCTTTTAATGATTCGATTCACAAAACTTTCCGAACGGTTCGTTCATGAATCACACGGAACCGTGTTTCTGACTCAACTATAAAAAACTAAAAAAGTGTTACATATTGAACGGAAAATCGTCTCTTGGGGAGATGTCCTATACTAGATAATTAAGGAGAAAAATTAGTAGCCGAATAGCTGAGTTAAACATAAATAAATATAGATATTACCATATGAGATTTATTGTCTGACAGATGATATACTGGAACAGACGTGGTTTTAATAAATAGGCTAACGTCATTTTAAACCAAACGATGAAAATGAATTTAGTGTTGTTTAATGTAGGCTAAATGTAAATCAAGTTAAGTGACGATCCAATAATTAATTAAAAACATTCAAGTTTCCTGTATAGGTGATTTATATTATTCAGGTTTGTTTTTAACGTTACCCATAAATCATGTGTTTAATGACAGTGAGATGTTGAAGCGTACGTCCACTGTGATGATGAGGATGAGGATGATGTCATGATTACAAAATCCTTAGTGACGATGAACTCCTGATACGTGGAGGGCAAACGATCACACTTACTTGCCCTACTTCACCTGAACTGACTCTGTGTGAACTTTCACCTACATTACTCAGTTATGAAGTCAGCAAAACGGGAAGTTGCTGCATTAATGTGTCAGATGCTAGTTTCCTAAACCCAAATCTGCACAAGTCACAAGTTTCAGGCCTGAAACGGCTACACAGGCGCAACTGTGAATGTTTCCAGCTTTACAGAAGTACCAGAAAACTGTGTCTGAACGACCTTTGTAAACACTGTTTATGTCATACAGTGAAATCCCCGACCTTTGCACTACATCAGTCGTCGTGACGTCACCTACAGTCTATCACGAGAGATCCTTATAAGATCCGCAGCAGTCGCTCAGTCCTCACTACAGTCACTGAGAGTCAGGTCGGGGATTTGGGTTGCAACCTCAGACGGCACAACAGGTAAAGATCTATTTCTTTATTCTTATGCTGATATTTAAACCTCTTTAATTTTTTAAGGTTATTTACTGCATTAAATAGGCTACTACACTGAAAAGAATGATACTACATTTTTTTAAGGTAAGTGGTTGCAAACAATTTTATTTTAGCTACATTTAATAAAAAAAAAAAATATATATATATATATATATGTTGAAAGTTAGTCAACTAAATTTGTTTATTTAAATTTAGCTAAAATAAATTGATTGCAACCACTTAGGCTACCGTAAAAAAATATAGTAAATTCAATTAATAATTTTTTTTCAGTGTATCTTTAGTAAAGCTTATAGTAGAAGAAAGAAAGGAATCTCAATTTCCTATAACAGTTTGACTGATCTTTTGCAGATTTTTTCTGTTTACTATAGTGACATGGCTTCTATGGACATTGTGAATAACCAGGTGTGCTGTTTTAATCCTCATTTATACAATTTATCCCATTTAAATTTTAATACTAATTATTAATTCTATGAATATATATATATATATATATATATATATATATATATATGTGTGTGTGTGTGTGTGTGTGTGTGTGTATATATATATATATATATATATATATATATATATATATATATATGTTTGTTGGTTTGAATGTTAGTTAATCTGTTCATTCCTTTCTGTTCCTTCCTAGAATGTGGTTGAACGCATAGTTCACCTTCCCTTGGTTATATCCACCTATGACTTGGTGTCTAATGTGTACTGCAACACCAAGAACAACCATCCGTACTTGAAGTCTGTGTGTGAGGTGGCTGAAAATGGTGTGAAATCCATAACCTCAGCTGCTTTTCACAGTGCTTTACCAATCATTGGCAAGCTAGAGCCTCAGAGTAAGCTTAAAGGTTGTTTGCAGGTTACGATCAGGGCTGATTTTAGTGTGAATATGTATTTACTAAAAGTCTCTGTCTCTCTGTAGTCTCTATGGCAAATGACTTGGCATGCAAAGGACTGGATAAGATTGAGAAGACTTTGCCGATCCTACACAAGCCATCTGATCAGGTATTACGTAATATTTGTCTAAATGTTAAAGTCGGCATGAAACGGAAGTTGCAATCATCTTTTCTTCCCTACTGTGATGTATATCCAAGTGGCACTTGATTTTGTTAATCAGGAATTGTCTGGATCATTTTCACTGGTTTTTGCTGAGATCTCAAGTGAGTGGTTGTCGAAAATCTGCTATAAAGCAGCTGTAGCAAGACAATAGTGTCATTATTCAGCTCCAGTCAGTTCAGTTCGGTTCAGTAACAGTGTAAAGTTCATTTATTATGAAACGGGTTCAATTCAGCGATTAGCAGCTCAACTGAAGACCGTAGTGTTGTTATTCAGCTCGAGTACTTTCAGTGTTGATTTAGCTCAGAAACAGTGTTGATGTTGCAATATACATGAATTATGAACAAATTCGACTCGGCTATAAAAGCAGCTCTACAGAAGACAACAGTGTCGTTGTTCAGCTCAATTCAGCTCAAGTTTTGTTTTCATCTGATAGAGTCAGTGCTGTCAAGTCCATGATAGTACTGAAAATTAAGTGTCTTTTGACCCTAACTAATCAAGCCAATAGGCAAGAAACACGAACTCTATCAGGTGACAGAAATCGATGAAAAAAAACCTTGGAGAAACCAGGCTCAATGAATGAACGCAGTGTGGTGTTGATCAGGATAACGTCACAACAGCATTAGCTTTTTTCCATTTTCCTATGGGATTTTCAATTCATGAGTTGATAGACATGGTCACCACTCTCCAGTAGTGCTGTCAAATGATTAATCGTGATTAATCGCATCCAGAATAAAAGTTTCGTTTACATAATATATGTGTGTATACTGTGTATATTTATTATTTATATACAAAATACAAACACATGCATGTATATATTTAAAAAATATATATATTATGCTTATATATTAAATATATTTATATATAAGAATATAAATGTATATACATGTAAATATTTTCAAAATATATACTGTATGTGTGTGTATTTATATATACGTAATAAATATACACAGTGCCCAACTATACATATTATGCAAACAAAAACTTTTATTTTGGATGCGATTAATCGCGATTAATCGTTTGACAGCAGTACTCTCTAAGCACTGCTCTAATGGTGTTCTTTTCTTTCAGATCGTCGCCAGTGCTAAAGAGGCAGTGACAGGAGCCAAGGAAGCCGTCAGCGGTACCATGAACGGTGCCAAGGAGTCTGTTTCCTCCACCCTCAGTGAAGTGACGGACAGGACACGTGGAGCAGTGCAGGACGGCATGGAGAAGACCAAGACGGTGGTGAGCGGTGGAGTCCAAACGGTGATGGAGAGCAGTGTGGTCAAACTGATGAGCAGCAGCGTGGACACAGCACTGAGCACATCTGAGACTCTCCTGGAGCAGTACTTACCTGAAACAGAGGAGGAAAGAGGTGAGGATACGGGATGGACCGGGTTTACTGGCACTAGGATATTTTACTGATATTTAGATTGTGACTTAAAGTTGCTCAGCTGAAAGATTTTCTTTCCTATTATGCCATATATCTGAGGGAACCGGCTCCTCAAATGAGAAAAAATGTTCATTAAATGCATTAATATCTATGTATATATATTGAGACTCTTACGTAAGCACTGTGAGAACTGCATATCTTGTGATATGCTTCTTCAAATAGTCCTTGGAATTATTACATTTTCCTGGAAAATAAATATGAATTCTATTCATGAGTGGAACTTTAGTCTTAGGCACATCTCAAAGAGATCCTTCACTTGCAATCTGACATTAATTTTTGTCTCAAGAGCCTCACTAATCTTTATAAAATTCTCAAATCTAACAGTTGCTTCTTTGTTCTGCTTCTATGCTTAATCTCTCTCAGAAAGTGAAGTGAAGAACTCTGGAGGACTGGAAAATAACAGCGATCTGCTCAGTTACTATGTACGGCTGGGGTCTCTCTCCAGCAAAGTCCGGGACAGGGCTTATCAGAGGGCCGTCGATAAAGTTCGTAATGCCATACAACGCAGCCAAGAGTCCATATCTCAGCTAAACCACACCATGGATCTAGTAAGTTGATTTGAGATTCATTCAGAGATCTATAATAACTGTCAAAATACTGTCTTCTAATATGATGTTGTTGTTTTTTTTGTTTTGTTTTTTATTAGATTGAATATACCCGCAACAATTTTGATGTGTCTAACCAGAAGCTACATGAGAAACTGAGTTCACTGATGGGTTGGAAGACTGTCTCTCAGAGTCAAGAAGAGAGTGAGACGGTCACAGACAACGAAGCTGAGGTATCTTGTGACTGGAAATTAGGGCTGCATGATTTCTGCAACATTTTGTGTTTTTTGCAGTATATATTGTGATATTAAAAATTCTGGAATTTTCACCAGATTTATTTTATTTGTTTTTTATAATTAAAAAAAATGATGGAAAATTACTTGTTATACTTGTTAAACTCTCTTTTCCAAATGTTTTTTCAATCAGCAAATTGAATCGCGCACATTGACCATTGCCCACAACCTAAGCCAGCAGCTTCAGAGCACATGTCTGGTCTTGGTGTCCAGCTTCAAAGGACTCCCTCAGCACATCCAGGTCCAGGCCGTCTCCGTCAGCCACTCCGCCATGGAGATCTACAGCAGCTTCAGTAAGGCTGCCGCTATAGGAGATCTGTCCAACAGCGTCCTCACCACCAGTCGATCCCAGCTGAGCAGAATAAGAGATTCGATGGATAACGTCATGGACTACCTGCTCAACAATACACCTCTCAATTGGCTGGTAGGTCCATTTTACCCACCTGCGGAACACGGCGCTGCAAACAGCCCTGAATGTACCAAAACAATGGACCCTTCGAGTCACTGAATGAAGACTGATGAAATTTCAGAATATTAACCATTTGTTTCTATCTCACAAATACATGTACCCTCACACATTCCTGCCAGTACAATCCTTCTCTACTTTGAAAGCAGTGATACTTTCTGTGTTAACAATTATAATAATATACAGAGTTTTACTGAATAATATTTCTGAAATATCTTAACTTTACTATTCTAAACCTGCATATGCCTAATCTTTTAGGTATAAATAGTGCTTTTTACACAGTTTAATTTGTTTTGTTTTTTTGTACATTTCTAATAAAATAATACATTTACAATATTATTCTTGTTGTGTGTGTTGTTTTGAGGAGGGAAAGTTCACTTTGATAATATTTTTATTTAAAGGGGTCGTCGTATGCCAATTTTCCACAAGTTGATCTGATTCTTTAGGGTCTTAATGGAAAGTCTAGAACATAGTTTGGTTAAAATTTCTCAATGGTAGTGTAAAACAACATTTTTTTTCCCTGTCAAAAACAGCTCTGTTTACAGCAAGCTGTTTTGTTGCATGTTCCTTTAAATGTTAATGAACTCTGCTGACCCCGCCCCTCTCTTCCAAGATGGTAAACTTTAGCATTCATGAAACTTGCTAACTAGCACATTATTAGGAAAGGCGATTTGTTTAGATTCATTAAAAAACTTTATACTCCCTTCTGCTGGCGAAGCTGGATCACGAATAATTTGCGCGAATATATATGCATTTAGGTAGATTGGGGGGGGGGGTTGTATCAAATTTCTACTAATCTAAATGTATTTTTTTTTTATAAATCTATATCAGGATTGCTGAAATGTTCAAATATAAAAAAAAATCGAACAGTTCAAAAAAACAACTATATTTTGCTATTTGTTTATTTTGTTATATATTAACTCTACAATTTAAAATCAATGTACATAAATTAACCCCTACAAAAGTCACACACACAGGTTTCAGGTATTCACACATGTGAGCTTTCATAGATGCAAAGACAGAGAACAGACTTATAAAATACAGTATCTAAAACAACACTTTTCACAACTGTTTTCACACAATGTAGGCTAAAATTGTTAAGTTAAAAGTTAAATGAAAAATAAAGTTAAAATCAGGACAATCTCAATTCATTTGAAGCATTACATTAAGTGTGAGGAAAAGAGTAATGAGGCTTAAAGGTGGCATACTCATTGTAGCTTTACCTGAAATGAAAAAAGTGGGAAAAAATAACAATAAAGACCAAAACTGCAAGAAACAGTAATTTTTTCCTTCACAGTCAAGATATGTTTTTTAATACATTCTTATTAGCTTGTCAAGTAACGATTACACGATTTGTCTTCAGCTTACCTAATGCAGACTGTATTTGCAGAGTTTCTGTTTCTTTTGGTAACACAGGTTCTACAATTGAGAAAAAGACTGAGATGAACAAAGTCTTACAACTGGCCACTCTGTACAAAAATCAGGAAAAACTTAAATCTCTGGGCCTTTTCGATCAGAAATGACAGAAACTTTTTGAAATTTTGAAATTTTTTGCTTCATCAGAATGGGATGACTTTTGTCGCATTAGCTATGTGAACACAATAAAATCATGGACATGTTTCAGATATATTAAAGAAGCAACAGCAACAAAACAACAACAAAAAAGACACACTTATTTACTCCCACCAGATGGCATTAATATGCCTTCAAAAATTCCATTTTAAATATTTTAACATGAAACACTGCTTTGATTGAAAAATAATAAAAAATTATTAGAAAAAGGAAACTGTACTATTTTCGATGGGGGAAATTGGGAAATGATCATAATTAGGCCTATTGCATAAATATTAAATAGTACCATAAAATTCTCTCAGATTTCAAAAGAAAAAATATTATTGAACAAAAACATATTACATTGATTTTACTGAATCTTAAAAAAAAAAGTTATATTTCAACCCCTACATGAAGAGGGCTAGAGGCTTAAACTGGCTTAAAACCAGCTTTTTTGGGCTTGCTCAACTTAAAGAAAAGTTTTTGCATCAACTTAAAAAATTTTAATTTGTTCTGTGCTTTCATCAAACACAAAATAAGAGGTTCAACTTGAAAATAAACTCAAAATTAATGTTTTTTTCTTTTCTTTTAATATATATATCAGCAGTGATATTACATAATAGTGATGTAGAACTTTTTAGTTTGTATAACTTGGGTATCAGTTTGTTGAGCAAACTGAAAATATTATAGGCTATAAAATGACATCCATTCACCAAAGAAAGTTCTTTATGTACTGAAATGGAAGAAACCTCACGGAAAACATTAATCACTGTAATGGTGACATGACATAAAATTTTACAACAAAAAAGACTCAAAAGCACTACATAGAGATAATTAATATTTTATGTAATGTCAACATTTTTGAAAATAGAGTTTGTATAACAAAACAAAAGTTGGATTTTTGACGGTACATAACAGTACAGTTACCTACCCGTAACAGTGACCTTCACTGTGCTGAGAGCCAAACCCTCTGAGTCAAGAACTTTGTATGTTCCGGCGCTGCGGGCCGCAACATTACTGAGAATCAACTTCTTGTCTCTCTTTTCCAGATAACCTTTCTTTTTTATGACTGCATCTTTTTCCCACAGTACTGTCCAGTCTGTTTCATTATTGTTTTGAAAAATCACTTGCTCAGCTTGATGCGTGTGCAGATCCAGGATCAGTTCTGCCCCAGTCTGCACAGATTTGATGTCCTTGTGATCTACCATGGGAAGAGGAACAAAGAATCAATTTAGAGTTAGTCATTATAGTTGAATGTATTATAGTTAGTCATTAACTAAAAGAGAGTTATTAGTAAACTAAAACCAAAATAGTAAAAATGCATTTTTGTTACGTAAAATAAAATATTTTACATTTTATTCACTATTTATTTTATATCAGCAAGTTGCAAAGGCAATATTTCTCATTTAGTTTAACATATTATAATAAAATAGCTAAAAAAAAATAAAATGAGTAAACTGAAAGAAAAATGATATAAACATTTAGAAATAATAAAAATGACAAAATTACACAACAACATTATTAAAACTAAAATAACCAGACTAAAATGAAAATGAAAAAAAAAGTTTACAAATAAAAATGAATTATAATAAAAAAAATTAAATCAGTGCATGTTAAAGCAATATAAATTAATCTAAATCAGCATTTGTGGCATAATATTGATTACTACAAATAATATTAATAATTCCAACTTCTTTGCTTTCTTTGAAAGAAGCTATACATGAGGTCATGTACCAAATGTTGGAGGATTTAAAAGCATAAATGTGAAGATTATAATTTTATAAAAGAACTTATATGAATTCTTCAGCTAAAGCATGTGTGTTGTGTGAGCTGTAAAGATTTTACTAAATATTTTAGACGTTAAGTCAGTTTCTAAGTGAAAAGTGTTTTTACACCATTTTTTCAGTGTATTGCAACACAAGAGATGTCGATTGAGCTTAACTTGTACCAAACACAGATTATTTATTCAAAACTGCTTTAAGTGAGACGTGTTCTAGTGATAAAATGCCCTCACCGATTACTGCAAGGTAGACGCTCTGAATGAAAATACGTTTCTTGATACTTGATTCACCAACCACCAAGTAACTCTCATAAATGCCTGCATCACTGAATCTGACATCCTGCAAGAACAGAGAGCAGTTTCCCCTCACAAGCAGTTCCTCTGGGACATCCACCCGGTCTCTATAAGCCTCCCCTTGAAACTGCTCCTGTCCCATTCGCTCAAACACCGAACCGCTTATGGTCTGCCACTGAATGTGAGGCTTGCGATCAGACTCCAGGTGTGATGCCACAGAGCACGGCAGGACAGCTGGCAGACCGACCCTTGATGAGGCATGGACAACCACTGAGAGGGGAGAGGAGCCTATAGAGACAAGTTTGATAAAATACGCATTATTTGACATTAAATTTAAGCGCAAAATGCTAATAAATGATAAAGCTGGCATATTTTTGTCATTGTCATTGTCTACTTGCCAACACAAATAAGAAGCCACAGCATCAGAAAGGCTGAAATCCTGAGAAGAAATAAATTACAGTTAGGACTACTGAGACCGGAGCGAGGAGAATATTTATTATTTTCAGTCTCCGTACAACAGCATTGTGTTCTACTAAGTATTGTTCCATATGGCAAGCCAATTTAGCTTTTATTATAGACTAATTGCATTTTTCCTAGTAACAATTAACCGTTTCACTGGTAAATTTCAAATATTCTAGCTGTCATACTAGAGTGAGTTTGTTTAGGTTTCCATGGCAACGAGTCAGGCTTGTCATGTGACACCCCGCAGTCACAATAACACTGTATGACAGATGGATCGTTTTTATCCCGTTTTTCCTTTTTTATTCAAAATATTCACAAACTTGCTTACCATATCATCAACTATCTGATATTCTGATTCACAAATGAGTGTTTTGTCATTTAAAAACCTTTCTAAATGATCTTGATCGTGATCTATAACGTGAAATGGGTGCTGCCATGTTTGTTCGCGCTGCTGTTCAGAGAGTCGTGTCAGTCAGATTTACAGCACGTAAATGTTTTATTTTCTTGTAAGAGCTCTGTAATTGAATTAGCTCTGCTGTTGCATTTTTAGTAAAAATTTAACTGAACACTAATTTATATTAGTGTGCTCTCTAATTCAGTTGTTACTAAATTAAATTGTAATGTTCTCTAATTCATAGGGTTGTGCGTGCAATTGAAGAGCATGCACTATGAACAGGGGGTGCGTGCAATTGAAGAGCATGTTCTATTAACAGTTTTTTTTTTAAACAATGATATTTAAGACAAATTATGAATTAAATGTGTCCTTTTATTATTGCTTGGACAAAATGCTGTACATTTCTTTGTGAAATTATAATATAACTACAATAATATATCCTGTAGTGTTTCGTTGAGGAATGAATCATTCACACAGTTTCATTTGTAAATGAAAACACAACATGCTCATTTATCATCATACACGGGCATAAATACAATCATAAAGTCAAAATTTTATTGGCATAATTGTCAAAATATATGGTAGCAAATAATAGCAAAGGCTAATTATACAGAACGTTAACTAGGTAAAGCGATACACAAATTGAAAGGGGAAGTATATAACCTAAATATAAAAACGTTAATAATAATACTAATAATACTAAAAATAATACTAATAATACTAATAATAATAATAAATGAAATGTTAAAATACTAAAAATTTGTTTTTTATATATAGTCCCGGGTTGCTGTGTTCACTCAGGTTTGTTTACGCATTAAACCCATGGCCATGAGAAAAATATATCTTTCCCTCAACATAAGAAGTCATGGCCAGGAGAAATGGATGTTGTTCCCTCAACAAAGCATCTGGAGGCCACCACAAAACTAAGTGAACCGAAGACGTCCCCTCCCGGTCACCGTATAACGCTGCTGGGTGTATTTAAAGCTAAATCGGCTTGCCATACAGTCCGTCTGTGTTTGAACGCGCCTTGCGCCTTCAGTTTCATTTTCCTGGAACTGCAGCAGCTGCGATGACACGGTGAACCGAAACTTAAACTCAATAGACCTCAGTCTAGACCAGGGACAGGCAATGTAGGTCCTGGAGTGCCGATGTCCTGCAGAGTTTAGCTCCAACCCTGAAAAAAAACCCTCACTTGTTTGTAGCCGTAGTAATCCTGAAGACCTTGATTCAGGTGTGTTTGATTAGTGTTACAGCTAAACTCTGCAGGACAGCGGCACTTCGGGACAGACGTAGCCTGCTCCTGGTCTAGAACCAAACCAACAAGACCTGAATATATTTGATAACAGTCCGTTAGGATGGATATTTAGAAAACAAGACGCAAATTAATTGTTGTTTACATGATTATAGCCGATATCTATTATCCTCACCGTTTACTGATAAACCTTTGATTCCTAAAAGAATGCAACATAAATTTCCTCAGAATATCACCTCACCTTCTACCGTGTTGCTATTAAAGAGGTTTCTTACCAGTTATCTCTGTCCATCTTACATTTGTGTCGGCTCCTGTTCCTGCAAGAGATGCTGAATGAGTGTAAACAGCTCAGCAGCGAATATATAACCGATCTCTCTCCATTCCCCAAAAACGAAACTTGACGTTTAAGGTCAGTCGAAAGCGTTCGGTATGTTATACAAATAAGGCTAGACTAGAGATTTAGTCAGTCAAAATAACAATTTTGAGATTATATCTCATCTAATTTCGTGTCTCTGGAAATAGTGTTGTGACGTTTTATTAAACTTTTGTGTTAGTTAATGAAAAGTTTTGATTTTAGATTTGTGGAGTGTGTAGTTTTTTATTAAAAATGAAGATAAAGAGTAAGAATTGTTACAGAATAGCCTACCTATTTTTACTAGTGTTATTTACTTAGCCTATTGTAATTATGGCTTTATCAAGTATCTACTATTTAAGATTATTATTATTATTATTATCATTATTATTATTATTATTATTATTATTATTATTATTATTATTATTACATTGGAGAAAGCCAACTTGCATGCATTTGTGCCCATATTCGGTCGTTTGCTCATGTTTCAAAGTAAATGATTTAATTGAATCACATCGCTGTTCAAAAAAGGGAAGCAAATTTACTTTTTTTTAACAAGTCTAAACTAAATAATAAATAAAAAATAAAAGTCCATACTAAAGTAAAGTAAAGTCCCCAAATAGCATTGATTTGTGAATTTGTGTTTATATTCATAAAAGCTAAATCATGGAATCAACTAAATGAACCGAGACTTATGAAAATTACAATGCAGCTATATTAAAAAAAAAAAAACAACAACAACAAAACAACAAAACAAAAACAAAACTTTATTATTACGAAATCCATTAGGTTTTGAACCAGTTCTCTGTCTGAAAGAAAGAACCGATTCGCCGAAATTTAGTAACGTTAGTTCCCGTACAGAAATCTCGCGATATATCAGATTACACACCACCACATTACAGTGTGCAGAGACAGGTAAGATGGCGGCGCAGGAGACTCAAGCAGCACAGCAGTCGTCCGTGAGCAACGGAGAGGTAAGAATAGCCGAAATGATAAAGTGTAGCCGTCAATCGGACGTGTCAACGAACAGCTTTAATGTAGTCCACACGTTCACGAAAGTAAATTCTTGTTTCGTGTCAGTTTTAAAGAAGAAACCCAGATTGCCGGTCAACAGCTTTAATGTAGTCCTGAGATTTTCGGTGACGCTGGGCGGAGCTTACATGAATATCATGAGTTTCCTGTTTCGCGTTAAAGCGTCTCTGAAAATATTAGTACGTTGTCACTGAAACATAAACGATTTTCAAAAAGGTATGTTTTAGCGTAGAATGACATTATGCTTAGTGTATTGTTGTTGTTTTATTACTATTGTTAATATGCAAAATAATTTAAAGATTGTGATTGTCGTAATGATTTACCTGAGGTAGGCTATGCTCCAAATGAGCCTACAACAATTAAGCATTTTTTTTATAATATTACGAGTCCTTAAAATGTGTCGTTTAATAACTGTTCCAAAATGTATCGTGTTGTGCCATAATAAAATGTATGATGATTATTCTGTGTCATTCCTAATCGTTTGCTCAATCATTCAAAAAAATGTTTTTAATAACAAAGCAAAAGATGAATTTTTTTTTAATGCACACATGAACTGGAATATAAACATTCTTAATCTCTGTATTTATTTATTTATTTTGTCTAAAAAATATATACATTTAGTAGATAAAATGCACTATATATGCACTATATAGTTAAACAAAAATGTACAAATGTCTTTATACACTTTATTATTGTATTTAATCATATACACATTGTGGTGCACTTGAAAATCATTTTGACCAAATGTGTATTGGTCAAGTTTTGAAATCCACAACCTTGCAGTACTTTAACAATTTTTTTGCTTATTTTCTACAAACTTATAACAATTAAAATGTTTTGTAGTTTAATAGAAAGTGGCTAAATCAAAACATACAGTAATTTGTATATTTTCATTTCAAAGATAAAAGTAGATTGCTTTTGCTGAATAAAGCCTTCAACTGATTCGGTGTTAAAAGTTTTATTAACCGATGTGGTGAAGGCATTACATAAATGATATTTACTACACACCTGTATAAAAATAAAATACATGGTCAGGTTTAAAAAAAAAAAAAAAAACCCGTGTGAAAGCTACAGAGGATTGTAACAACTTGTATATGTGTTCAGGGATAGGCCTACTGATCAACATAAGCAAGCACAATGTTATATGATTTCTGTTGTAAGTAAATTATTAAATACATTATTAAAGTAAATTCCTATATGAACAAGAAATGGCAAACAGAAATTTATGCACCATGAACAAACTCAATGAAATCAGTCTAAATGTTGGGAGAAAGAAACATGCTTCCAAATCAATGGGATCATATTGTTTATACCACTGCAGAATAAGCCATTCAAGAATGACCCACATGTTTTTAATATTAGTGGAATATCCACCAACATGATCTTTTTTACAAAACCCTTTATCCATGAAACATGTTTTATTAGGTTGTGCTTGGTTTGATTACCTTTGATTATCTTGATTCCAAAAGTGTGGATTTCAGGAACAAAATGTAGTAAAACTTTAAAACTGGTTAAATAATACATCATTTGTATCAAATAGTAGGCTATACAAGTTTTTTATTTTGCATATGATTTGTTTAACTATTACACTGATAAAGTACACATCCACCATCCCCTGCATCAGATAAAAAAAGCAAAAAGTTAATTCTGAGAACGTTTACGCATGTCTTCATGTATGGTGTGCAATAGTGGCCTCATATATAACTTGACAAAAATATAAGTCTCCCCCATTAGAAGAGCTTCTGTAAGCTATAGGAAAAAAATAACAGGTAGAAGTATCAAACTCTGCTGATTTGTAACAGATATATTAATTGCAAACAAAACAGCTTCTCCACATGAACTGTAGGCTGTCATGCACTTCCATGTGACACCTTTTTAAGGAGAAAAAAAAAAGTTAAATAGTTGTTACTACATAAGAGTCTTTATATCGTTCTTCATTTCTCCCTTACAGTCTTACAATACAGTGAGCAAGTTTGTGTCACCATATGCTACACAACTTCAAATTACATACTTTTAATAGCAAAACAGAGGAATATGAGAAAATATTTAACAGCTACTGGCCCATTTACTTGTAGCGTATTCTAACGATAGGCTGCTTCTGGCAAATCAGTGGCTGTTATTGTTGAGTAAACATTTAAAACAGCAAACAATAACATTTTGTGCACAAACGAACAATTATATTCAACATTTGCTTATCTTCGTTAGAAGCTGAAACGTAATTAACCTACCTTGTTGAACAGTTTTTGTGATCCGGTGAAAACGTACTAATTTATCAGAGTCGCTTTAACGCGAAACAGAAACCCATGAATATTCATGCTAAGCTCCGCCCAGCGTCACCGAAAATCTCAGACACCGAATATTTTCAGAACAGTTTTAAAGAAGAAACCCAGATTTAATTCAGCGTGCAGTGGTCAGAAATGCTGCCTGAGTCACGGAGGGTCTGTCCGATTGTGTGGCTCATTTTTACCGGCACATCTCATTTTTACAAAACGGCACAAAGCTTAATTTATTCAATTTATCTATCACACAGACTGTATTTCAAAGCTTAGCATACCGCTGTTTTCCTTGACAGCATTTTTTGGGCATCGTCATCATGTTTGAACCCGTCTTTGATGCCCTTAAACGCTGTCTAGGTAGACAGCTGACTAGGCTTTGAGAAACACCCTATATTACAGACGTCTGTTCAGATATTCATCTACGTAGTGTTATGAGCTGATGTCTGAGATGATCAGTGTTAGCATGCTGGCTAACTACAGTAGCTGCCTAGCTCTTCTGTTAGCTTCACATGTCAAAACAGTTTAAAGATGGCAGTATTGTGCAATCCTATTAATCCGCCAGTTAGACCTTATCGTGACAAAATAGCACGCGTCTTTTTGTAGACAGAGGAACTGTAGTGGTGGTGAGAAGTTTTGTAATGATTAGGCTATTGCACGTTGTGTGCAGTCAGCTACTTTTGTATTGGTTTAAGTCAGAAGTCCTGCTGTTAGAGATCTGATTTCATGCATAGATTTATTGCAGCTATGCTCCTGCTGTTATTTTCTAGTGAACATGAAGACTTTGGTTAATTATTTCTGGTGGAGTTAGACCTAAACCCTCAGGATAGGAGATCAAGAGTGAGAACTTGCTATTGGCCTGCTGGTGGTTTAAGTAACTTTGATAGCAAGGCTAGCTTCAGGTATTTGGATGAATAACCCTGTAGTTACTGATTACACAGGTTATAAAGGTCATATAGGTGGTATCAATCATAAACATTACTCAGGTTTACTAACCTTTTTCCAAAACAGTGTGGGCTGCCAAATGTAAACAAGCGGATAATGGTTTCCAAGCATTTCTTTTGAAATCTCAAGCTTGTTAATTTTATAGGAAACACAGAAAACTGGTCTGATGGCCTTTGTATGTCATTTTGTGTCTTACCCCCCACCACCCCCACCCCTCCATTTAAAATGTTTTTGCACCAATGTCTGGTTCACTGATTGTAATCAATCTCTAGGTGGGGTCTCTGTTAGTAGTGAAGGGGTGTAATTACTTCTGTTGACAAAAATTACCATGACAAGAGGATCAGAATCTCCACCTTTTCTGACCATCATCTGTGATTGGGGTGACCTCAACCATGTCATCAGAAAGCTACAATGGACTTTTATTTGGGTGCAATACAATAGAGGTCTCAGGACAGAGCCCTGGGGTACCTCATTTTCAGAATGAGGATTGGAATTGACTGGCTGCCCACTTTTACTGCTTGAGGTTTGAACAGTGAATGTACTCTAGAAATATAGTACTCTACACAAGTGTGTAAACACAGAAATTGATAGCATCGAAAGGTCGATTTCACATGTTGTTGCATACGTACCACAATTTATAAGTTTGTTGATATGTTACTGTATTCTATCTTTTTTTGGCCTAATGTTTTGATCCCATCCCCTGTCTGATCTTGGTGACAGGCCTTTTTGGATTTTGTTATCTCAGAGCTGTTATCTCTAATCTTTAGACATCTGGGGTCTCATTTATAAACGTTGCGTGTGCACAAAATGGGCATAGAAAATGCATACACAATTTACCATGCACATATTGGGATTTATAAAAAATAAACTTGGTGTAAATATGTACGCAACGTATGGACATTCTAGACCATGCGTACGCACTCTTTTTCCTGGAGTGAGAAAAGTAATGAAGAAAACAATGATTTTAAAATCTGTTTTCATTTTAAATATTCCACTCTCATTAATGGAAATAATCACTGAAATTACATAGTCATTACGTAAAAGTTAAAAATTATATGAATTTAGGCATGTTTAGTGGATGCGCTTGATCACTTTTCCTGTGGTATGCTGTTTTAATGACAGCGAGGAGTGCTATAGGTGCACAATAATTCATCTTCAAACTAAACTGCATATCTCATGTTATGAGAAAATATTTTTGTGAGTTTTCTTTTACAAAATAGGCTACTTTGTCAGTGAAACGCTGAGTCAGACAATTCAGTTTACACTGCAATATACGCTAAAAATAGCTAAAAGATGTTCACCTTATCAGCAAAACTGGATAAATTAAATTTGATTTGAATTAAAACAATTGAAATAATATTTGGCCGGTGGAAAAGAATGAGATCAACTCTATTCTAAAGTATTTATCTGAGAACTATTGAAAACAGTTTTGTTTTTATGGATTTTTGATATATTTATGCTAAAACATAACAAGAATACTGGATGATTTTTAGCAATAAAAACTGTGTATGGCGAAAATGGCATTTATACTCCATATCTCTTATTTCCTTGATGTCTTATACCTTTAACGGTGTAAAATATGGTGTCATGTGGATGGGAATATGCATAGAAATGTTGTGCATAGTAAAACTAGGCGTTGTAAGCTCCATATATGGTGATTTCGGGGAGTGGTCGGGCTGGAGATGCACGTACGCACATCTTCCCCTGACTGAGATTTATAAAGGGAATTTTGCTCAGGTTCTGGCGTACGCATGGTCTTATAAATCTGAAAACTTTTGTGCGTACGCAAAATCTAGCTTTTGTGCATGCGTACACTTTTATGATGAAATCTACGGAAAGTTTTATAAATGAGACCCCTGGACTGTAACCAGTGTAATTTTAGGTAATTTTTATGTATTGTGATTCATTTTATTTGACATATATAAGTTGTTTGTGGTTTTTATAATTCCTTGCTCAAAAAGATGTTTATTATTTACCCTGTTCAGTAGTGTGTCAAATCTAAATCATTTTCTCAGGCAAACTGCTTTTAGCTGATCACCAATTAAAAGAACAGGAACTAGCTAAAACAGTTGCAAAGCTAGATGAAAGCTCCAGTAGTCACTTTATGAGCTTATAAATAAATTTGTAAATCATATTATCTTTGTTTCTAGGTTGTAGTTGAAACTGGTCATGTTTTGGTTTTTGTTAGACTGAGTCAATGGCAGACTTCTAACAGACATTCTCATCTGCCTCTCTTCTCAGACCTGAACTGATGTCTGTCTGTCTGTCAGAGTAATTATTAGGATTTTATTTTGGTAAAAAGCAACAATTTGGATGTATAGTGCAGTTGGGGGTTTTGGGATCTGTTTTTGTAAATATGACATTTAGCAATAAAATATCTGTGTTTTGTGTTTTGTCAGTACGGGTTTTTAGTTGGCAGCCTTCCAAGACCTGTCAGACTGGGTTATCAAAAATAAATGCAATCATGTAAAGTTATAGTTGTAATACTTTGCTTTCTTTTTTTTTCTGCTTAGTTAATTATAATTGAAAATCCAAAAAAGGTTCAGAGCTCTGAAATTGATCTGTTTCATCTTTATATCACAGTGAATACTAGATCTTTATACTGTATATAGTAATTTTGTTCATCACAAATGCTCTGTGCAGGTGAGCAGTAATGGGGCAGCTGCCTCAGGTGAGGTAGTTCAGACAGGTGCGACTGCACTGGACCCCCAACAACAGCAGCAGCAACAGCAGCCCAATGCCTGGCAGGTGATTAAAGGTGTCCTCTTCAGGTGAGTCCTTAATGTTGTGCACTTAAATGATTGTTGAACTCTATAATTGTTTTTTTTTCCTTGTCTCCATATGTACTTTAAGAACCTCCTGCACTTCAGTCTTTATTTGACAGAGGTGGTTTGTTTTTGACCATTGTAAAACTCATTTGGTATAGTTTTTGAGCTAGTTTTGCTGTTTTTCAGTGCATTTGAAAAGTTGATTTGGTCATACTTATTAATGACGTCTCCGGGGTCTCTGTAGTATCAAAATAGGTTTGAGAATTGTCAGTTTGGCTGGAATTGTCTACTGAAGTTTTGATATTGTAACAACCCCAGTATGAGCCCTAAGGATCTGTATAACTACCATCCCATGAGAGGAAAGCAACTCAACTCCTGAGCTGTTCTGGGTGCTCTAATTGATGTCAGGGGGTTTTGTGTTAACTTATGTTAACATTTCATACTTATGCAATATATAAAACTTATTATTACCTTCTCCGGTAATATTTCTGTAAATTCACTTTACTCCTATTTAAGGTGGGCTGCTAGAGGCTGTTATTTTTTACAAAAAGAAACAAACTGACTTTTTTAATCTGTCTCGTACCATAGATGATAGTGTAAGGCAGCAGTATTGCATCATGACTTTTGGGATTACAGGTGCATCTCAATAAATTAGAATGTCGTGGAAAAGTTCATTTATTTCAGTAATTCAAATTCAAAAAATCAAATTGTGAAACTCCTGTATGAAATAAGTAGTTTAAGTCTTTGGTTCTTTTAATTGTAATGATTTTGGCTCACATTTATCAAAAACCCACCAATTCACTCAATCTCAATCTCAACAAATTAGAATATGGTGACATGCAAATCAGCTAATCAACTCAAAACACCTGCAAAGTTTTCCTGAGCCTTCAAAATGGTCTCTCAGTTTGGTTCACTAGGCTACACAATCATGGGGAAGACTGCTGATCTGACAGTTGTCCAGAAGACAATCATTAACACCCTTCACAAGCAGGGTAAGCCACAAACATTCATTGCCAAAGAAGCTGACTGTTCACAGAGTGCTATATCCAAGCATGGTAACAGAAAGTTGAGTTAACATGCTTGGAGAAGAAGAACTGGACTGTTGCCCAGTGGTCCAAAGTCGTCTTTTCAGATGAGAGCAAGTTTTGTATTTCATTTGGAAACCAAGGTCCTAGAGTCTGGAGGGAGGGTGGAGAAGCTCATAGACCAAGTTGCTTGAAGCCCAGTGTTAAGTTTCCACAGTCTGTGATGATTTGGGGTGCAATGTCATCTGCTGGTGTTGGTCCATTGTGTTTTTTTAAAGTCACTGCACCCGTTTACCAGGAAATTTTGGAGCACTTCATGCTTCCTTCTGCTGACCAGCTTTTTGAAGATGCTGATTTCATTTTCCAGCAGGATTTGGCACCTGCCCACACTGCAAAAAAAAAGCACCAAAAGTTGGTTAAATGACCGTGGTGTTGGTGTGCTTGACTGGCCAGCAAACTCACCAGACCTGAACCCCATAGAGAATCTATGGGGTATTGTCAAGAGGAAAATGAGAAACAAGAGACCAAAACAATGCAGATGAGCTGAAGGCCACTGTCAAAGAAATCTGGGCTTCCATACCACCTCAGCAGTGCCTCAAACTGATCACCTCCATGCCACGCTGAATTGAGGCAGTAATTAAAGCAAAAGGAGCCCCTGCCAAGTATTGAGTACATGTACAGTAAATGAACATACTTTCCAGAAGGCCAACAATTCACTGAAAATGTTTTTTTAATTGTCTTCTAAAGTATTCTAATTTGTTGTGAATTGGTGGGTTTTTGTTAAATGTGACCCAAAATCATCACAATTAAAAGAACCAAAGACTTAAAGGCATACTCCGCCCCAAAATGAAAATTTTGTCATTAATCACTTACCCACATGTCGTTCCAAACCCCATCCTTGTGGAGCGGCTGATTCAGAAGAGCATATGGACCTTGACACTGTTATTTACTTGGCAGTCTATGAGACCGTCACAGGCCTCCCGGTTTTCATCCAAAATATCTTAAATTGTGTTCAGAATACGAACAGCGCTTTTACGGGTTTGGAACGACATGGGGGTAAGTGATTAATGACAAAATTTTCATTTTGGGGCGGAGTATTCCTTTAAACTACTTCAGTCTGTGTGCAGTGAATTTATTTAATACACAAGTTTCAGTTGAATTACTGAAATAAATTCATTCTAATTTATTGAGATGCACCTGTATGTTTTCTGAATATCAAAGGGCCGAAGTCTAACGTGAGTCTGCTCTTGTGTTTGTGTATTACCCAGGATTTTTATCATCTGGGCTATAAGTAGCTGGTTCCGCAGAGGTCCTTCAACTCCAGATCCCAGCACTCCTGCTGGAGCTCCACGACTGCCCAGCCGAAACCTCTTCCCCAAGGACACTCTTATGGTATTCATAATCAAAAATATAATCCTTTTACATGTATAACTACATGGACATAACCAAATTCTCTGTAAGATCTGGCTTGTAGCTGCTTTGATAATTCTGTTACCGGTCTCTTCACAGGATTTATATGTTTATATCTCTGAGAATGAGATATTTACAGATTTTAACAATACAGAAGCACTGTTCTGGTACCAGCAAGATCTGGTTTATGGAGATTGGACCACAGGGGAGTCGGGAGATGGCTGCTATGAGCATTACCAAGAGCTGGACCTCTCTGAGGTTGGACTCAGAACACTTTCTATAAATGAGACATGCATGGTTTTGTAAGAAGTAACATTGATTTTGTAATGTACTTGTTTAGCGGCACTGTCAAAATCCAAGAATACAATTTTTTTTTTTTGGCATGATTTGCTGATAGTCTGCTTCTGTTTGCTTGTACAGAGTGTGAAGCAGAACGGCTCTACATACATCCACATTTACTTCACCAAGAGTGGCTTCCACCCAGACCCCAAACGCAAGGGCCAGTACCGCAGGCTGTCCACGGTCCATTCCACTCGAAGTGAGTGTGTCCAGTTTTTGGTTGTATCACTTGTTCTCTCATTCACCTCTGTGACACTCATGTTTTTGCTGCATAGACATTTGATTGTGTCAGCAGGCCTAAAATAACACACTATCAGTGCATGGGTGAACCATCTTTAAAGCCTAGAGCCGTTTTCACATGCTTCCTCTTCAACAGTGCTCAACAAGTATAAGAGGAGGAAGTTCCTCAAGACCAAGAACCTGTTGACGGGAGAAACCGAAGCTGATCCAGAAATGATCAAGGTAAGTTGTTCCTCATTGAAATAAGTTAATCGGTATTGGTCTTGGTTTGTCCGCTATCATCTTCCCCATGGCATTCATACCTGTGCATTCTGGGATTTCCTTTTTAATCAATGACATGTGCTTTGTGAAGTTTCTAAAGTTTTGTTATGTTTGTACATTCCCAGCGGGCTGAGAGTCATGGGCCTGTGGAGATCATATCCCATTGGCATCCCAACCTCACTATCAACATGGTAGACGATCACACAGCTTGGGTGAAAGGCTCTGTCCCCCCACCTCTTGACCAGCGTAGGTTTTTTTTTTTGGTGCTAAACTTCTCATATTTTGAAACAACTTAAGCCTTAGATGAATCTAGAATCAACTCTGGTTAACCTGAGCACTTTTGTTCCTCTCAGATGTAAAGTTTGATGCAGTGAGTGGAGACTACTATCCCATTGTTTATTTCAATGACTACTGGAACCTGCAGAAGGACTATTACCCCATAAACGATACCCTGCAGAATCTGCCCCTCCGCCTTACCTACTGCCCCCTCTCCTTGTGGCGCTGGCAGTTATATGCCGCCCAGAGTGCCCGCTCCCCCTGGAACTTCCTGGCAGATGACACTTACGAGCAGTCTGATGAGGACCAGGATTCTGTTAAGGTTTGTACTGCACTCAAGAAAATATTTTTATTGGTTTAGAGATCCAAGTGAGAGATGGGATTTCTTTACCATTAAAATGTTTGAGAGCAGATGAGGGTCAATAAAAGTTTATAGCTGTATGTATATAGAAATTGGAGTGTAGAAAATGTGAATATGGTTTTAATATTTGTTTTTCGTACTTATAAATGTAAAATATAGTAGATAAATATCACTATATGGATAATTGGTTTTAATCAATACTCCGTTATTTTTTGAATTTTGTGAGTACAGATAAGTGACACCATTTGCTGGGTATCAAAAACTAGTACCCTACAATGCCATTGCATCATGATTATACTGTAGCTTATTTATGTAAAGTATTGTTTGCATAATAACTTTTTTTTATAGCCATTCATTCTTAAGTTAGCAAAGCAATATTTAAAATAGTCCAAAATAAAAATGTATTTTAGGTAATTTAACGTAGTGCATATTGTCTTTTCATTGTCAAATAGATTTTGCCGTTGTGGTAAAATGCAGAAATAAAATTTGTTTTGGTTATTGGAACACTTAAAATACAACTTGGCAAGCAGATAATCTTCTGAGCCTAAATCATGATAATTAGTGATGTAATGTTACGATTACAAGCAATGTAACTACTTTGAAAGACACCATTAAAATATCTTGTGTTAAAAAATAAAAATAAAACTTGCTTATTGTCTCAACAGGTGGCTCTACTTGAGACCAACCCCTACCTCCTGGGACTGACCATCGTTGTTTCCATCGTCCACAGCATTTTTGAGTTCTTGGCCTTCAAGAATGGTAAATAATACTAGGGATGTGCTGATACTGAGCTCCTGTACTCGTACTCGTTAAAATGCCCTGATACCAAACAGCATGTGATAAGTGTCATATTCAGACAAAGGAACACCGGCAACAGAACAAAAGACAGCAGAATGGAGTTATTATCATAGATTGAGGATGTCTACGATGTATATGCATGCAATTAATATAATGTTAAACATTCAGTATTAACGCCTGTGTAGCTGATGTGCGTGA
Source organism: Cyprinus carpio (assembly GCF_018340385.1). Taxonomy (NCBI): domain Eukaryota; kingdom Metazoa; phylum Chordata; class Actinopteri; order Cypriniformes; family Cyprinidae; genus Cyprinus; species Cyprinus carpio. The sequence continues at coordinate 13,117,039 of NC_056611.1, forward strand.
GCTGATAAGCGAAGCACGCTGAGTGGATTGAGCGCGCAGCGGCGCACATGCTCGAGCTTGTTGAGTTAATATCCCCCTTCTCACTGACATCACAGGAAACTTTGTAGTTCGGTCAGATTTGTCATAAGTAAGTAAAACAATGTACAAGTTATATTACTCACTTTTGTTGCGTGATCTTTGATGTTTGCTCACTTGGCACACACATAATTTGGATTAAAACTAAATTGTAAATATAAAACAACATTTATAGGGGCATTCACTATAAACAACATTTATTTTCAACCTTGAAAATACATGAGTTCATGGTGAAAGTGAAACTATCAGTCAGTGTAAATGCACTAGACTGTACTGTACTTGTCCCTATCATTCTGCGCCAATTCAAATATGTGCGCGTTGTGCATGTTTTGCTTGCTTCATGAGTGTTTTTGTATGATGTGAATATAAATCGCAGCACGTTTCAGATGAAAAAACGCTACTTATATTTCTGAAAGATTTATAAAAAGTGGTTCCCTGCATTATTACAGCAAAACGCATGATTACAGTACTGAGCTGCTGCAGTGGAGCAGCTCTAATGCTATTAAATTAAAGATGATGTACCATAGATCAAAAAATTAACAGTGAAAGTAACTAAAACTTGTAAAATACATTTTAATGGGCATAAATAAGTGTGAAAATAACTGAAGGATATATCTCTTTGATAAATGAAGTTAACCAACTAACATATTATTTTGGTTTTGTACCCAAAATGTACAAATACAATGAAAATACCTGTATCGGTACTCAGTATAGGAAAGTACCAAAAATAAAAGTATTGGTATTGGCCGAGTTCTGGAAAAAGTGGTATCGGAGCATCCCTAATAAATACTGATGTATGTGTGTGGTAATTGATTGAGACTTGTGGGTTCTGGTGTGTGAGCTGCGTGGCGTCTCTCATTTCACTTTCTCTGCAGATATCCAGTTCTGGAACAGCCGTCAGTCTCTGGAGGGGCTGTCTGTGCGCTCCATCATATTCGGGGTGTTTCAGTCTCTGGTAGTGCTGCTCTATATCCTGGACAATGAGACCAATTTTGTGGTCCAGGTCAGCGTATTCATCGGCCTGCTCATCGACTTCTGGAAGATTACCAAAGTCATGGACGTCAGGGTGAGATGATGCCACTGCCAGGCACTTTGGATGACTTTAGTTGTATGGCTAGGCTTGAATTCTTGGATCTCGATGTTGATTCTGGTTTTCTTTTTCTAGCTGGACAGAGAGAACAGGATTGCTGGAATTTTCCCACGATTGATATTCAAAGACAAGTCCACATATGTGGACTCTTCAACAAAAATCTATGACGACGTAAGAGACCTTTTAAAAAGCGGTTGATCAAATGTATTCAAACTTTATGAGAAATGTCTGTTTTGTTTTTTCCCCAGATGGCTTTTAAGTATCTGTCCTGGCTGTTGTACCCTCTCTTTGGGTGCTATGCAGTTTATAGCTTATTATATGTGGAACACAAAGGCTGGTACTCTTGGGTGCTCAGTATGCTTTATGGGTTCTTGTTAACCTTCGGTAAGTGTAACTTCATGTTTGTAATGGCTTTATACTGATAAGCATAAAAATGCTCAGAGTCTGTGGCAAATTAAAATCAGTGACTAGATGGTTGAGGAAAAACTCACAAAGGGGAATTTCACTTTTTCACCTTCAAGGCCTAAAGGATTTTCTACAGTTCTGTAAATAGAATAAAGAGAGAGCGCTGTCCACAAGGACACACTGTCACGTGTGAAATCCAGTCATTAGCCTGAGGGCCGAGAATGCATGTTGACACACATTCATATTTAATGGATTTTAAAGTGAAAGTAACAAGAAAACTTTGTTTTAAGACAAAAATGCTGCAGGGAAAACAACTTTTTTTTTTTCAGTTTTCTTTACTTAAAAGTATTACGTTTATCCTCATTAAACCCACAGAAACCTTGTTTTATCCAAAGTGACTTGCTTTGCATTCAAGATATAAATTTTTATCAGGTCACTTTTCCCTGGGAATCAACCCCATGACTTTGGCGTCACTAATGCCATGCTTGACTGTTATAGCAGCTATAGGATCTTTAGTGTGAAATTAGGTTTGGTGATGCTATTAGTGCTGAAATCAGATATTTCAGCTTTAAAAAATGACAAAATGTCTGTCATTCAAAAATATTTTGTAAAATCACTGTCTACCACTCATTCAGATGATTTATGGATCCTTCACAATGGTTAACTAAAAAACTAATGCTTTAATAAGCATACTGATAACATGCCTTTCCAGAGCTTTTAGGCCATTTGGATGGTAAAAAAAAAAAACGTTGTGCATGTACATTTATTTGAACACATCCGTTAAAGCAACAAACATTTTAGCTTCCCACCAGGAGCATTGGAGGTTTCTGTTAAAAATTAAAAGTGGTCTAGTTACTAGTTGTTCAGGTGTCCCACTGATTTTAAATTGTTGTTTCACACATCCTTATTACTTATTATCATTAGTTCTTATGACATGTCATACTGTTAAAAAAAAATCCTTCCATTTGCCATGTTTTGAATTATAACTGCTTTGTTTTTCCTAAAGGGTTCATCACCATGACACCGCAGCTCTTCATCAACTACAAGATGAAGTCAGTAGCCCATCTTCCCTGGAGGATGCTCACTTACAAGGCCCTGAATACCTTTATAGATGACTTGTTTGCCTTCGTCATCAAGATGCCAATGATGTACAGAATAGGTTGTCTCAGAGATGGTACGTGCTTAAACTATGAATTTCTCAATATGATTGCTTCAGTGTAGTTTCATGTTAGTAATATCTGGTATTAAATGAATGTACCACCATTTCTCCATAGATGTGGTCTTCTTCATCTATCTGTATCAGCGCTGGATTTACAGAGTGGATCCCAACCGTGTGAATGAGTTCGGGACCAGCGGAGTGGAGCGAAGCAAGGACAGCCCAGCCCAGCCAGCAGCTGACGACACAACCGCTGCCATCACAGATAAATCAGAGGGGGAGAAGAAGAATGATTAACCTCTTTTAACCCCCTCCCTTGCCCTCTAGTCTTGTGAAGGTGTAAGAAGGCATCTTCAAGGCTGAGTTTATGTTTAATTGTCAGGGAAGGGAACTGGATTAATGGTATTACGTAAAAGACTGCAAAAAAAACAAAAAGTTCAGTTCAGCGTTCCTCCTTTGTGTGGGATCCACAGGGGAAAATATATATATATATTTAATGTAGACTTCCTAAAATCATTCTTTTTCTATCTCCCATATTTTTGCAGTCAAAGTGAAGTAAAATGTGATGTACTGTATTGTATATTTTTGGGTTGGTAACACTAATAATTTGAAGGGTTAGGTGGTCCGTGATTAAATCCTATTGGCTGAAGTGAATAGGGCGATTGCAGTACATATCATTTTGTTTTTTGAAGTACAAGAGGCTCAGCACAGCCTCGCCGCTCTCCTGATTCTGTGTACTTATTTTCTGTTCATTCCATGTGTGAAGGGGTACCAGGAAGCAGTGGTGTAGTGTAGGATGGAGGTGGCCAAGAAAGAAAAAAAAAAACAGCCAATTCTGTTCAAACGCTACCCGTGTGCGAGACAGACTTTTCACGTTTTTAAAACAAGAATTGATGTTGCAAACTTGAACAAAAAATAAAGAAATAACAGCCTTGTAGGTATTAATATATAATTATATTAATAATATTAATAACTATGATTTTTTTTGAAGCCTCTGAATTTTCTTTTGTATGTTCTAAAACTGTACAGCATCTCAGCTTGTAAAACTTAATCATGCTGATGTCAGCTCGTCTAGCAATAGCTGAATTGCCAGTCCTCTCACTGAGAACTAGTTTCATTACATTCAACTCCAGCTGGACCACCACGTGTCACATCTGGTTCGGCTTGACAAGTCAACAGTCCAAGAATGCGTGAGATATAATGCCTGGTTTGTCCTTTTTTATTTTTTTGGTGCCGTACTTCTGAATTGATTGGGCTTTTCTTTTTTTTTTGTTACGTTCCAAAATTTGATCACTCATGTTTCTAGTAAAGCATAAGTTTATAGTTTAAATTGAACGTTGTTTTATTTATGTCTCAAGAGTTGTGCATTTGCATATTTGGTTTTTTAAAGGTGTGACATTAGGCTTGTAAAACACATGTATCAAAGGAAAATGGTAAATTCTGCTAAGTTTGTAAACCGAAACCACTTAATGAATCGGGGGATAAATTAAACATTTGATTACACCTTATGAAGTGCATACTTGCTCTGGTTTAGCACAAATCTCTATGCCTTAAAAATGTTTAGAGGTTTCCCACGAAAACACATTTATGAACATAACTACTTTTTTTATATTTAAATAGTAATAAATATGAAATCATATTAAAATAGTGATCGGAGAATAGCTTGAACAGGTTGGTTTTGGTATAAACTAAATATAAACTAGCAGATTTACATTTAAGCAACATCTTGAGCAAAAACAAAGCTTACTTTTTGCCTATTTGTGTTTTGTTTTTATAATTGAGAAATAAAAACATGGGCCATAAATGAAAAGATACTGGTTTCTAGATAACGTTTAGACTTTTGGGGGCCTAAAATGTATACAAGATAACTTTTCCCTACAACCATTTCTGTAATGCTTTGCCAGAATTGTGGAAGATACACATTGAGTCACCAATCTAAATTTATCTTCACTATCATGTGTTCTGCCTTTTCACCTACTGTATGAAATAACCGCAAAATGGTCAAGGGAGCTGCAGAAAGCAAATTATTTTTTTTATAGAGCTGTGATCATCATATATGATCGCCACTATAAGGCGACCCGCTCCATGTAAAATTAGTCATACGTAATTGTCAAACATTTTGCTGTTCCTGTCCTATGTGGGTAAAACGTGCTTAATTACGAACAAAGTAACTTCAACAGCGTTTATTTACTAATTGAATATAAAAGTAAAATTAATTTTATTGAACTTCTAAACTTTTATTTGTAGGCCAAATCAATGCTCACCTCACATTAATTAGTAAATATCAACCAACAGGCTACATTTATTCAGAAATATTACAAATCACACAAAAGGCCGGCTTTAAACAGAAGTAAACATTTAATTAAAGATCTTTTGATATTTAAAATAATTTTGCTTAACAATAAAAAGGTTACAAAATTAAACTTACAAAACATTACAATAAAAAACATTTCAAGATGAAGATATTTTTTTTGAGTCTGGAGGGTCCGTGTGGTGCAAATTCACAATAAAATGTTTAGTTCATTAAGGAGCTGATCTGCGGTGGGTCGGATGCTGGGGTCGCCGTCCCAGCACAGACTGATCAGTTTTTGACACTTCTGTCCAAGAGAAGACTGGATAAAAACATCCCTGGTGATGGAAGGGCGCAGGTTATACGCCACGACGGCGTACAGAATATACTGTCTGTCCCCCTCGTACGGCGGCTCTCGGGTGAGGAGCTGCCACATCGTGATGCCAAACGAATACACGTCTGCGCGCGGAGAAACCTCCTCTCCCTTCAGCAGCTCGGGCGCGCGGTGCGTGAACGTGCCACCGATTTCACTCAGGTGCGTCACGGTGTCGCTTTTACTGGATAGTTTGAAAGAGCACCCAAAATCTGCCAGCTTACAAACACCCTGTTCTGACACCAAAACATTGGCAGGTTTTACATCCAAGTGGACTATGCCGTGCGCGTGCAAATGCTGGAGCGCACGCGCGATGTCAACTGAATATCTCAAGCACTTGTCCATAGGCAACGGGTCCGCGAGTCCGTAGATGACCTGCTGTAGGTTTAGGGCGCCGGCGAACTCCATAACAATCGTCCCGATGTTGTCTTTGGTGCTGAGGTGCGCAGGTGTGCACGTGGTGGCTGCGATCACGCGCACGATGCTTTGATGGTGCAGGTGCGCCGCATTGAGTTCCGCCCAGAAACTTTGCCTCGATGCCAGTTTGTTTTTCACACATCTCACTTTCTTCACAGCAACAGTCTGGTCAAAGTATGTGCCTTTGAACACCGTGCCGAATCCACCGCTGCCGATGGGCTCCAGAGCCTGCAACTCTCGCCAGTGAATCACAGAGGACCACAGTCTGTGCGCGATCTTACCGTGGAACGCGTTTGTGGGCACACGCAGCGTATATCCACTCGCGGTTTTGGATATCGGGCTGCTGCACGCGCCAAACTCCAGGCCAAAATCCTTCGGCAGCAGTCGGGTGATGGGGATTGGTGACGGCATAGTGCATGGTAACCGTGAACCCGAGTGCTGTTCGCTAAATTCGGGGCTCTGCTTCGCGTGGGAGCATTCACGTGATCATTTTATGCACGTCTGTCATATGACCTTCACGCGCCGAGCGAAAATGTCAAGTGATTTAATTTATTTATATATATATATATATATATATATATATATATATATATATATATATATATATATATATATATATATATATATATAATCTATGAAAGTATGTGGGTACTTGGTGTGTAGGCGATATTTGCATAGGCCTACCTTTAAAATGAAAAATTTAGATTTATTAGATTTCTGAAGTTATATAAATCACCTGCGTTATCTGCGCCTCAGAGTTTCTGTCTTAATTACTGTGCTGCTTTAACAAATGCTGACTCGATGATGAAAACAACAGGCTCAGTGTGCCCTCATTACATCAGTCGGTGTTAATCTGCAATATTTACACTAGAGGTCATGTGACTATCAACTCTTTCACTGTCAGAGCTACTACTTGGAAGTTATTAGTATTTAATACATTATAAAATATATATATAACATGTACCTCTCTCTCTCTCTCTCTCTCTCTCTCTCTCTCTCTCTCTCTCTCTCTCTCTCTATATATATATATATATATATATATATATATATATATATATATATATATATATACAAATTATTATTTATTTTTACTTGACGTATCGGTTATGTTAGAATTGGTGCGCTTGTTAGTTGTTGTCATGGTGATGAATCTTGGGGCTTCCCCAGATGTGACGTAAGGGGATTTCCACCCACCAGATCTTGTAGTTTACCAAGAGAAAAAGTGAAAGAAACTACGCTCCGAAGGTGTTTGTCATGTCACAATCGTTAGTGGAGGAGCCACAGATACAGCGGTCTCTCACTTGCTCTCGAGATCTCTTTCCCAAAAAGCTTCCGTTAACTTCAGGCTTCAAAAAAAAAAAAAAAAAAACGCAAAAACAGGCGAAGCACCCGGAAATGACTCCATAACGCGGGACTGATGAGATCTGATCGCGGTTTCGGAGGATTACGATTCAACACAATATCGACCCACAAGAGTGAAGAAACCAACGAGACTCATTTATATTCTACTTCGCGCCTGCAATGAGAACCATGAGCGCTGGGAGCGGCGCAGCGGGAGGTCAGTTCAGTGTCCTACAGCTTCACTTCGGCCTTGTGTCCCTCTGATTCAGCATGTTTTAGGAATATTAATTTGCTCTACTTCACGCCTAAGCTGTGCATTATGTGCGCGTTATGCACTCAACTCGAACGGCGGCTATCGCCATATCAGGTTTTATTACGTTTTATGACAAGAAAGTTCAGGGCATCATCGAAACTAAGTTGTTTTCTAAGAGAAGTGGGTGTTTCCAGAGTTACAGGCCTGTATTGAAACAACAACACAGGCCCGCGAATGTCTTTCCTGTTTTACTGTCGCAAAAATAATGTTTATAATCTGTCGAGAAGTATGTTTATCATCTGATATGTTTTAGGACTCATTTTAAGCCAGTTGTTTATTAGCTGATTATAAAATCAAGCGGCTGCAGACACAGTTATCAAACGACGACGGATAATTTTATATGTTATATAAATAAATAAAAAAAAGTTGCTTTCAGTTTCGGTTTCCGAAAATGCTCAGGTTTAACTGGTTTTCTCGTCTTTTTTTCCCCATCATGCTTCCCTGTGCAGACCTAGATCTAGGTGAGTGACCATGTGACGTCATTGTGAGGTGACCTTGGTTTGTTCATTAATCTATTGCGTGTTTTGTGGTGTTACAGAAATAGTTCATTATTTACTCGCCTTTGTTTCGTTCCAACTCAATGACTTTCCATGAAACACAAAAGGAGCTGTTATGCAGCCCCAGTCACCATGTTTCTCCACGCAGATGAAAGTACACGAGTGTGTCATTCTGCCTAACATCTGCTTTTGTGTCACATGGAGAGAAAAAAAAAAAGTATTTTTAAGTGATCTCTTTAACTAGAGCTCATATTTATAATCATCAAACCTGTGCCTCAGATATTATAGAAGAGTACCTTACGGAGAAAACAGTCAAAGAGCGGCTCCCTGGACCTCCTCCTCCACCTGTGGACCAGGACAGCCAGCCAGCTGATCCGCCGTCCAGAAGCAGGAGAAGCACTGCACCGGTGTTGGTCTCTAGAGGAGCAGCTCCACATGTGAGTCTTTCTGCTGTTACACCAAAATGAACCAAAAGAGCAGTCATTAGAGCTGGCATTACTATTAATATTGTACATAGTTTTCTGAAACCCTTCTAAGGATAATTCACCCAAAGATGAAGATCCTGTCATCATTTACTCACCATCATGTTGTTCCAAACCGGTATGAATTACTTTCGTCTGCGGAACATGAAAAGAGTATATTTTGAAGAATGCTGAAGATCATCGACTTCCAAAATATCTTCTTTTGTCTTCTAGAAAGTCATACTAGGTTTGGAATGACATGATTGCAGAATTTTCATTTTTGGGTGAACTGTCCCTTTAACACTAACAACTGTATTTGGTGCGTAACTCATCCTGTTTCGTTTGTGCTATGGCCCTGGATGATGCGTCAAACTCTGTAGTGTATTCGCTCTCTATATAAAATGTTTTGTGTTTTTTTTTTTTAGTAGATATCGAAACTTGTTATTCATGACAGCAGGCTTTTTTACTCTTCGACGGGTGATTGTAATTCGATGCCTACTTTCAGTTAGCGTTCTCTCCACTCATGCTCCTCTCCCCCATACAAAAGACACTCAGTCTCATACCCTCCTCTCTGCTTCTCACTTTCTCATTGGCTGGTTTTTCGTCCAGCTCTGTGAGCTTCCTGTTTCTTCACCATGCTGCTTCTGGCTCTTCTCAGCGGCTCTTTGTGTAAGCGATCTGAGTCTGTTCTCAGGCATGTCCAGATTTGGTGTTTGTCTTTTGTCTCCTAAAAAATGCTTTTATTGCTCTGTTATTGTTAAGTATCTGCACATGTAAAACAAACTGTTATTTTCTCTCACTCTCTTTTATCACACACTCTTTTTCACACACTTACTTTCTCTTTCTCTCTTGCTGTTTTTTTTTTTTGGTGGTTGCTTCGAGTGAGTTGAAGGTGAATTGTTTGTCTTTCCGTTAATGATTTCAAAAATTGGTCAAATCAGATAAGGAACATGTGAATCCAGTGTAGTAATAATACAAGCTAATGTGGTTTTCTGAATGCTTTGTGTTGCTGATTCATTGCTTTGAAAATAAATTATTCAGTGATTGGCAAGCCATTTCTTTTTTTAACTTGAACATGTAAACCCTTTTGACAAAGCTTTGTCTGTTTGTTTAAATATTTAGTCTCTTCCTCTGTTCACTTGTTTCTTCATTTATTTTTTTTCTGGAAAGCCAGCTGTTGAAGCCACACCAGGGGCTATAATTATAATGATACATTTTTAATATTCATTCTAATTCAATGAGAGCAGGGAAATTCACACTACAACAATAATGATCAAGAGAAATAACATTATGTGGAAACACTTTCAAAACTATTTTTTTCCAGCTGATAAACAATAAAAACTTTGAAGCCAATCAGAATTCACCCGACTACATTATTTAAGGTGGGAGACAACACAATTGTGCATTGATTTGGACACTATTATTCTAACCATCCTTATAGCTACTTTTCTTGGTGTGAACAATCTGTTAAAAACTGTTTAGTAAAGTAGAGACTATAAATACCGTGTTAAAAGCCATTCAGAAACCTTTGCAACTGTATAGCAAGGAACTTTTCTACAGAGAAGCACCATTAATTTTCTTCATATTTTAAAATTTAGCTTGCATCTCTCTTTTCTCAGAATCCATACAGCTTTGACCAGACCCCAACGGCGCACACTGATGGTATGGCGCCGATGCATTCCATGCGAAGCCACAAAGTGGCATCTCAGCGACGTGGACAGTCGTCCTTAGCACCCCAGAGTCTTCATCCTCCGCAGACTGGAACAGAACATCTGGAGCGCTTCCTGGAAAAGCCAGAGCTGGTGGTGGTGGAGCAGCCGAAGGAGCGCGGCATGCGATTTCGCTATGAGTGCGAGGGACGATCCGCGGGCAGCATCCTCGGAGCCTCCAGCACTGACTCCAGCAAGACCCTGCCTGCCATTGAAGTGAGTCACAGGAAGAAGGTTTGGGATGGATGCTAATAAATGAGTCGACAACTGTATTTTTAGAAGTTAAATAGCCCTGTAAATCCTCTTTTTAAAATGAAACATCTGTTGAAACAAACGAAAAATCATTTTTTTCTTGTTGAGTATTGTGCTTGATTCATCAGGCTGTTACAGTTCATTTAGTATTTTCTAGGAGAACATAGAGCTCATACTCGAGGAGGACAAAACAGTTCCAAACTGAGCAAAAATATGCAGTTTGGTGCAGCTGCTGATATTTATCGGGGTTAAACATTAAATGCAATGCACAATGATGATTGAGAGATGAACATAAATGCTTGTTTGATACCCACATTTTAACAGGATTTTTCTAAAAAATGATAATGGATAATCAAGTAAAGCTCATTTTTCTTCATCTTGAAATATTACTAACAATATAAAATGTACTAACATTATTCTTACTTCAACTGGACATTTTTAGAATTTTTATACTAAAAAGTGTTTTATTTGTTAAAAAGCAATCAGTTTGCTTTTCCTTAAAGTTTTGATCTTGCGGATGATTGAGAGACCATAGAAGTTAGTGTATAAAACAGCTGGCCATATAGGGTTAAAAATGATATCATCAATTAGACCTTGTAAAACTCATTTCATTTCCGTTGTTAGTTTTCCATTTACATGAATTCGAAATTGATTTGCACTCCTTATTTGATTCAGTGGGTGTGTCTGGAATGCACCGACTATCCCATAGCATTGGGGCTTCCCCGTAATGGTTTGTGGTTTATTGTATATGAAATCAAGTTAAACTTGTAATTGCAGTTAAAAATGAAAGTTCCCTTGAGGTGGAGTGCGACGCGTGGGCTCTGACGGAGGGAATTACCTTTAAACCACACAAACAAACATATTCACTAGTCAGTTTTTCCATTGTGAAATGTCCATAAATGGGTATTTTCAACACAATAGGCTGGGCCAATAATGCAACCACAAAGACCCAGTTGGCATGAAAGCGAAAGTAAAACTCTTTTATCTTTTCACCTGTTTTAGATCCAAGGTCCCATTGAAAACATTAAGAAAGTGATGGTCACCGTGTCTCTTGTGACAAAGGACATCCCATACCGCCCACACCCACACTGCTTGGTCGGGAAAGACTGTGCAGATGGCATCTGCGTCATCCACATCAATCCCCACAGCGCTCGGCGACACAGGTATCTTTCTACTAAACTTCTTTCTAATATTTTGAGTGACAGCATGGTCAGCAGAATGTGATCTGAGTGTAAAAATGTTATTTCCTGCCTGACTATGTTGGTGTTTTCCAGCTTTGCAAATCTTGGCATCCAGTGTGTGCGGAGGAAGGAACTTGATGCCTCACTGCAGAAGAGGAGAAACAAGAATATTGATCCGTTTAACAGTGAGTTGTTGAATATTGCAGACTGATTGGCTCTGTTTTGAAACTTAGTGAGCAACCTCCATAATATCCTAATAATACTCTTCCGCTGTAGTAGAGCATGTGCATCTGTTGAATGTTTTTGTCTTGTTCTCCACCAGCGGGCCACTCTAAGAGCATTGAGGACATGGACATGAACGTGGTGAGACTGTGTTTCCAGTGTGAGCTGGAACGAAAGGATGGAGACCGAATCCCCCTCGCCCCTGTGGTTTCCAACCCCGTCTATGACAAGAGTAAGAGCAAGATGCATGTTGGGCCAGAAACATACTCCACTCAAGCTTGCGAACTCTCTGTAGTTTCCTGGTAGATGATGTTTGGATTGTTTCTGTTTTTCTGATTAGAGGCGACCACAACGGCAGAGCTGAAAATCAATCGGCTTAATATTGTCAGAGGCCCCTGCACAGGAAAGACTGAAATTTACATGCTCTGTGACAAAGTGCAGAAAGGTAAGTGGACTTTAAATACGTCATATTAAATTCCTCGATGCAGTTGTTCTAAAAGGAGTCATTTGTATATCTGGAAACTTCCGTAGATGACATTGAGATAATCTTCAGCAAGGACGACTGGGAGGCCAAGGCGGAGTTTGCTCAGACTGATGTCCACCGGCAAATCGCCATCGTCTTCAAGTCCCCACCCTTCAGGGAGCAGAATATAACCGAGGAGGAGGAGGTCAGTGTGTGTCTTCGCCGCATGTCTGACCGGATGGACAGCGAGCCAGTCAAGTTCACTTACGTCCCAGACAATGCAGGTGAGTTATCAGACGCCATAAAGACAAGATGAATAGATAACATACGGTGACAGTTGTGAGGGAATATCTGGGGTGTATTTCACCCCTAAATCAACAGCTAAAAAATTTAGTAAAATGTATAAATATCCTTCCATTCAAAAATTTAGTGGCAGAGTTTCGAAAGAAGTCTCTTATGCCCACCAAGGCTGCATTTATTTGATCAAAAATACAGTAAAACAGTAATATTGTGAAATAACTCTAAAAATAACTAAATGTTATTTTCAGCATCATTACTATAGTCTTCAGTATCACATGATCCTTTAGAAATCATATTAGATACAATATTCTTATTTGCTGCTCACAAAACATTTTTATTTTTTATGTTGAAAACAGTTATTATTAGTGTGGAAACTGTGATAATTCCAAGAAGTTGAAAATAATAAAATTTATTTGAAATTGAAATTGAAAAGTTTTGACTCTTAATCATAATTTTTTGATCTATTTAGTGCATCCTTCCTGAATTACAGTATGCATTTCTTTGTAAATAAATAAGTTTAGAATGCTATTATGTAATTTTTTTTTTTTTGAGTAAAAGGTGTAATGGTCCTAATAATGTCAGTTATGGTTTTTCAGGTTTCTTGTGTTTAAAAGTAATCGCATACAAAAGCAGACCGATAGAACGGTTAACTGAAGCAAAGACGCCTAGATATCCCAGAAATTAATCAGCTCTTCTCTTACTAGTTTCTAAAATATTGCAAAAAGAGGGTTTGTCACTGTGTTGGTTTTTCATTATTAATAGCAGCATTATAGTAGTTTAAACTGAAAGTATGCATGAGGAAACTGCAATACTTTATAAGAGGTCTTCTTTTGTCAGTACACAAATGATTCTGTTATAGTCAGTGCTTTTTTTAGTCAGCGCCATTACATGCTCCTGTCACCCTGTGACACGGAAGGAAGGTTAATCTGATTTGCTCTTTTGATCTGCAGATCCTTACGGAGTCAACCGCAAGAGGAAAATGAAATCTGACGTGAAGATCAGCGAGCCATGCAGCGTTCCTCAAAGTAAGCATGTTTCTAAAATAAACAGAAACCTTAATATCACTCTCTCAAACTTTATTGACTGCATGAGTGTTTTATTTCCCTCCTCTCGCAGATCAAGACATTGCAAATGAACTCAGCATGTCACAGCATTTTGACAACCAATTCTACGCCCCTCTCGACTGCAACGTTCCCAATGCTTCCATGGCAGTCCCTGTTATGGACGGAGGTGTCCACATGCCATCCCAGGTCATGGAGGAAATTCCCTATAATGAAGACCTTAAACAAGAGGACGGTTGTGTTAGCCTGGACCCAGAAACTTTGGACACCGTCCTCAAAGGCATTTCCCAATGCCTTGCCAGCTACAGACCAGACCAATCCCAGCAAGGTTCAGACCAGTTTCTTACTCAGTTATTTTTCCATGGCGATCTCAACTTTGGTTTAGATGGCACAGATATGAAATTGAACACCAGTCAACCTATGATGAATATGTCGTCTATAAACGACGCACACTTCAGTCAGATGGTAAATGAGAATCAGGCCTACCCACCAGATCTGGAGAACATCGAAGGTCTCATGTTTTCCCCTGTGAAGAGCGAGAACGACTTGGACCACTGAATGCCACTGTGGACTCTTATGTCTTGACTATTGGGACTTTGGACATACAGTCACTATTGACTATCAAATCATTTTTGGACTAGGAAAAGACCCAGACTAAGTCAAAATTGTTATTGACTGCTAAACCTGTTCAGCTGGCACTATCTGACTTCCTGTTTGTAGTATGAACATACTAATGAAGTAAATCATCTGCTCAGCCACTGGTCTTGTAAATGGACTAGACACCATGGTAGCCAACGAAAGGTGGGAGAAGCATGTAGCCATTATGTTTTCTGGTAAAAAGGGAGCAACAGATGCTGCTTGTGATGTGCCAGTTATGTCTGTCATTCGCTAATTTATTGTGTGGATTTCTGAGCAGAACCTATTAGTATGCTGTAGATTGTCCCAGACCCAAATTCACGTTGTAGTGTAACGTGATATTTGTTTTGAACATTTCGGAACAGTCCATCCACAGAGGAATTTCAGTTAACAGCATTAAGGGGACAAAATTAGACGTTTAAACATAATTCTGAAGTAGCAGCTGGATTAATTCATGTAATTCATACCAATCTGACACCATGATCAAGCCAGGTGTGACACGACAACATAAAACATAAGTCATTTCTGTCATCTAATTGGCAACAATAAAATTTTGCATTGAATCCTCTGCCCATTTGTGGCCGTTTGTAACTCCTGATCAAAAACAGTGCTCGAAAATTGTGATATTGGGTTAACTAGTTAGCACTATGCTATGCTATTAGGGGCTGTTCACACAGAACGTTTTTCCACTTCACTGCGCCGCTTTTCCATTGTTTTTCTATGTAAACATGCACAAGATGGATGTTTGACCGTTGCACTTAAGCATATTGTGCATGACAAAATGTTCTAAAAGCATGGCGCTCAAGGTAAAAGTTCAGCTTCTTATCTTCTCTAGAACTTGTTTTTTTTTCCATTCCACTGCCTGTGTCTCATTTTTTTTAAACACAAAGAAATCTTCTGTGTGAATGGCTTCTTAGCTTGCTAACCAAAGTCTAAATTAAAGCCCAAAGAAAAGGAAATGTTTCATTTGACCTTTTTTGGCTTTTGTAATATGTTTTATGTAATTTATATACATTAATTACCACATTTTAATGTGTCAGAGGGGATTTTGGATTTGAAGCCCCGTGCACAAAGAAATTGAATTGGTCTAAGATTCTAAAATTGGTCTTAAGTTGTGTATTTTACATCAGATATGTTCTGATTGGCTGTATTGCACAGGATTTGATTTTTCAATGAGAATAGTCAGGTTACTTATCCACGGAAACATGTCATGCCTGGTTATGTCATGATGTGAGTTTGCATAGGAAAGTGAAATGAATGTAGTCAATGAGTCAGTGGCAAAAAGATTTTAGTGATTTTGTCTGTCACTTCAATGTGAAGGAAGCTGGATTCACAAGCATAACCATCGGAAAGCATTTTGTTCATTTATACACATTTAGTGTCTGTAATACTGCTGTGATTTTTATTGTCCTGTGTAAAAATCCTTTATGCTATCAAATAATGTCACATTCTGCTTCTTATAGTGTGTTGTTGCTGTCAATATTAAAAACGTGTGTTCTGGCAAATGACTCCGTTTTGCTGTCCCTTAGTGTACTTGCTTTATTAGTCACCGGCATAATCATAATTTCTTCCTGTCTCGAGAGTAGGCGGCACTAAGGCCAAAGTCCAACCAAATCCACCTCATCGCATTAACATTAAGAGATCTGCCTCTAACTGTTTAGAAGCAGATCTCTTTGAAAGTGGTGAGCACCTTGCTTCTTTCTGGGACTTTTTCAAACTCCCTGAAAACTGCAGTTGTTAAGCCTCTTCTGAAAACGAACAATCTTGATAACACCATATTGAGCAACTATAGACCAATATTAAATCATCATTTTATAGGAAAGATTATTGAAAAGGTAGTTTTTATTCAGCTGAACAACTACTTAAACTCAAATGGATAGCTGGACCATTTTCAATCTGGTTTCCGAACGCATCACAGCACAGAGACAGTGCTCATTAAGATAATAAATTATGTTTGCTTTAATTCTGATTTGGGCAAAATATCAGTGCTGGTATGGCTAGATCTCAGTGCTGCGTTTGACACTGTCGATTATAACATGCTTCTACAGAGACTGGAAATTTTTTCTGGTGATTTTTTTTTGATTATTTTACTTCTATTTATGTAAAGCACTTTGAATTACCATTGTGTATGAAATGTGCTATATACTTAAACTTGCCTTGCCTTACATTTATTTGCATCCAAATAATCAGTTCGTAATCGGATTGAAAAGCCTTCATGTAAATGCCTTAATCGACATGAGTTTAAGCCGGAAATAAATTTCCATCAGTCTGAAAGGAATTCAAACCTTCCAAACCTTTCATTTCATGCCACCACACGTTCTTATATTTAAAAGCTACAAGGGAATCGGGAAAAAAGAAGTCTATTCACTTCCTCATTCACTACAGCTATTGTTGTGCTTTGTTGCAGTTCTCTGATACTATATATAAGAGTTCAGAGCAATAGCTACACATATTCAACATCACAATCTGAGAAAATCGACTCACACAGTCATTCATCAAACTTTAAGAGATGATGCATAAATTGATGCTTTGATTTTAATTCAAGAATTCATTATGACCTAACAGTGACTTTAAATCAAAAGATGTTTTTGTGTGTTTATGTGTTGTAACTCTCTTGAGAAGTGATTTCACACCTTGACTCACATGACTCAAGATGACCTTTAACAACTATTAACGTAAACAACAAAATTTGTGCTTGCCTGCTCTCTCTCTCTCTCTCTGTTGCAACTTCTGACTAACCAGTTTTAACATCGACAAGCTCTACGGAAACTATTTCGTAAAGCCTATAAAGTCCAGTATTGGGCAATGGGAGTGTATAAAACACATGGCGCCAAAAGGAAGGTTTTCAGACAACATACATTTATAATAATTGGTGTAAATATTTTGTAATGTAAAATTTATAATTTAAATAATTTTTGACAGAAATATCAAGCGCTGTTTTCAGAGTAGCTACTGCTCACCAAAGCAATTAGAGTTTTTTTTTTTCTGATGAAAATGTGATACTTTTATACAACAGCTTTTAAAAACTTTAAGTTAATGAGTAACTTGCATTTTAGTATGGAAGCCTGTTTCCGCCACTGAATAAAAAATTAAGATAATTGCAACTTTTTATCTCGCAATTCTGAATTTTTTGCTCAGAATTACGCGCAATTGTGAGTTTAAAAGTCATAATTGTGATATAAACTCGCAATTCTGATAAATAAAGTCTGAATTGAATGAAAATAAACTCACAATTCTGACTTTTTTTTCTCAGAATTAGGTGATATAAACTCGCAATTGTGAGTTAAAAAGTCATTATTGTGAGATATAAACTCGTTATTCTGAGAAATAAAGTCAGAACTGCGAATAAACTCACAATTATGTCTTTTTTCTCAGAATTACACGACAGATAAACAGTTACTTGTCGCCCCCTACTGGCGTAAATATGAATATGTAGCTTTGATAAAGTGTCACTGAAAAATTCTCACCAATAATAAACAGACTTCCATGAATGTGCAAACACAGACAAGTGGATTGATACAAACAAATTCAGTGACAAGAACTTGCTGTACAATACACTCTATACGATTTACTAAACAAAACGTGATTTGAAATGTAAATGTCAACTTATAAAATCTTTATTCTTTGCTGCATCCAGCAAACAATTTTTGGTTCCCAGAACCTTCTGCGAAAGTTCTGATGGTTATAAATAAATAAACCTATAAATAAACATTAAATAAATTGTTTACACCTAAAGAATAATAAAAAGAGAACCTTAAAAGAACATTACTAGAATTTTAGGATTTGGTTTTCAAAAAGATAACCAATGAGAAACATTATTAGTAGAACATTACAGTTTCCAAATAGCCAGAAAATTTAATATTTCTATCAGCTCGGCAAATACATCTCTGATTCAATTTATTTTTAAGTAAAAATAATATATATACAGAATATCAGCAAGCTGTTGGTGATTTTAATACAAAATAAATACAATATTGTTTATTCTTCAGACTGTATGACAGATATGGAGGATGTCATTTTTTCTCCACAATCTGAGGCTCTGAGAGCTTCTTAATGGCGAGCTCCTCCACAAGGTTCTTCGCCAAACTCTTGTGAAGAGGCTCTGGATCCTGAGACAGAAAAGGAGTATTATTTATCTGATGATAGCGACTTGACATGCTGTGACTGTCCTTTATACTCCTGTTTATTTCATTACCTTCTTTTCCAGGAGCCTCTGTTTCTCCACTGCTTCCTCTAGACTCAAACCCACCCATTCAGCCTCCTCCTCTGGGATCTCAAACTGCTGCTTGTAAGAAACGAGAGCAAGGCAAGTGAAGAAAACACACAGGATGATCATCAATACCATATGGCTGCAAATACACATCAAGATAATCAACTCATCTCACCTTGTAGCAGTTGTAGATTTTCTCCCTGCGAGACGGATCATGAGGGTGCAGATCTGTGTCTTTCCGTGCCAGACGTAAAAGCATCGCACGTTTTAGATCCATTCCAAACTTGGAGTTCAAATCTTGCTTCGGTGTCTGATTTAAAAGAAATACAAGATATCGACCACATTCTGCTGTAAGATTTTCTAGTATAAATGATTAAAAAAATGGATTCTTATGTAAATTGTTAAAGTACACTGAACCGAATGACCCTTTACACAAAAATGGTTTCACAAACAATTTACATATATTCTTAGTTTAGAAAAAGACATATTTTACACAATAATGTAGTATGATAATAAATATACAATAAGATATACAATTGTATATATTATATATTTCTAAATAAACATTATTATATGAAACTATTTAAATTAATCCAAAATAATAAAACATATTAAATGCCATACTGTATATATGTGAGAACTTGCAATAACTGAAATCATTTTATACAATATACATATATATATATATATATATATATATATATATATATATATATATATATATATAAAAACAATTTCATAAGACTACCATAATTTTGTAAATTGCAATGCCACAAACGTGTACTTAATTGTTTATTATATATATTATATTTTAATTATATCCAATAATAAATGAAACAATTTTATACAATCTAATCTATAAACACATATTATGTAAAATTATTGTAATCTATATAAAATAAAAAAACACACTAAATGCCACAGACTTCTGAAAACTCAATTTTTTAAAAATATAATAATCAATACACAATAACATTTTATACAATATTTTTATATTAAATTACTGTGTAAAAATTATTATATAAAATTATTTTAATTTTTGTAAAATGCTAAAACATACTAAACGCTACTGATTTTGAGGACTTCATCATTTATTAAGATAAGAATAAATATACAATAATAGATATTATTAATAGGTATAAATATTACTATACAAATATCTATTATGTAAAATTCTTAACATTTCTGTAAAATGATAAAGCATTAAATACAGATTTTTTAGGCCTTCATTTTTTTTTTTATATAATAATAAAAAAACATTTCAAACATGAAATATTACTATATAAATATACATTATTATACAAATGTATTAGGATTTTTGTAAAATTATGAATATATACAGACTTTTGATTACTCCTCACCTTAAGAATGTAGAAGTCGAGGCCAAAAGCAGCATCGATAAGCTCCAGCGTGCGAGCTGTGACCGTTACAGTGAACTTTTGGTCGAGGATCTCACTGTACAGCTCTCTGTTAAACAGCTGCGGCTTCCAGGTTTTGCGCAGTCTTGAAGAAAGCTGGTGTGACAAATACATATTACAGGATAAGTCTACTTCAAGAAACATTCTCTTTTATCCACTAGTCACATAAAAGAACCCAAATCAATGTTCAGAATTACTGTAGTTCTCTCTTCAGTCTTACCTTGTCATCTTTAGCATATCTAAAGCCAGATATCCAGCCTTCTCCCCCCCAGAGTCCGCTCTGTGACTCTGGCGGGTGATAGACGGGGACAGGCACATCCTGCACGCGCTCTCTGTGTCCCGCTGTAGGACGGAGTCTGTATTTGACACCCAGAGGCCTCCAGTGCACAGGTGAAGGAGGGGTGTTGTCCTGCAGAGAGCGCAGGTAGTGCTGGGGTACACGGGCGTAGATGCCCTTCTGCAGCTTCAGGGCTTCCCAGATTTTTGGTGGATACTTGTGTAGAGGCATTTTAATGGACAAAACCTAAGAAAGAAGGGTATAGAGTACACAAACATATAATAATAATAATAATATTCTACATAGTAATATAGAATAGGGTGCAAGTTCAGAGGTTAATAGTAATATAGAATAGTAATATATACAAATAATATACATACATACACTATATACACACATAAAACTGTAAATCAGCTGATAAGCTACAGCCAAAAATTCAAATAAACGCTTTATAATATAAAAATGCAAAGCTACGAATAAGAAAAAGGCTTGTATACAGATCAGCATTCTTACCGAGGAATGACGCGAACAGAGGACGTTTAATTTAATTTTACATTATCAGCACACGCTGTCAAGCTAACCAAGGGCACCTCACGTCACTTCCTGTGACAGACGCCAGTGTTTACTGCGCTGATTGGTTGTTTGCACGGCTGACCTTCCGGTGGTTTAACAGTAGTGGTCTAGCTGGGGTCTAAAATAATTCAGATTTCCACCCTTATTTGTTAAAAGTTCACTTGTGTCAACATCTCTCTTCAGCGGATAATTTGTCATGCGCCCGAAAGGTGGAATTGAACCACTCTGCCGCTAAGCAGCTACAGGTTTGAAGCCTGCACCCCGGACCACCGAGGTTCATCCGGGCATTTGACAGAGATGAGACCGCGTCAATATATAGGTCTCTTTTGCGCTATGTGTTACATCTATGGTGAGTGTTATTTATGAACCTGTTTTTTTTAACAGCATATCATGATTACTTTATGATATATTGTTGCCTCCCATAGTAAGAAGTTGAAGGAAATACGAAATTTGCAGAAATTCTACAACAAAGCCAGCTCTGCACCACATGCAAATTAATTACTTGCTATTGGTCCAAACGTAGGGCGGAGATTTACATACTTCCCTTGCTTTGTTAATCATTCATTCTTTGCTGTGACTTATATCAGAATCAGGCATGCTTGCTTTTTTCATTGTATATTGCTATTTTCTAATGTAAGAAAGGATGAAATTATAGCATTTTAGCATTAACAGATGTTTTACAGATGTTTATCTTAAAGGGGTCATGTGATGCGATTTCAATTTTTCCTTTCTCTGTGGAGTGTTACAAGCTCTTGGTGAATAAAGAAGATCTGTAGAGTTGCAAAGACTAAAGTCTCAAACACAAAGAGATATTCTTATAAGAGTCAACCACGCCCTCCTAAAACTGCTTGTTCTAACACGCCCCCACATGTCTATGTCAGGATGTGGGAAAATTTGCATAACACGGCCCAAATGTTCCGGCAAAGAAAGGAGGCATAACTTTGATTCTCGCTGTAGTATTGTTGCTGCCACGCCGCCGTTGTGGAGATGCTGTGTGTTTCATTGTTAAAGCGAAACTACTTTGTTTGGCCTTCTGAAAGAGGACGACATCCGCTCTGTCATGCCTAGATCTGATCTGAGCTGGTCGCTGAGGAAATACAGACTGCAGCTCAATCAGCCCACTGGCCTTTCCTCAGTACCAACTTTGCAAGGACATTCTGGTGCTTCTGACTCACAGACTGTAAGTACGTTTTTTATATATAAAGAATTTGCCACTGATGATTCATTGTTGTTTGTCGTTTCTCCAGACATGGTTTTATGTTTACATGGCAGGATACGCAATGCAACGCATAAAAACACAGTATAAGTCATTATAATCAGTAATTATGTCCCTACTGAATGAAACAAACACCTCGTTTATAAGGGGTTTTATTGTTTTTGTCTTGTTCTGCCCAGGACACAGGGCATCACAGTGTGTTAAGGGGCATAACATTTCCGTCACATGCTTTAGGTATTCGGCCAATCACAGCGCACTGGATAGCTGGCCAATCAGAGCACACCTCACTTTTCAGAACGATGAGCCTTGTAAAAATCAACTCGTTTCAGAAAGGCGGGGCATAGAGGAGCAACAATAATGTACATTATATGGAAAATAATGTGTTTTTTGAACCTTAAAGGGATACTCCACTGCAAAATGAAAATTTTGTCATTAATCACTTACCCCATGTCATTCCAAACCCGTAAAAGCTTCATTCGTCTTCGGAACACAATTTAAGATATTTTGGATGAAAACTGGGAGGCTTGAGTCTGTTCCATAGACTGCCAAATAAATAACAAAAATGGCGCTTCGCTGATGTGGAGAGACACAGAGGAGAGGAATTGTTGAATAAAGTCATTATTTTTGTTTTCTTCATGTACAAAAAGTATTCTCGTCGCTTCATAATGTTACGGTTGAATCACTGATGGCAGATGGAGTATTCTGACTATGCTTTTCATACTTTCCTGGACCTTGACACTGTTATTTACTTGGCAGTCTATGGGACAGTCACAGGCCTCCCGGTTTTCATCCAAAATATCTTAAATTGTTTTCCGAAGATGAACAGAGCTTTTACGGGTTTGGAATGACATGGGGGTAAGTGATTAATGACAAAATTTTCATTTTGGGATGGAGTAACCTTTTAGACATGGTGGTAAGTTTTTATTACACCAAATACACCAAATAATGTTCTTTTTAGCAACGTCATATGACCCCTTTAATTCATTTACTTCAGTTTAAAACAATGAACTCATTTCAGTCTTGTTGTTGTTTCTTAACATACTATATCTTCTTATTTTATGTTTTTAATACATAAAATATTTCTTTATTTGTTTATGACCTAATCAGACTCACTAAGCAACTAAAACTTATAATTAGTGATGTCAAAAATAAATGTTTTTGATTACATAATATATATGTACTGTGTATATTTATTATGTATATATAAATAAACACACATGCATGTATATGTATATAAGAAAAATATGTAATGTTTGTATATTAAATATATTTATATATTAAATAATTTAAATGAATATAAATATAAAAAAATGAATGTAAATGTTTTCAAAATATATGCTGTATGTGTGTGTGTGTGTGCTATATATATATATATATATATATATATATACTGTATATATAATAAATATACACAGTACACACACATATATTATGTAAACAAAAACTTTTATTTTGAAAGCGATTAATCGTTTGACAGCACTAATTATATTTCAGATTGTTAAATAAACCTTTCATTTAATTGCACAGGTTTATGGAATTTCCTCTTATTTGTTCAGTGTGTTTGTTGTGCAAACACGAGATCATTAAAAACGCACATCAACATTATTCAAATAGTTTTTATTTCGCCAGTAAATAAATTATGCAACATAAAAAAAAAAAAAAAAAAATCCAGTACATGAAAGTGGTTTAGACTCACACTGCAAGAATAGCATCTGTTCCTGATCTTCACTGTACAATGGCAGACGTCCACCTCATACTTATTAATTCTCAAATATTCTTGAAGCTTTTAAAGCTCCAGGCAGGAAATCATGAAAACAGGCAATCATAGTCAGAGCATTATGCACCTTCTCAGAAACCTACATTTGACTTATGTTTGACTTCTTGTAACATCAGTGTGTCACACTACAGGGAACTTGTGTGTTCAGCTTTTTACTGAAACATTTACCAGAAAGTGTATGTGCGGAATAATTGCAGAACTGTCCTCATGTGTCATTCAAATTAATACTGCTAACAGTCCAGTTCACTATGAAACTATCACCAGAACACATCTGTGTATGTAAATATGAAGTGATATATTCTTTTGAGAATAAACCTAAACCCTTACATTTTAGTCAGCGTTTAGATTATTTGTAATGAACAAAACTCTTCGACTGTGACAATTACGGAAGACACTGTACAAGACAAAAGAGCGATAAATAAGACACAAACACCACTCCTGGTATGTGATATAGTGGAGTGGCAAAAAGGACAGTAAGTGCACATTATTAGTTCAGTATTAGAATGATGAAAATACTGTTGTGCCACTCAAGAAATCAAATGATCACCCCCATCTCACACATGGGACTATTTCAGTGCAATATAATCAGTTTAATAGAGAGTGTTTATATGTGTATGCAACTTTATTAGAGAAAATTCCATCAACAGATTTCAAAATGTTTTGTTCTCACTTATTGCATTTGCCACTGAATGATGTGCACACAGACTTTATTACTGGAACATACCATGTGCATCAGAGAAAATGTATAAATTTGCAAACAAAAAAAGTATAATTCATAATCACATGTAGCATTCCCTCGTAAGTTCATTCAGACCATTTTTATTCAGTTTCATCATCTTCCACTACAATGAACTGAACATTATGATGCTTTTGGGACTGCATTTCATTTGATGTCATTCAAATGGCTTTAGAATAACAAGCACACAACAAACTCCAACAGTGATTGATAAATATGAAAACCATAGTGCTTGTCCTATTAAAATTATATGTATTCACCTAGAGAAATTGAAAGAGGAAAACATACAGTCAGCAGAAACATCGATTTTAAATTCCAAAAATGAAAATGCATAAACATAACAGGATATGACAGCACCCTGTTGTAAAAGGCTCCTAAGCATAAACACGCGCACACGCACACACACACACACTCGACCTCTCAAACAAGCTTAAGTTATCAATAAATAAAGTGGACAATCAAATAACACAATGTTCTCAAACACTGTACATCTGGATCTTATAAAGAATGGCTTTTCAGTACAATCGAAGGGAACCTTTTCACTATTTCTGTGACCATGTGAAATCAAACACTGGGGATAAAAAAATTAATGACTGTGTTGCATTAAAAACAGAAAAACAAAGAGAATTGACAGAAAATGCCATAGTGAAGATGGACAGTTGACCTGCAGCAATGTTACAGAAACATCAGCGAGGATTTAATTGGGACGTCATCATGTTCCCCTCATTATGTTGAGTGTTTTGGGATTGGATATGAATGTACAATCAAATCTAGATGTCATCAGCCAGTAAATATGATATTATTATTGTTCTTTTTTGAGGACACACTGGCAGGCTGATATATGGTTAACACATTGGTGTTTGATTCAACCGTCACTCCAAACCCACAGAAAAACTACATCTTAGACTGACTAGACACTATCACTATATGAAATCTGCTTGAAAAATAAGATTTAATACTTTTTTTTCTGCTCGTATTTAAATGCTAACAGTTCATTTGATTATAATAAACAGCTAATCAGTAATTGCACAAGCTTTTGTTCATAGATACTCAGTCATAATAGGGTAATAATGAGTCAAAAAAAAAAAAAAGCCCAGATTTCCTGTTTTCCACTAAATGTGGCTACGAGGGTGACCTCGGAAATAGAGCGCTTAGTTTTGGCAATGTGTGATTAACAAGAACCGCGAGGCGCTAATTAAAGTTAGCACAGCCTACTTTTAAAATAACTGCCCTACTTTACCTGAGGTTGGAGCAGTGCTTGCTTTACTCGGACTCCTGTAACTGTGCTTTACCGATTGTTTACGCTCAGCCGTGACAATAAATGGGACTTGTGGCTAAAATTCAAAAGGTGTGATGAGTAGGCTACATGTTACAGGACCTTAGTGGGGCCACCTTATCACAAGCTAATCAGTCGGCATCTGTCGCTATTTGAGACCGATAACGGAAAAGTGTAGCAAACACAAAAAAGAAACTGCAACTACGTTACACTGACCTTCTGACTTGGTGTGTAACGATAATGCATGTACACCGAAAAAACAAACAAAGATCGCAAACTGAGAGATTTTCTCCACAAACCTTGACCCTTCGTGACATCTGAATGCCAGGATCTCTTTTCCTAGCATTTGAAAGAGTAACGTGTTGCCTAAACTGCTATCAGCCAGTCAAATCTTTCATTTGCGATATTTTGACGAAGAAAGAAAGTCAAAACAAAACCCGAAGTCGTGAAAAAACAACCCAAATAAAGCCATGCTGACATGTTGTGGAGGAGAGTGTGAAAAGTGCTAATGCTAGTCCTCCATCGCGGCCCGCGCTCCTCAGTGACTCCGGTGTCGTCATGCAAGGCCAGGTGACGTTGGGACGGCTCTCGTCCCGGGCGGTGCGATGAGGATGGGACACGGCGAGGTCTAGACGGAGGATGTGGGAGGGGAAAAACACTCATAACACGGCACACACAAACAAGTCCTGGGATGAATGTGACATTCCCACTGACCGCATGCTGCTGGAGATGTACACATACACAAGGCAAACTGCCCACCATGCATACTGACTACCAATGGCAAAAATAGAATCCTTTGTCTTTTTTCCTATTTTTTTTTTTTATCTCCTATCCTCATCCCATGTGTCTTCACTGTAAGGTAAGGCAGGGATTTATTTTTTTTAAATACATTTTTTATCTGATGTGTGACTGTCTTGTCGTTAAAACAAGCTCATTGACTACGCCCCGAGAGACCAGCAGTCTAAGCAGTATATTCGAGACATCACCATCCCTCCCCCGCTGCTGATCCTCGACAGGTACGCCGTCCTCCAGAACGGTCACGGATCATCTCCGGAGTCGTTTCATCGTTACGCCATGTAGATGAAGGTGTTAAGGTCTGTCTCGTCTCTCTTGATGTACTTGTGTTCAATGAGCCACTCGATCTGTTCCTTGATCATTTTCTTCTGAGGGAGGAACATGTTCTTCAGGATCTCCACCAGCTCGGTCTGCAGCTGAGCGTTTGTGATCTTCTTACGCATCTTCATTATCTGAATGATGGCCTCCTGAAATGTTGCAGTCAAAGAAACAAACACATTAAGATCACTGTAAAAAAAACAAAACAAACACAAGTATTTTATTGTAAAATTACTTATTAAAGTACTTTATACACCCAGAAAGGTAATAAGGACATTGTTAAAATAGTCATCAGTGGTTAAACTGTAATTTTTGAAGCTACGAGAATACTTCTTGCACACAAAGGAAACAAAAATAACGACTTTATTTAACAATTCTTCGCTTCTGTGTCAGTTTTCGCTGCACGAGAGTACCACAATGCAATTTTTTGCACCAATTAGTTTGTCCACAAGGTGGCAACACTGGCCTGAACCATTGTTTCATAGTTGGGAAAAAAAATGAAGGAAATGGAACAATAACAACCAATGACTGGAACAGACGCATATGTAGTGTGATGGAGTTACACGCAACTCTAGTTTAAACTTGTACAACTACATTTTTATCGGCATAACTTCTGTAGAGAATTAGCACAGATGATGGACAAGGAAACTTTACTGGAGTAAACTTTGAAAGGCTTCACATTAAACTGAAGTATACTTTGGGTTTTAGAGACTAGTGTTCATTAACAAAGAGGACTAGTAATGCTTTATGATAGCGATGTAAAAATTAACCATGAGCCGGTTGAAAATCGATTCAAATATGTGACGATTCAAATCGGTTGAGATGCTGAACAAATTGCGATTTATTTAGGGGTAGGAGTTTATATGAATGCATTCTGAGGGGAACTTAAAGTTTAGATGCTATTTTTTATTTTCATCTTGCCTCTGCGCCACCTGCTGGCAGAGAGTGAATCTGCGTCTCATTCAGCTCATCTGCTGTTTATGTTTCATGCATTTTTTATGTACAGTTTCACAAAAGTGAAGTCAAACCATTCTATTTTTGCTTTAAAATTTCGAAATTATACAGTCTAATTTAGATTAAAATCTGCTCATGTTGTATGTATGCAGCATTTTTGTTTGGCTCATGATTAAAATGCAGTGGTTGCCTCTCATTTTAAATGGAAAGAGCACAGACAAATCCTTATTTTGTTTATATGAAGAGATTTCTTTTATTTGTTTTATTTGGTTTGGGGCTTGTTTTTAAATTTCTATTTAGTTTTGTTATTTACATTTACATTATATTTAAATTTTGTTATTTAGCAGACGCTTTTATCCAAAGCAACTTACAAATGAGGACAATAGAGGCAATCAAAACCAACAAAAGAGCAATAATATGTAAGCGCTGTATTGAAAAATTATTATGGTGTTATATTTCAATTTCACAAACGTGCAGCATTTTGTCCAAGCAATAAAAAAGGACACATTTAATTTATAATTTGTCTTAAATCTCATTTTGTAAAAAATAAAAAATTGTGAAATCAAAATCGTGAATTGAATCGAATCGTGAGTTGAGTGAATCGTTACATCCCTACTTTTCGATGTTTTGTACCTGTGTTCTTAATATTCTAAGCTGGACGATGCCTTCGTTCTCCTCTTCTCTCATTCGCTCCGTCGTCAGCTGCAATCGGCCAATTAGGTTTATTTTCCCCCTCTTT
The DNA here is from genome assembly GCF_018340385.1 of Cyprinus carpio. NCBI lineage: Eukaryota > Metazoa > Chordata > Actinopteri > Cypriniformes > Cyprinidae > Cyprinus > Cyprinus carpio. The sequence continues at coordinate 13,145,570 of NC_056611.1, forward strand.
TGAACCTTGGCGTTTTTTCTGAGGAGAAACAAAAATATTATTATTATATTCCAATTAAAGAGACCATTTCTAAAGAGCCAGCAGGACAGGACATGTTCTTACATCAAGGAGAATTCCTGGTTAACGAAAAACAATGTACTGTCTGTGAAGTCTTTGGGAGAGCTCACTTGAGGTTCATATGACAGCACTTGGCGTTTGAGCTTTGGGAAGGCAACGAGTGACTGTAAAAAAAAAAAAAAAAGAGAGGGAAAAGGTTAAGTAGATGATGGTACAAGATCTATAAATAAAGATATTTTAACTGATCATAATCAGTCCATTTTAGATATTTGAAAACACTAATCATATGACAAACCTGTAAAATGTAATAAAAAAGTGAATATCCATTTTTCATACAACATACATTATAATGTTGTGAGATCTAAATTTTAGTTCTTATTGTTTCACATTTTTATCTATTTACATTAAACAGTACACAGTTTTTTTATATTGATCATTTATCAGGAATCGACCATAACATAAAAAAATGATCGGCTCATCAGTATCTGCCAGAATTTTAATATTGATGCATCTATAGTTCATGTTAAACCAGTGGGCTCCCACAAACTTCCTAGGGGCTCACATGATGACTTAAAGTATTTAAATGAATAAATTATTGTAAGTGCTATTAATATTAAAAATATAAATAAAATGCAAGAAATCAAGATAACTACTGTTTTTACTAAGAAGGCACAGTTCTTGGAACTTCTGGAATCACAAAATGAACTGTGGTGAATTAGTTTCATATATCAATGCTTCCAATTTCTGTTTAAAGTTTAAAAACAAGCAGCTTCATCATAAGTACAGCAGAAATATGGTCAGTATCTAATGGAATAAAATGTGACATATGGGCCTTCAGTTTTGACACTCCAGTCATTTTCTCACCCAGAGAGTTCGTCTCAGTTCAGCATCAGGCAGCTCAGTGGCAAGTTTCAGATTCTCAAAGCTGATCTTCTCTCGTGGTCTTTGGTTCCAGGCAAAAAGTACAGCCAGCTGAAAGGTCGTGACCTCCAGGTCGTACTGCCCTACTTCATTCTTAAAAGTGATCTATCAGAGAGCACACAGACTGATTAGCTACAAGTAACAATTTACTACAAATCACTACTAATCTCTAAACTTAGTGCATAAATAAACCCACAATGCCATTGGACATGAGGTGGTGCCAGTGGAGTTTGCGGCCGCTGTGGTTCTTCTTGTAGAAGTCCTCCACCTCTGGAATGAGGTCTTCCAGCTCGGTGGGCAGAGACACAAAGACTTTCTCTGAGCTGCGTGACCACGCTCCAGCATTCAAGATCTTTATGTTCACAGAGTCCGCTGGGTAACAGAAGGGGAGTGAATAATGCTGAATAATAATATTTCTTTCAATCTCAGTTAAAAGGTAGTGTAATGCATATATAGAGAGAAAAAAGGGCTTGTATGTCACCTGGTAAAGCCAGCTTGTTGTGTTTGTGCATTTCCTTGAAAACCTGGTTAAGATCTTCAGACACTTTGATGTCCTGGAACATTCTAGCTAACTTGTTCACATAGTCAGCAGGCATCCCAACTTCCTGAAACATGCCAAACAATGAGCCATTAGAGTATAAAACACTCAAATACTAACTTCATTCACTCTTATTTGTCTTTATTCTTACCCTGAGCCACTCAACCATGTTCTCCTCGATCTCACTGTCTGCTGAGATGTCCAGGATCAGACGTCTGGTCAGATGGGCTTTGTGGTACCTCATGAACACATCCTTATTCTGGACATATTTTAGCACTAGTAGCTACAGGAAAAAAATAGCATTTACATTTTAAAACACTTTTGAGGACACTAACAAAATCATTGAGTAAACAACATGTGACTTTTACAACAGCCCCTCACCACTTCCTTCAGTTTGAGCTCGATCTCCTCTGAGGTCAGCTTTTTACTGAGTGGCGTTTTTCTTAGCAGCATGTCACAATAGTTTGCGAGCAGCTCCGGACACTTTGACTCTGGTTGTGTTTTTAGGCCCACTCTGCATTTAGAAACATCAAACACGACTGATACAAGTTCATACAATACTGAAACACGGATCACTAAAGCTCACTTGCAGCTTTTTTATATTTAATACTAAAACCATAAAATATTTTTTGTGACTTGAAATAAAATAGGAAGGCAGCCGTTACTCACCCTTTCTGTTTCATTGGCAGCTCCAACTTAAATATTGTGGCATCATTCACAACTGCTTTGTATGCCTGTGGGAAAATGTTAAACTTCATTAAAAAGGTATGTGAGATATAATTTTTCAGTAGAATCAACAGCATTTCAAATGGAGTTTTTGTTATATAACCTTCCATTGTATTCCTGTGTCATCACAGATCTCTGGTAACCATCTGCGGTGTGATCTAGTCGTGCAGGCTACTTACTGACACCAGAATGAATATAGATAGGGCGGCATGCTCACTTTGTCTCTGGCTGTAAGGAACCGAGGATCATCATGGAACGCTTCCTTCACTAATTTACTAAATCGATTGAAGAGAGTCAGGAGCTGCTCCACGTACTTCTCAGAGTCCTGAGAAGAATCAAACACAAATGTCAACACCTGGTCGACACTGTGGTTGTCTAATATTTGAGGATCTACAAAGGTCAAGGTTCAAACCTTGACAGGGTTTTGGAATAAATCAAGTAAAACTATCATTACTACAATTCATTAAATATTCATCTTATCAACATTAACCATTTATCCTTTATTTATACTGAGAAAAACAAAAGCCAGCTAATGCTCTAAAATTCATAAAGCTCACAAAGAATATTATAATTCTTCAAATGTTTTGCTCACAGTTGTGATGGTCTCTGCAGTGGCCACCATGTCTGCCAGTCCAGCACTGATGATGTGCTCCTCCAGGTCTTTCAGCATGGGTTCAATCCCATTGGGCACTTTATCCATGAGAGAGAACATGAGGTGCAGCTCTGTGGAAGAAGATTTCAGAGGTTTAAAACTAAAAGCCTGTGTTTGCAAAGTCCGACTTCAACAGAGTACGGTTCGAAAAGCTTGAGGTCATTAAGTTTATGTGATGGAAGAAATTCATGCATTAATTAAGCAACAGTATATGACATTAATCAAAATTACAGAGACATTTATAATGTTACACAAGATTTTTATAAATGCTGTTCAAGTGAAAGCATCATAGTAGCCACATAAATATTAAACAGCACACATTTTCAAATGACTCTTGAGCAGCAAATCAGCATATTAGAATGATTTCTGAAGGATCATGTGACACTGAAGACTGGGGTAGTGGATCCCGAAAAATTAGCTTTGCCATCACAGGAATAAATGACTTTTAAAACTGTATTCTAATACAAACATTTACTTTAATCTGTAATAATATCACAATATTGGTGTTTTACTGTATTTTAATCAAATAAATGCAGCCTTGTTAAGTGTAAGAGATTTCTTTAATAAAAAAAAAACTAAAGACCCCCAAATCTGGAACAACAGTGTATATAAAACCTAAAATGGTCATTTTAAATATAGGTAATAAAACATTGCTAAGTAGGCTCATACTCACTGTCAGTCTCATTTCGTTTGATCATGCCAGGGCATTCAGCCAAGATAGTTTCTTTAAATGACGTTACCAGTGCATTCACACAACATTCCATAAGCTGAGGAAAAAAACACAATCCACAATTTCAGTTTCACATACATACCTGGTTATATTATTTTATTTAAATTAAATATTGAACAACTTAAAACTAATAATACTTTTAAAAAATTTTACATGTAAAAAATACTAAAATATTTGAATGGCTGACGCCCAATTTGGTGCAAAATTGTTCAATTCGATCTTTGTCACTACCTCAGTTCTACAAATGATATATTATTATTATTTAAAGTCCAATCATATACTCACAGCTTGTACAGAGTTACATTCACGTCTTGTCTCTAAATATCGTAGTGCACGTTTTTCCTCTTCTCTTAATTTAGAGTCTGCCTGTAAACAGAGACATGCGAATACATGACTGCAAACACAAATGCAGAGTGTTAGGAGTCGTCAAAACGCTCCTCTCGGCTATGCAATCTGATTTAATCTGATTGACTGAAGATCTTAAATCTGATGTCTGGCAGGCCGTACATATTTCATGTAGTTTTGTACTCCATTCTGCTGCAGGTAGGACGGCGCCTGGGTCCTGTAGAACCTCTCTGTGGAGTCTAGGTAGCTTTTCTCAAAGTTATCCCTATAGATCTGCAGTTTATCATCAGGATTGGAGCACAGGTTCACTGAGAAAGAGATTGTAAGAGACTTTTCAGTTTTCAAGATTAAAAAGATCAATCCAATGCAAAACCTGGAGTGGAGCTCACCATACGACTCTCTGACCCCGATGACCAGCTGCGAGTCGAACGCTTCTCCCAGCCGTTCGGCATGGACCAACTTCATTGCACTATCCTGCAATCTATTCTTGATGTTGGAGAATATAGATTCATTCCAAGTGTCCAGCATCAGCTGTGTGAACATAAAAAGCAGAACAAACCAATGAATCCGATCTAGGAAATCAACCTAAAAATCCCGCTCTTATCGCGCTCACCTTTCTAACAATGCTGTCCTCCACATTGGACTTCTTGTTGCTGCCCTGTTTGCCCATCAGGGTGATCTCCAGCTGGCAGAACGGCTTGGGCAGAATGTCACACTGGGTGAAGAACTTCCTCCACTCCACGATGTAAGCCTTGAGGAGCGCCGTGTCATCTTGGTGACTGAGCACTCGCTAAACACCAACGATCGAGAATGAGACATGATTCTGCTGAAGAACACCAACAGGTGGCTTAATCCTGAACCTCTCTTACCGCTTGAGCTTGTTTGATAAAATCTAAGATGTCCTCCTTGAGGGCCTGGTGGATCTTTGCGGGTCCTTTGTCATCCCATAGACAAACTGCATGAACATCTCTGTGAGAACGGAAGAGGAGAGGAAGACAGATTGAACATTCAGACTGTAGTTAATGTGCAGGATATAAAAAGATCTGGATTTATTGGGTCCTTACGAGAAAAGATCAAACCACTGCTGCTTAGTTACAGACTCCTGGCGAAGCAACTTAAGGACGATGGGGCGCATAAGATCCCACTTGTCCTCAAACTGGAGGGAACCCTTGTTCTACACAAAAGGACATGGAAGAGGATACAGATAGTTAGAGAATGCATTCACAAAAAACAATGAACCAGACATTATGGAAGACCTCTGTGTCTAAACATGTCCCGAAAATCAGAAGCCTTATTGAATATGATTCACAAAGCATTTAAAATAAGGTTTCTTTATGTCTAATGTGTTTAAGAAACTTTTATGTCCTGGGGGTTGATTTATTATTATTATTATTAAATCTATTAAAACGGAACCAAATATTTTAATAATTCCTTGTACTTTTTGTATTACTTTTAATTATTTCTTTTTTTTCCCCTTTCCTTTTCAAATGCCTTTTATTATTTATTATTATTATTATTTATTTTTTTCAAATATACTTGTTTCCCTAGGAAAAAGTGAAGAGCTTGAAATGAAATATGAGATGGGAAAAAACAAAGTAAAAAGCAAGGTCATCAACGTCTCTTGTGAACAGAATATTTTTGTGCATGATTTCCAATTACTCAAAAAGTGTAAAACTACTATTTAGTGGTATTTATTCAAGATAAGTCTATGACAGATGATTAATTTCAACAAGAAAAATAAGTTTTTTTAATTTCATTTGTTTAAAATGTCATGTCCACCACAGACAGATAGCATGTAACAGCAAATTATCAAAAGATAGAAAGGTTTTAATCAAACTGATAGTTTATGACCCAATATTTATCATTTTGGACATCACTGGCGGTTTTGAACATATCTATGATGCCCAAAATGTTGTCTAGGTAGGCAGCTTACTAGGTTTTAAGCCAAAGCCACTGTATTTAACTGTATAAAATCAAACATCATCTATACAAATGGAATGTGTCTACTCTTTAATTCTTACTCCCTGGATGATTTCTCCACATATTTCAAGTACTTATAATATCTGACACTTGTGACATGACATGGCATCTTTTCTTGGCTTAGTTACTCTTCGTAATAACGGCACACATTCACATTTTATATCATTAGCTCAGCCATTACCCTCTCAGTGTCACTAAATCATTGACCAAGCTAGCCACACGCGTGCTAACTGTCATCAGGAACACGTACCTTTAGGATATATATTTATAAACAACATACTACCGAAGGTACACCCGTTGCAGTGAATCATGACTTCAGATCGTCTGCGTGCAGTCCAGTATTTGTGTGATTATTGGCTTTATTAATCTCAGCTAGCTCACAGCCTGCTAGCTAAACACAGGCTGCCAGACTCTCTTATAAACTCACTGCACGTGCACGTAAGAGTCCGAGCGAGCCGCTAAATCACAATGGTACAACATAGTCATTTGAAGATTATAGGCGTCTAAAAGGGTTTTTTGACTGTTTATGGAGAATTTGGAGGCAAAGAGCTTAAGTGTCTCTTACCTTTAACAAATTAGACATCGCCATGTTTCCTTAACTTATCCCCTCGTCCGATCTCGCGAGATTTGGTTCGGTATTAGAACTGGCGATGGGATCTCCGACACATATTCAATCTTATTTTGTAAGTGAGTATTCTTTTTGTTTTAAATATGCTTTCTTTGGATTGTTTAAATATTTAAAAGAGAATATAGGGAAATATTACATCATTACTTTGTTAAGATGTAGCCTAGTAGTATTATGTTTTTTATCCTGGCAGTTTGTATATAGCCTATATATTTTTATCTTTCTTTTATTTTGTCTTTGTTTATACTTGTTTGATTTATGTACTGTGTAATAACAATAAAAAAGAGATCGCCGATTCATTTTTGCAAATGGACTCTCTCAAACAGTTCGTTTTAAAGGACTGTTTTTTTTGTTTTTTTTTAAATTGAATCTAGAAAAATAATATTTACATAGAAATTACATAAAGAGGATTTATACAATAGTCACTTTATAGCATCAAAAAATAGCATAAAAATTAAAAGAAAAAAACGTAATAACGTAAAATAAATTAATAAAAGGTTTCAAGTAGACTGTATCGTAGTTCAAAGAACATAAAAATCGATTCAGTTCTTCTTTTACGTCATGCAAATACGATCCAGATCATAAAATCATATTTAATTAGAGCCTAATTCAAAACATGGCAGATTTTTGCATTCATTTTTCCCCGTTATTAAATGTTACATGACCGAAAAAGACGGCTCTCCTCTCAGTTAAATGAGTCAAGTGAATGAATCAAATGGATAAGCAGACTTGTCCAGAAGAGTCGATTCTGTGGACTCGAGAAACTTCCCTGACATTTCATTTCGATTCATGAATCGTTCAGGGTTGCGTGTCACAATATATTTAATACTAAAATGCAAATGTATTATAGATAGCAACAATATTGTGTACCAATAATTAAAGCTTAGACAATTTAATTTAGTATCAGATATGGTAATATCACCCAAGAGGTCATTAATTATTGATAAAAAATGAAAACAAATCACATTATTTAGTACAATATCTAAAACTTTTTAAATGTTGTAACACTGTGCAATCATTTGTGTCTAAAATAATTATGTATTTTTTAGCTAAGGAAAATGATGAATATATCTCTTCTGGTGTCACTCTTGTCCTGTGTATTAAAGGATCAAGTTCACGCTGATATAATACTAAATTCTGCACTTTAATAAACAGTGGTTTACCAGGATTTCAGAATGATTTTAACAATGTGATGATTAGAAAATAATTTTTGGGGTCAAAAAGAACTAAAAATACAGATCCGAGTATAGAATCGTTTGAAACTGCAAAGGGTCTACTTTTATTTGTGTATAATCACAATAACAACAAAACAATGCTTTTTGTAAAGTAAAGAAAACAAACAGGGTGCACTTTCTGCCGTCTCGGTCTCCGGGAACTTTCTTCACAGGCACATGAATAAAAACAACCTGAATCTCTGTGAATATGTGTGCCTCACATACACAATACATATATGTATAGATGGATTTGTGTGTCTAATTTTTGATAAACCAAATTCAAATTGAAGTATAGTATTCTTTGATTGTATAATCAGTTTGAAAGTAAATATTCTCTGATTATACAATCAGTATGAAAGTAAGGAGAGGTGTGGTTTCGCCTCACACTGAGCGCTCTGTTCACATGTTAATGATCTGAGGTCAGCCAGGTAAATGTGTGGATGCCTCCGAAAAATGGCATCAAAACATCAAGCTTCATAGAATGTGGCCTACTTTCTTTTTCTGCATGTGATGGTGCGCTACACTGGCGAAGAAGACACACTCTGGACAGCGAGGACTCTTCTCAGGAGTGACTCAGATGACAAAAGTTTGCATTTTGAAGAGCCACTAACATAATTCTTGACAGTAGCCTTTATTTCTTAACTTCATGAGTTTAAATGCTGCTTGGCGATATGTAAAAAGCTACATAATTTTAGTTGGATTTTTCCAAACAGGCCATTGTCAGACAAAAATCTTCCGGTATTCAGAGTGTAAAATATTGGTTGAAACATGAAAAAGCTCTATACACAAGGCGTGTATATAAACTATGCTATATATAAACATAAATATGATAATAAACTATGATATCCCTTACGAAAATTAAGGTTGGTTTTACTATAGTAAAATTGTGGTAACTAGCTATGGTTTTTTGCAGGTTACCATTTCTATAACGGCAGCTTTACTACAAATACCATGGTATTTATTTAGTAAAACCATAGTAATAATAATTTTCATAAGGGATATTAATGTTTAGATTATATTTCTGTACATTTATATAGCTGAATCATACGGTGGCCGAGAAGTGCAAAACAAATCACAATCCTGAAAACAAATTACAAACACAAATGCAAATCTAAAAAAACAAAATACCGATTCAGAAAACACAATAACAATTCCAAAAACAATATAACAAGTCAGAAAACGCAATGATAAATTCAAGTAGCCTAGGTCTCTGAGGACCAAAAAGGGGGCGTTTCTCAAATGTTCAATGTCATTTTCATCTTATCTAAATTATAATGCCTGAAATGTGGTGAGGCTACATAAGGGCCAGGGTGACAATAAAAACAAGACTATAACTTTTATCTTACAAACAATATATTTTTTGACACAAACTCAAGCAATATATGGTAATATGTGGCCCTGGACCACAAAACCAATCTTAAGTGTCAATTTTTCAAAATTGAGATTTATACATCATATGAAAGCTGAACAAATTATCTTTCCATTGATGTATGGTTTGTTAGGATCGGACAACATTTGGCCGAGATACAACTATTTGAAAATCTGGAATCTGAGGGTGCAAAAAAATTTAATATTGAGAAAATCGCCTTTAAACTTGTCCAAATGAATTCTTAGCAATGCATATTACTAATCAAAAATTAAGCTTTGATATATTTATGGCAGGAAATTTACTAAATATCTTTATGGAACATGATCTTTACCTAATATCCTAATGATTTTTGGCATAAAAGAAAAATTGATAATTTTGACCCATACAATGTTTTTTTGGCTATAGCGAAAAATATACTCCAGCGACTTAAGACTTTTTTTGTGGTCCAGGGTCACATAAATTGTCCCTCCTGGGCTGTGGAGACTGTGGAGTTTGGAGACTGTGCTTGGTCCACTTTACGGCGGCGACGGAAAAAGCCACACTGAAAATAAGATCACAGAGTCAGCATAGAACCTTACAACTCTCACAATTTCCTCAGTATGCACAGGATTAAGCATAAAACACTCAAATGACCAACTATAGTCACTAAAATTTGCAGTACACAATTGCAGGTTCCTGCAAGGAATGCAATATCCAATGCAATGTGCTTGACTTGACCTTCCTTGTAAACATCATTATCAGTGAGAGTGTGTAGACAGGGAGGAAGTGTTTGTTTTACCTTAATGAGAATGATAATGATGATGAAAAGGAGCAGAAACCCGCCTATGGATCCTCCAATGATGGGACCTTTAGATGTCGTCACACGCAGCTTCGTAATTATCACCTCCACCTGCATGGCATGATTAAATCTATCAGTAACTAACTAAATACGTGATAACATGTTTGCATGCTCGAAAAGGACTGCAGCTCACTGGAATGGTCCTCGAAGTATCCTTCGCAGCATAGACGGTCTCATCAAAGCTGTATGTTCCTACGGCAGTGATCTTGTTTGATTTCTCCTGTCAGTTTGAAAAGATTTATTGTATAAACAGTCCATTGCTGCAAATGATTGTCAGAATACTTGAACTATATAACCATACCTGATCATCATGTATCAAAACATTGGCATCGATGATGATTTTCTGCAGCTGTGTCACAGTACAGTTGATGACATAGGATCCCTACATGCACAAAAATATTAAATGTATTATATATGTAATCTACTTTTATTTAACATTTTTTGAAATCATGGTCATCGCTTTAGGGTAATATCTTACCTCCGCTTTAGCATTTTCTGAAAAAACACACTCCTAATATAAAAGGAGCAATAGATGTTAGTTTGAAAGCTTTCATGCTGTATATTGTTAGTCTATGAACTAAATATTGCATTTCATGTGATACCTTGTGTGGTGAGACACTAATGATGCTCAAACCAGTTTTGAAGGTGTCCTTTGTTATGGTTACAACTACACTGATTGTAGCACCATACTTATTTTCACCTGCAAACTAAATCAGAATACAATATTTAATGTATAATATAAATGTAAAAATCATATTTAGCTCATTCTGTTTTGAGACTGAATTTTTATATACTGTACCTGAAATACAAACTGCATCTTCTGAGTCTTTCCTTCTTCTCCCTCTTCAATACTAAGTCTGCTTGGATGGGCTGAGCTGTTGTTGAGAAACAAATAATAATAATCATAAATATGTCTAATATTACAAAATCAAGAGGTTTTGTATGAAATACTGGTTGTTTGTTCACCTACCCAGTTAGCTGGATTGGTAGGGAATACTTCACAGCAAATGCGTATATTTTATAGTCCAGAATTTCAGAGCCATGATTCTGACTAAAACCAGAGAAAATGTTTTCAAAATAAATGTTTAAAAATAAAAAAAGCTGATTTTTATACACTGTAAAAAAGTAAACGTATTTAATTAAAAGATTATTGGAGCACATTTTACAAGAAAGCACTATTTTACTTCAAAATTTCACATCTAATTAAATGTGTCACTTGACGTTTTTCTGTAATTGTATACTTTACTAGAAATTTCTGAGTAAAAATAGTTTCTACACGAAATTCTTTTTTGGAAATGCAGCTGTCAAACCTGGTTAGATTAGCAATAATCTCAGACTTCTTCAAATCTGATTTGATGTCATTGAGATGCCATGAGATGAAAAAGTTGGTCTGAAAAAAACAACAACAACAAAAAAAAACTTTTCATTACTGAAAATCAGGTGCAAATGAGATCAGATTTCTAATGTTTTAAAGATGTGTGACTGATTCATACCCGTGCTCCTCTTTTGAAAACAGGGTGTTGAAGATTACACTCTATCTGATTGTCATTCTTCACAGGACAGGTGGCACCTTCTATTTTCTGTGAGTGAGACACCAAACCAGGTTGTCATATATCTATTAAATGTATCAACAGAACTGGCTTTTGAAGATGAGCTCATGTTTTAACCTTGTGACTCAGTATGCTGGGGAAGGTCAAAGTCAAGGTGGTCATATAGGAAGGGTCTTCAGTGTTTATAAGACTGAAATTGATACTCAAGCTTTGAGTTTCTCCGATTATGATGGAAGTTTCACTGAAATATAAATTATTTTAGTTACAAAAACAGAAAAAAATTAAAATAGAGTACAGTTAATCAGTACATACCTAATTTTTGAATCAGATAATGTAATATTTGGTTTACAGTCTGTAACCTTGCAATCCTTTTCAAAGGAAATCTGAAAAAGACAAAAAAAGATGATACATTTATTATATGATCATTTTAAATGTTATTTCAGAAATGTATATCAATTTAATGAACCATTTCACAATATGGATAATGAAGGATGAGATTTTTTTTTTTTTTACATTTATTCAGCAAGGATGCATTTAATTGATCAAAAGACACAGCAAAGACATTTATGTCACAACTTAATGTATTTCAAATAAAAGCTGTTATTTTTTAATTTCTATTCATCAAAGAATTCTGACAAGAAGCATCATGGTTTCTACAAATCAGCATATTAGAATGATTTCTGAAGGATTGTTCGACAATGAAGACTGGACTGGATTTTGAAATATAGTCAAACAGAAAACAATTATTTAAAATTGAAATTTTAATATTAAATATTACTGTTTTGGTTGATTTTTGATCAAATAAATGCAGCCTTGATGAGCATAAGACACTGCTTTTAAAACATTTAAAGAATTTGTCTGACCCCAAATGAAGTAGTGAACAAATAGTGAAAGATAAATGTTTACAAGTGCTTGAGAAATCTTTATGATCTGAATATGCTTAAAAATATTTTACCTCATTTACAACCTCTGTTGGAGTAAATGCATCAAGGATTCGTATAGGGTCTTCATTTGGGCGGATATCCAATGAAAAATTCAGCTTGATTTTAATAGGTGAAAAACAATCAAAACAGCCCTGAAAGGAAGACACAGTTCTTCTCAGTCAACATCATAAAGAAAGAGTCATCGCTCTCAAATAATTTTTATGATAAATCATTTGCCGTTTACTGAATGCTGTAAATTTTTCTTACAATTTCTAGTAGTACCATTAGGTTTAGGCTGAAAATCTGTCCCTGTAATAGGTTTTATTTTCTTAAAAACTGGACAAGTGGGGTAAGTAAAAAGAGCCAAACAGAACCAACGTACCAAATATTTTAGTTTGATAACAGGTGCACACTCTACATCTGGTGTCAAGGTGAAAGTTTTTTCTAAGACATCTCTGCCGTCAACAGTGAGACGCTTTTTGTTTACTCCAGAATCCAAGGCAATTTGGTACTTAATAGGAAGTTGAACTTAAAATGACAGAAAGTAAATATGGTTAAAAAAAATCACGAGGATTGTTTTGGATTAAAAATACTCACTGAACTTAAGAGAATACTTACTTTGAAGCTTTCCATTAATCACTTTAAAGCATGTGTAGTACATTATGTCAAACTTGCTGGATATTTTAATCATCTGTTGATTGAGAGGAATGACCTCTGGAGTAATGTTTATATCTGGGTTGATAACAATAACAGGGATAGTCCTGTAAAAAAAAAAAAAAAGTATAAACATGGAACAACATCTACAGAGAAGGTTCCACCATCCATTACTGAAACAGAAAGTACACTGAAGTATAACATTAAAATAAAAAGTAAAAAATAGTTTGTCACTTTCAACAATATAACAAGATATTTTTCACTCACTCAAAAACAAACACTACTCCTTGACTTCCAACAGCGATGGAGGCCTTATTTGAAGCCGTAGCAGGTGCACCACTTACTGACAGACCGAAGTGCACAAGTTTCATTCCAAAATCTGAGGGTGAAATTTTCTAGGGAGGAAACAGCAAATTACAAATAGACTCCAACTGAATCAGTCTTTAAAAAAAAATAAAAAATTATTCTATAGTCGGATTTTTTTAGTTTTTATTATTTTATTTATATTCATTTGATTAAAATAATTAATATAAAATATTCTTCTAATAATTATCTGCATCATTTTGTCAACATGATCCATGAGGAAATATACAAGATTCAGATAATGTCCAAAAATAGAAAAACAATAATAATAAAAAATAATAATTGAAATTATAATGAAAATAAAATATTATATATATATATATATATATATATATATATATATATATAATTAATAATGAATTAATAATTAATAATTAATTTCAAATAATAAAATATTCTGTAAACACTCCAACAAAGTGTAAATAATATATGCTGAAACGCACTTGTGAAAAGGTAAGTCCATGTTGGAATCCATTGTAAATGTAAATGCTTCCAGAGGAATCTGTTTCTAGAGGAGCGCCAACTGCTACATCATTGAACTTGTTCCCATCAATATCTCCTATAGAGGCAATGGCTGCACCAAACCTGGCGAAGGTCTGTCCTTCATCACCCTTCAGCTCCCTGGACACACTCTCAAACCTGTCCTGCTTTGGGATAATTAAAAATACCCCCATGAGATGCATGTTAAACCCCTGTCCACATATATCCAAGAGCTGAAATATAGAGTATGATCTAACCTGATTCAGTTTGTACATTAGCACTTTGCCTTCTTCTCCATTTAGATGAAAATGTGGTGCTCCAACTAACAGATAATCTGTGTATTCATCTTTATCAATGTCCAGAGCACAAAGAACCGATCCAAAGTAAGATCCAACCTATGATAATTATACATTACTTTATTATTATCATATATCATATCATATATAATTAATTAACAAATGTGTAAACTGGAGTTTGTAACTGAATGAGCACAAAATAATCAACCAGAAGAAAAAAAACCTTTCCTAAAGTAATAAATTATTTAATTTAAATGTATTGTATTGTAAAAAAAGTTTTTAGAGGTTTTAAAAGTTCATACTGACATTTTCATTGAATTTCATTTTCTATGAATTCATGATATGTATACCATTTAAAGATTATTCTATTCATTTTGGTGGAAACTGGTCATCAAAAATGGTCTGATCTTAAAACATTACTTTGATTGATTGATTGAGTGCCAAAAACTTAACACAAACTGTCTGGTGTGTTAATATCAACATTATTAACTATAAATACCTGATCTCCCTGGAGCACATACTTTTCAGAGCCGTTAAAAATAAATACCCCTCCAGTCAAGTTATACCGTGGTGCACCAGATATGTAGAGTGTTTTACTGGGTTTTACTTTAGCAGAAGTAACACTGTAACCTGCGATTGGGAAGGAGATTCAACAAACATGAACCTGAGATGACTTTCAATTATTCAGATATATACATTAAAAAAAAAAAAAAGATGTTTAAATTCTCACCCAAATAAATGACACCTCAAAAACCACTTCAAAAATCCAACCTTCACTCACCTAAATAGGAAAATTTGGGTCCATTATTAGAGTCATTCAAGAATTTTACAGTGTCACCAGATTGCAAAAAGACTCCACCACTCCAGTCATAGGCTCCAACTGCTCCAAAAAGATAAGAATTCTACACAGAAAACAAAAACAAATGAATGTTATTAGTATAACAATTAATCATCTTGGGATATGTTGTTGCAAACATCCACACATTCTTAATAGTGATACAAAGATTAGTTTCTCAAATAAAAGGCATCAGAAACCAAAAATCCTTCTTACGTCCTGCATGATATGGGAGCTGAATCCAGCTTCAGCAAGCTGGAACTGAAATCCTGCACCTTGCTGAGTGCCTGAGACACAAAGTGGTCAGATAATTGCATGAAAAACCAGTAGATGGCAACAAGTGTTTGTCTTCACGAGTGAGTCATTGACAATTCACTTAACAATTCATTAAAACACAATAACTCATTTGGGGACTAAATAACTGGCTCTTATGGAGGAGTCAGTGAAACATTCCCTTCAAGTACGCTGATTCATGCACAAAAAAGCCATCTACATGTGTTGATTGGCAATAAAATGCTTGATTCTACAATGGCTTTGTTTAGAACAATGTTCATTGGCGGAGAAAGTTCACACTGTCAGTTTTTGGGATTGGCAACCACATTTTCTTTACAGGTGTAAGTCTCGAAATGTCCCGTTCACACAGCACCTTACAGTTGTGTTTAGAATAATGTGCAACGGGAGTCAAGCCCGTATTCCTTACCAGTGACCAAAGTAAAATCAAAGATGGGGATGTACATAAACTGAAAGTCTTATCACTTTCTGACACGACAAGAGTCCAATCGAGCCGCAAGTTCTTTCGTCAAATCTTCATTAACCGACAGCAGCTTTTAAATTTGGGTGGGGAGCGGAGCATTTGAATCGCGCCCAGAACACAAAACTGATGGGAGCGACTCTGGTGGAAAACTTTCAGATGACAGACACGCAGCTCATTTCTCTGTCATTAAATTACCGAAAATACATAAGAAAACACGCACCAAAGGCTAGACGCGTGTTTGTGTGGCATAGTATGGCAAGCCAAAAGGGTCAGATTTACGCTATAGATAAATTGCGTTTACACACCGTTTTTGACTGCGTTTAAAATGGTATTAGCGCTGTTAAATACGCTGCCCTGATAGCAGATGCTGTAAAAAAAACATGCGTAAACAGTAAAAAATGCAGTATTTAATGGCGTATTAGTGTTTGTAAAAAGCGCCGCTTTAAACGCCATTCTGTTTGCCACAGGAACGCCATAAAAAACACCGTTCTTATTGCACAAAAGAGAGCGTTATTTACGGCGTTTTCCTTGTAGTATATTGAGCAACGCTTGCTGATTTTTCATCTCTACTAACATGAACATATAGGCTGATTTCACGTCTTTATCATAGCCTACTTTAATATAAGTATTAATATTACATGGACAGCATTTTAGCATACCAACCCGATTTAATACACAAATACCATTAACGTACATAAATAGAAGGACATTATATTAGCTTTGAGTAATTTAATTTCCAAAACAAGAAATCGTTCATAGTATAGGCTAACGGAAGTCAGAGAATGTGTAAAAGCTTTGCAGCTACAGAAGCTGGAGGCAGGTCCTTAGCCTTTTTGTTAGTGTTTGACCCACCACGACCACTGGTTCAAGTCCTGCAGTCACACATTGCTGCCACATGCATATTATTTTTTTCTGCTCAATTATGTCATAATAATGAGATGTTATGTCGTTATTAAAACAACATATTTTCTTGTAATAACGAGATGTTACATCGTTAAAACTATGTGTTTTTCCCGTTATAGAATGGTTACATTATGTGAGCGAGCTTGTCCGCGCTGCTGTCGCCACAGTCCTGATGAGGATCTTGTTATGGAAAATTTTCATTTTGTTAATCTTGCATTGATTGCATTCATCTCATTTAAGTATCTTTTTAAACATACAATGATCAAGGTAGTATATAGTCCATAGGGATATTGAGTTCTTTTATGTAACTTGTGCACGTAACTGCTTTAGGTTGAAAAACAACATACTGTATAAGGGGAAACTGTGTACCAGGGACGGGCAGTTTTGAGAGTAACCAGACATCTACCATGTAATGTGGATGAGATGTGCATGTGTTATGGGGTGATGTGCACTGAGCAACATGATTGGCTCAAAGGTCCTAATCTGTCCTTCAATGTGAGATCTAACCAGTTATTTCTGAATAATCGACTCTGGGCTTGGAATATTTCTTTATTTGAATGACTTAAATTTGATTTAACACCAAATCAAAATACGAAGAAAAATAAATAAAGAGAAATGACAAACTGTTTGATTTTATTATTATAAGGCTATTATTATTTTACCATTATTATTATTATTGTCATTCTGTTTGGAATACGGAACAAAAATTAAGCTAGATTTTTCATATTTTTTGTTCATGAAAAAAAAAGATCTTATGCATTTGTGCGTGAGCTGCCCTGAAACGCAACATTTCACCTAAGCATGTCTTTACTGCCTGTGTCCCATCATGCAGAATAAGAGTTTATACTCTGCAAATTAGTCACAATAACATTTCTTCATACTGTTTGGCTGTTGCATAGGCTATAATTCTTGAAAATATACATCTCATATAAAGCGTAACACTGAACTTCTTGGGTCGGCAGCCCCGGCGTGATCCCTTGCATTATGGTAACAGAAAAAATAAATATAAATGTCTGCTTTATTTTGTGTATTTCCACAATAACAACAAAAAAGTTCCAAATTGCTTTTGTAAAATAATAGGGTTCACTTTCTGGCAGAGCCTAGACAATGCTTTCTTTTGTGTAGGCATAAATTCTGCAACCTACCCATGAAATATTATCTCATAAATATTAATTTACTTCGCACCGGCATTTAGAACTACCTGCTAGCCTACATCTTTGTCACACTGCATGAATAATTATAGCTAACAACCTATTAAAATCTGTGTGGCAAAGCTTAATTGGTAGGCTACTTTGGTACCATTTAAGCACGCATGAGTTCCAAATAAGCCCACATGATTTATTCACAAAATATTAATATTTATTGAATTTATGATAAGTTTGTAATTAGAGGGATTCCTCATTGAAAAACAAAGTCGTTTTAAATGGTCCCACAGTGAGTAATGGTGAAAAAAGACAATGTTTTCCTTTAAAAATGTAAGATATGTTTACCAAAACATGCATCTCAATCTGCATGGTATTCAGCTGTAGTGATATCTGATGCATTTTGTCCACATAAGGAATTTTCTGGAATATGATAAGTTTAATAATTCTACGAGTCTCACTTGTAAAACAACCATTATAGTAAATGCGAGTGTTTTATGCTCCATAATGCTTACATGGCCTCATTTTGAGTAAAAATAGAATAATAACATTAAAGTACTCTGTAACACAGTAACTTGAGTAGTTTTTCAGCAAGCTACTTTTTTATTCTTACTTGAGTCATATTATTTTTGAAGTCTTATTATTTTTCAGTACTTTTTTTTTTATTAAGTTGAATTATTTTTTATTTAGTAATGCTTTTATTTTACTTTTTCCATCACTATTTAATGGTGAATAACTCGAATGCGAATTTGATCACCACAAATGATCTGTGCTGAATTGGTCTGGTCTGACTTGACTTGGTTTGCAGCGCTTTTCATACACACTAAAACGCCGTTAAATACAGCGCGTTGACGTATTTTCACACGTTTTTTATGGCGTTTGTAATCACAACGGTGTATTTTGTGGGGCAAATACTGTTTGTTTAAACCGTCGTATTTGATGGCGTTTGGCTTTAAACGCGATTAATCTATAGCGTTATTCTGAACCTTTGGGCTTGCCATAGCAGAGCGACTCTCTCGCACTGTATGACGTTACAGACAATTAGTTGTCCAGTCCTGTTCTGTTGACACAGTGCGTGTGTTCCGAGAATGCAGTTGTCATTCCTGAAAATTTACAGGTGTGAGTACTGTGTGAACGTAACAGTTGCTGCTGTGTGAATGTGGCCATACTGAATTATTTACTTCTTGTTCACTGAACTGTTACATGAAAAAAAGTATCACTCTGATTATCAGAAAGGCTTAATTTTACAAAGACTGTTTATGTAGGCTACAGCAGCTCATCCAATCAGATTTTAGAATGCAAACTATCCACAAAACTGCCTTTCTTTATTACAGCGTAATGTTTACTGAAAACTTTCTTACCTTCAATTCCAATTAAACTTTGTTGCAGTGATGACAGAATGTCAGCTAATGCAGCATAATTGGAAACATTGAAAAATTTGCCACGGTCTGCTATCTCCATCATCTCCTGTATTGCTTTAGGTTTTGTCAGAATGCCGTCACCAACCTAAAAGTAACATTGGTTATTGCAAGTGTATGGGTTTTATGATATATTTGGTTAAACCATCATAAAATCCTTAACTATACAATAGCAAGCTATGAGTAAAATAGATGATATGAGTGTTTTAGTAGGACTCTAGATGTATCTGCAAGACAAATTAAAATAAATGACTATAAATTGTAACTCCACAGATTTTACTTTAAAATGTTATTTATTATCTAGAATGCTGTGGAAAGCAGTAAACAGGAATTTTATTAATTTGTGCTGTAGTGTTAGGCCTTTCATTTGTGGCATGTTCAAAACATCAGTAAGATTCATATCGTCTCCCAAAATTACTCCATCAGATAATACAATGATAATTTTTTTGGAGTCAATCTTTGATCCATTCTCAGGGATGAAAATATCTGTGCTGTAAACAACCAGTGAAACCAGTGAGATCATGACATTAATGTATCACCAACAAAAGTCCTCCATGTTAATCAAACACTTAAGGTGGAAAATGTCATAATTCATATCATAATCTGTAAACTCACAGCACATGATGGATGGCTGAGGCGGTCTTTGTGAGATTGTAAATTTGCTGTATTTCTTTGACCTTTTCCAAGGTTTTGGTCCCATTTTCATTGTCTAGTAGTGAAAGCTCTGTCCTGATCATACTACCATATTGCACTATTGCAAAGTTACACTGAAGAGAGAGTTGTTGTTTTTTTTAGATAAAATACCTTTTAAATTGTGCTTAAAATGTGTCATAAAATGCTTATACTTGCATCAAAACATGTGTTCCAAACATTGAACATGACATTGTAGACGAAGTCTTTGGCTCTCTGAAAGTCATCACATGTAATGCTACCAGAGCCATCCAGCACAAAAGCAATCTCTGTCCCAGCATCTACAAAAGATGATCTAAAACATCAGTATAGAAGTAATGGCTTCATTGATCTATGTATCTGTAGTACTGTATGAAATAATAGCCTAAATGCTGATTTATTTCAAATGCTGAACAAAGATTAGTACCATCATCATCCTCATCTTCATCTGTGTCACTATCCAGCTGGGCGTCTCTTCTCATCCTCCGTTTAACTTGCAGATATTGACAGAGATGTAAATTATAAATCGGATTCCTAAAATGAGTAACACTAAGGCAACAGTTTATTTCAGTTTCAGATGTGCTCTCCAATATTTCTGAAGCATATTTTAACGGACTATGTGGTTTTAACTCCTCTCGTTTCAGATAAATTCTTGTTTCAGGTTTTTTATTGTGGTGAGGTTTTTTATGTTTTGTTTTGTCTTTAATTTTGTTTTTTGTCTTGGTATGTGTCATGATATTGTATTTTGAATGATATTAAATTCATCAATCCTTCCACATCGATAATGATTGTTGTTGTTGTTGTTGTTGCTGTTGAGTTCTTCATTTTCCATTTGGTTTGTAGCAGGAGACAGAAGTGCAGATCTTGATGGCAGTGGCACATTCACTGTGACAGAAGTAAATTTCAAATCTTTATATTCATTCAATTCTTTATCTATCTTTATCTATAATACGTATAAATGTTTTACTCAAGTGTTATCTGCACCCATAGGATGTACATTCTGTATTAAGGAAAGCTACTGTATTTTAAACTTTAAAGCACCATTTATTTCATTTTTGTCTCTGTTTTATTGTATTTATCCTGTTGTTTGTATTTTGTTTCTTTGTTCAAGCCATTAATTGTTGCTTTAGTGTTGAAGTTGAGCTATTAGCGGCAACTTGTATGGTTGCTTAAATAGTCTGAAACTAAATAGCTCTAAAATTTTAGAGACTAAATCCTAATTTAAAAAAAAAAAAAGAAAAAAAAGGACACATATTTCTACCTAACATTACGTGATTGCATTGATTTTTGACAATTCATCGCAACCTTGACAACAATCCCTTATTGAATCCATAATGTTCTCTTATAATGGCCTCTCTGATCAGGGTCTTTGAAATCATCTTAACCTTCTCCCCGATGTTACATCAAGGGAATGTCCTTAAAGGGTTAGTTCAGCCAAAAATTAAAATGATGTCATTAATGACTCACCCTCATGTCGTTCCAAACCCGTGAGACCTCCGTTCATCTTCGGAACACAGTTTAAGATATTTTAGATTTAGTCCGAGAGCTTTCTGTTCCTCCATTGAGAATGTACGGTATACTGTCCACGTCCAGAAAGGTAATAAAAACATCAAAGTAGTCCATGTGACATCAGAGGGTCCGTTAGAATTTATTGAAGCATCGAAAATACATTTTGTTCCAAAAAATAACAAAAATTACGACTTTATTCCGCTTTTTCTTCTCTTCCGGGTCTGTTGTGAACGCGACTGCTGTGACTGTTGACGTACGACGCTGCTGACGTGTTCTCTGGTTCGCCCAATAACAAAGAAAACACGTCAGCAGCGTCGTACGTCAGCGGCGTCACTACAGTGTTGTGAACGCGCTCACAACAGACCCGGAAGAGAAGAAGAAAAGCGGAATAAAGTCGGAATTTTTGTTATTTTTGGACCAAAATGTATTTTCGATGCTTCTATAAATTCTAAACGGACCCCTCTGATGTCACATGGACTACTTTGATGATGTTTTTATTACCTTTCTGGACGTGGACAGTATACCGTACATACATTGTCAATGGAGGGACAGAAAGCTCTCGGACTAAATCTAAAATATCTTAAACTGTGTTCCAAAGATGAACGGAGGTCTTACGGGTTTGGAACGACATGAGGGTGAGTCATTAATTACATAATTTTAATTTTTGGCTGAACTAACCCTTTAAACACTGGTCATAGTGTGGTGGGACGTATGGTTGCGTCCCTAATCAACCTAATGCTCTTGGGTCATCGAGGTTACAATTATGAATTGTGCGGGACCGTATAAAAGGGGATGTTAGTAACTGTTTGCGTGTGATTACCGTCTGTGTTGTGCGTCATTGCCCGGGGAACGCCCTTTCTGTTTTTTTTTCTTTCATCTTTGATGCTTTGAGGATAGTTTGCTGCTGTGGGCTGTTGGTGACTGCTACTTTTCCCTTACATGCCCTTCTCGCAGTCCCATGTTTTGTGACATGGTGGTATCCTTCGGTGTGTGCGTGATTTGGATGTGCGACTGGTTGTGAAATGAAGGTACGTGAGACTAGCACTATTGTGCAGTGCTCATTGTTTAGACCGTAAGTATATGATTTTTAATTTTATTTTAGGAAGAATAGACTGTTCCCCGAGACTGGCCGTTCGGCAAGGCTTGTGGAGCAACGCTGTTTGATGCTGCTGCTTTGTATATCCGGATTTTCCCTTGTGACAAACTTTCTCGTCAACACGTGCGCGCTCAACTTATGTGTTTTGTGTGACACCTGCTCTCCAGCATTTGTTCCTGTGATCGCTGGGTTTTTCTTCACTAGTCCTATAATTTGTATGTGATTTTGCTTTTGGTATTTATTTTCCCTATTTTTATTTTTTTATTTTTTTATTTTTTGTGCATTTGGTTGGTTTGCTTGGCTGCATTCTGTAGTTGGCTTGTTTTGTTGTTTTTGCAGTGTTTTTGCTTTATTTTTATTTTGCTTTAAGGGTGCTGTTAGAAGGACAGTGAGGTGAACATATACCCAGCTTTGGTGCCAAATTCTGAACCTCATCATTGTAGTTTGTTTTTATGATTTTCTGGTTTATTAATTTAAATGTTTATCACTTGTTTTTGTAATTAAGTGTCCTTGTTTTATGTTGAGACCATTTTTGGTAATTTTGTCCTTCGTTACAGGAGCCGAGGCTTCAGGGCAGACCGCTAGTAGGCCCTCACGTGCGGTGGTGGAGGTTCTGTCATGGAGTGCTGTGTGTTCATGCTTGGCCTTATTGGTGTGCGTGTGTTGACCTGTGCACAGGGTGGTAAGAGTGCTATAGGAGCCTTGTGCTCATTAAAATAGTGTACCTGCCATTGTTAAGTCTCGGCCTCCTTTTTGTTTCTTTGTCGTGAATATTGTATGTTAACCTGGTCCTATAATCTTTAAACGTTGTTGTTTGGTCTTTTTAGACTGCTGTTTAATTACTGAAATAAAGCTTTTGTATTTTTTCTTTTTATCCACGTCTCCGGCCCTCCTTTTGAAAACCACGCTCCTGCGTGCCCCTTGTAAGTGGTTAAATTCATTAGTATTAATAGTTCCCTGGTTAACAGGGTGGCGTAGTCTTGTATATGTAGAGATGGTTTTCTTCTCTAAATGTCCTGCTACATTCTGGCGTAGTCGGCAGGGTTTATTTTCTTTGTTGGGCTTAGACGTGGATGCTTATTGTTATTTGGGTAAATAGTTTTTTTTTTTTTTTTTGTATATTGTGTGGGTGGACTAGTGTGTGTGTGTTGTTGTTGTTGTTGTTGTTGTTGTTGTTTTTTTTTTTTTGGGTGTCTTAATTTTTATTTTTATTTTTTTTCCAAGTCTAGTGTTGGAGACAAAGCAGTGGCGTCATTTCAGTGGATTTGGAGCATTCCATCAGCTGTTTTCCTTATTTGTGCCAATTTACTTATATTATAAAAAAAAAAAAAAAATTATAAAAATGGAGGAGGAATTGAGGGACCTTGTTGCTCTGTTAAGGGTGGATAATGAGAAATTGCGTCAGGACCAAAGCCGAGCCACCCCCTCGAGTCCAATAGCTGGCCCCTATAGAGAATTTTCAGTGCCCTCTACTGATCAATCAGTGAGTGGTAGTGCCACATTAACTGAGCGACTTGTGTTTTTCCCAAGGGATCGAAAATGTCCAATATTTGATGGTAGGCCAGGTTTTGGCATAAACGATTGGATAGAGGAGGTGAAAGCCTGTGTAAGAACTCGTCATCTGTCAGTGGCAGATCAAGCGTTCTTTCTATTTGATCATTTGGGAGGAGAGGCACGTGAGGAGATTCGGCACCGCCCTGTTGCTGAGCGCGGAGACCCAGATAATTTTTTATTTTATTTTCCAAGAGCTGTATGGTTGGTCCCAGTCTTCTCTTGCCCTGCAGGAAGCCTTTTTCTCTAGGAGGCAGCGGGATGGGGAAACTTTGTTGGAATTTTCCCTGGCCCTGATGGGTCTCTTAGAGAAAGTTAAGCAGAAGTCCCCTACTGCTATGTCAAATGCAGAGACTTTATTGAGGGATCAATTTGTAGAATGTTTGTGACGTTTCCCTTCGTCGTGAACTGAAACAATTAGTTCGCCGCCAGCCCTATTTCACACTCTTAGAGGTGCGGAGCGAAGCAATCCGATGGGAGTGGGAGGGAATGCCAGGTGGGGCAAGGGGTTGAAGTCTTTCCGTCCCTTTGGCACACAGGTTTCAGTACGAAGTACAGGGAGGTGGTAGCTCACCTAAAAGTTCTGAAACGAGGGAGCTGAGAGAAATGTTAAAGTTACAACAGGAGCAGTTAAATCTGCTCACCCAGAATCTTGCCCAGTTGCAGAGCCCCCATTCTCACACTCGGTCTTTCTGTAGTGGGCCCGTTATCTGTAGGCGGTGTCAAAAACCAGGCCACTTTGCACGGGAATGTGAGGGGGAACGTGTCATGTCCCGGTCGCCTTTGCGTCCTCGTGCTGGTCAGGCAGTTGGTGAAGGTTGAAAGCCGCGATTTAACAATGTGTCGGAAAACTAATTCCTGCCGTGTTGAAGAGTCACAGCTCGGTTGGGGAAAAGATTGGCTCCGACAGTAATAAATTTACTTCTATTTCAAATTTAATGTTGCCCTCCACATCTGGATGTTTTAATTGGTGGTATGTCTGTCCCCTGCTTAATTGATACGGGTTCAATGGTATCAACCATTATGGAAAGTTGTTTTGTTCAGCATTTTGAGCCGTGGGGTCAAGAGCAATTGAGGTCATGTTCATGGTTGCAGCTGAGGGCTGCCAATGGGCTCTCCATCCCATATATTGGTTATATGGAGTTGGAGGTCAAACTCTATGGTAGGATAGTGACATGATGTGGGGTGCTGGTGGTCAGGGATCCTCCTGGTGGCTTGTGCTCTCGAGTCCCTGGTGTGTTGATGATGAACGTACTCGGGCGATGCTACCAGGAGCTCTTTGGACATCATGGCCCTGCTTTGTTTAATTTATCTCCGGTTTCTAATGCGCCACTTTCAGTTTTCCAAGCCTTACAACACTGCCATCAAGGTAGTGAGCAATCTGCTGTTGAGGGTATGACTAGAGTAAGGGTGCATGGTCCTCGGGCATGTCGCGTCACAGGCGGTACCATTAAGTTTGTTGTGGCAACTTGTGCAGAACAGCTGGCAGGTAGTACAGTGATATTTGAGCCCTCTGAGTCAAGGTTACCTGAGGGGTTGTTAGCCTCCCCCGCCTTGGTGCGAGTGATTGGAGGCTCAGTTTATGTGCCGGTGGTCAACATGGGCACTTCTGATGTCCTACTTTTTCCCCGTCGAGTACTGGGTGCCCTGGTTAGAGTGCATGTTGTTAGTTTGCCGACAGGTATTACTGAAGTTAGACCCATTACAGTTAGTGCCTATTCCCAAGGCACTCAAGTAGCTAGTTCCACTGTTCCAGAGCAGATTGCAGCGTTGAACTTGACCGCATTGTCAGAGCAGGGCAAGGTTAGGACCTTGCTTAGTAAGTATCAGACGGTGTTTTCTGAACATGATGGTGATTTTGTACCAGTCTCATCTCTCACGATATCCCAGTGTTAGACAATGTTCCTGTATGGCAGCGACATCGCTGTGTACCTCCCTCTGAGTACGAGGTTGTTAGGGCCCACATTAATCAGCTGTTGGAGTCTCAGGTAATCAGGGACGAGTTGTAGCCCGTACGCCTCCCCAATTGTGTTGGTTAAAAAGAAGGACGGTAGTCTATGCGCGTGTGTGTGTTTGGACTACCGTCAGTTAAACGCCAAGACTAGACAAGATTCATTTCCCTTGCCCCATATAGTGGAGTCGCTGGATGCGTTGACAGGGCCCTGTTTGTTCTCTACCATGGATCTAGCTAGTGGGTATAACCAGGTCCATGTCACAGAGGGGGATAAGCCTAAGACTGCTTTTTGCACACCATTTGGCCTGTTTGAATGGAACCGAATGCCGTTCGGGTTGTGCAATGCTCCCTCTACCTTCCAGCGACTTATGGAGAAGATATTCGGGGACCAGCAGTGCCAGTCATTGCTTTTATATCTGGATGATATCGTGGTGTTCTCCACCTCTATTGCTCAGCATTTGGAGAGGTTGGAGGTAGTTTTAGACCGGCTGGAGCGGGAACGGTTAAAGGTTAGGCTGGAGAAGTGTGCTTTTCTCCAGCAGGAAGTGAGATATTTGGGTCATGTTATTTCTTCCAGGGGAGTAGCAACCAATCCAAGTAAGATAGATGCTGTGGCCCAGTGGCCCCGTCCCTCTAGTGTCACAGAGTTACGATCTTTCCTAGGGTTCTCCAGCTATTACCAGCGTTTTGTGGAGGGGTTTGCTAAGTTTGCTGCCCCTCTGCATAAGCTGGTAGGAGAGTTTGCCAGTGTAAAGGGTAAACTGACGGGAAGGAACTTTGCGGATGCCTGGAGTGAAAGATGTCAGGGGAGCTTTGAGGGGTTAAAAGAGAAGCTTACTACCACCCCAGTCCTTGCGTACGCGGATTTCTCTAAACCTTTCATCTTGGAGGTGGATGCCAGCTATCGGGGTCTGGGGGCAGTCCTCTCCCAAGAATATGAAGGCAAGGTAAGACCAGTGGCATATGCCAGCCGTAGTCTACGGCCCACTGAGCGCAACATGTCCAATTATAGCTCTTTGAAGCTGGAGTTTGTTGCGCTCAAGTGGGCCATGACTGAGAAATTCCTCGACTACTTGTTGGGTAATAAGTGTGTGATATTTACAGATAACAACCCCCTTAGCCACCTGACCTCTGCAAAGCTTGGTGCAACTGAGCAATGCTGGGCTTCTCAGCTGGCTGCCTTTGATTTTGACATTAAGTACCGTTCAGGTAAGAGTAACAAAAACGCAGATGCTCTTTCATGGCGAGACCCCTTGGATCCTGGTGTGTTGGACGGGTTGGCCCCCGGCTCTGCGATTCCTGAGTTATATTGCGGTCATTGGTCGGGTTTGATTCAGCTGGGGTAGTGACCCAATGTGTGGTCCCTACGCTTCCTGGGTACTCAGTTGGTGAGTTAGGTTCGCTGCAAGCAGCTGACTCTGTTATCCAGGAGGTGTTGCGATTCTGAAGACGAGGTACCCGCCCAAGTCCTGATGAACGGCGCCGACTGACTAAGGCAGCCCTAACGTTGCTCCGTCAGTGGGACCGTCTGGTTGAGCAAGATGGTATGCTTTATCGGCGGGTTCACTGCCCTGCGGGTAAGGAAGAGATGTTACAATTAGTATTGCCCACGGCCTTGAAGTCAGAGATTCTGAGACAGTTGCACCAGCAACACGGACATCAGGGCAGAGAGTGCACCCTTGAGTTAGTGAGACAGAGGTGCTATTGGCCAGGATTGTTCTCTGATGTGGCAAGCTGGTGTCAAGAGTGTGATCGGTGCCAGGCAGCCAAGGACACCCAGCCACTTGCTCTGGGATTTATGGGGCGGTTGTTGTCATCATGTGGGGCTTATATGGTCGATTTGGATTTTTGTTTTTTGGTTCACAGTTTTTCTGGCATTGAAAGCGTCTTGGTAATGACTGATGTTTTTAGTAAATATACCCTGGCTGTTCCAACAAGGGATCAGCGAGCCGAGACAGTGGCCCAAGCTCTGGTGACAGAATGGTTTTATAGGTTTGGTGTTCTGGGCCGTCTCCATTCTGACCAGGGTCGAAACTTTGAGTCCTTGTTAATCCATCAATTATGTGAGCCCTATGGTGTGGAGAAGTCCCGTACGACCCCATATCACCCGGCTGGCAATGGCCAGTATGAATGTTTTAATCGCACCTTACACAATCTGTTGCGCACACTGCCAGTGTCTAGGAAACGAGATTGGGTAACTTGTCTTCCTCAGGTAGTGTTCAGCTATAATCGTACTCCTCATCAGGCCACAGGGGAATCACCACACTTTTTGATGTTCGGTCAGGAGCCGCGATTGCCCATGGATTCCTTGTTGGGGAGAGACCCACAGCCAAGAGAGGGTAGTGTGCATGACTGGGTCTTGGAGCATCAAACCAGGCTACAGGTAGCCTTTGCAGGTGCACGTGAACGGTTGCAGGTGATGGCCGACAGGCGCAAGGCCCATCACGATCAGTATGTCCGAGATGAACCACTGGTGGAGGGTCAGCTGGTGTACCTCTGGGAGTATGGGGTAAGGGGCCGTCATAAAATCCAGGACCTGTGGAGCCCAGTGGTTTATAAAGTGACGAGGGCACCTAAGGAGGGTGGTGTAGTGTACACGAGTTGCGCCTGTAGATGACCTCACCAAGACCAGGAATGTGCACCGTTCACTGGTAAAGAGTCGCGTCTGTAAGGACACTGTGGTTGTGGACTGTGGTAGTCCTTTGCATGACCCAGTTGTGGACACGTCGTCATTGGATGAGGTGGATCTGCTGGCTGTGGTGCATGAACGGGACCAATTCGCTGTTGAACCAGAGCCGAGAGGGCTGGCACCTGAGATGGGACTGGGCCCACAGGAGTGGATCGACACTACGGGACCAGTTCCTGTGATTGGGCCAGGACAACTATGTCCAGAAGGAGGTACAGCTAGTACTCCGGGACCCCGGCCTGAAGGCTTGGCTAGGGCTGATGAGGTTGTTTTGCGCAGAATGAGACGCGTAACTGCGGGGCTGCACCCAAATCGACATCACCTTCCCCGTTCAGTGGGAGAGATGGGCGAAGTTTCTCTTCAGCAAATAAAAGGTATAACAGGCATTTTTAGGCCATGGGATTAAGTAGTTGTGATCTGGTTTTGGGATCGTCGGGGCGACGATCTGAGCGTGGGGGGTAGATTGTGGTGGGACGTATGGTTGCGTCCCTAATCAACCTAATGCTCTTGGGTCATCGAGGTTCCAATTATGAATTGTGCGGGACCGTATAAAAGGGGATGTTAGTAACTGTTTGCGTGTGATTACCGTCTGTGTTGTGCGTCATTGCCCGGGGAACACCCCTTCTGTTTTTTTTCTTTTCATCTTTGATGCTTTGAGGATAGTTTGCTGCTGTGGGCTGTTGGTGACTGCTACTTTCCCCTTACATGCCCTTCCCGCAGTCCCGTTCTTTGTCACGTGGTGGTATCCTTCGGTGTGTGTGTGATTTGGATGTGCGACTGGTTATGAAATGAAGGTACTTGAAACTACCACTATTGTGCAGCGCTCATTTTTTAGACAGTAAGTATATGATTTTTTTATTTTATTTTAGGAAGAATGGACTGTTCCCCGAGACTGGCCGTTTGGCGAGGCTTGTGGAGCAATGCTGTTTGATTCTGCTGCTTTGTATATCCGGATTTTCCCTTGTGACAAACTTTCTCGTCAACACGTGCGCGCTCAACTTATGTGTTTTGTGTGACACCTGCTCTCCAGCATTTGTTCCTGTGATCGCTGGGTTTTTCTTCACTAGTCCTATAGTTTGTATGTGATTTTTGCTTATTTTGCTTTTGGTATTTATTTTCCCTATTATTATTTTTTTTTTTTTTTTTGTGCATTTGGTTGGTTTGCTTGGCTGCGTTCTGTAGTTTTGTATTTGGCTTGTTTTGCTGTTTTTGTAGTGTTTTTGCTTTATCTTTATTTTGCTTTAAGGATGCTGTTAGAAGGACAGTGAGGTGAACAGACATCCAGCTTTGGTGCCAAATCCTGAACATCATCGTAGTTTGTTTCATGGTTTTCTGGTTTATTAATTTTAAATGTTTATCATTTGTTTTTGTAAGTAAGTGTCCTTGTTGTTTTATGTTGAGACTAGGGATGTCAAACTTCGATTATTTCCATGATCGATCGTCGTTTAAATTAACGATCGATTAATCGTTAACCATAATGCTGCAAAATGCTCTGTTGCAGGCACGCAGTCACCGGCATGACAGGATGTGCAAAGCCACACACACACACACAAAACGCTTTCTCACTTGTATTAAAGGAGTTTTAGTCTGAATAAAATGCTAGTAGCAGGATTCTAAAATGAATAGATGTGATTATGATCATTTCATAAAATGAAGAGAGCGCGCCATACGTTTGAGGTCATTTTAGTTTGTTGACTTTCCGCACGGAGACCGCTGAACGCGCCTCTTTAAATGGTTTTTGTGGTGCTCGTTGTTGTATTTTAAAACACAATTTTGCATGTTTTCAACTGACATTGTGGTATTTAAAATAAAATTATCCCAAACGTAACTGTGGCGCGCGTGTGACTGTGCTGCACATTAAGTGAACTGCTTACATCGGCGCTGCTGCACCAAAACACTGTTGCTCACATTAATTTGTTCCTGCTGGATTCTATTCTAGAAAATGTCAGGTTTTTAATTTTGCATTCCGGTAGGCCTATTTATTTTTAAAAATCCGGCATACAGTGCATTAGATCGTGACAGTTCCCAGCAAACACAGAACGTTGTGAGGACGTCGCCAGTTCGTCGTCATTTGGTCAGCGCGACATTACTTTATGGCAACGTTGTGAGGAGGTCGTGGTAAAGTTCCTTTTTTTTTTTTTTTTTTAGAATATTGGCTAACGTCCTAGAAACGTCGTGGGCACGTCCTCAAAAGACGTCGCTAGTTAGTCCCATGGAGGACGTTGTAGCGACGTGTTGGGGGCGGAAAATGGCGGCCTGAAGTTGACAGCTTGGGTGAATCGGTCCCTGAACGTTTGTCTATTTGCTTGTAAATTTCAGTGCATTTCGTTTAATATTGCATTTATTTTATACTCTAAGCACTTTCTGATCAGTTAGGGGATCTTTTGGTTATACTTTTATTTTATTATTATTATTATTATTATTTTTTATTTTATTTTTGTTTCTGTGAAGTTTATGTTGACAGTTTAACTGTTAACACGGCTCTTTTTCCAAAGTTTTTTTTTTATTTTTAATCTTTTTTTGTAAGTGCCGTGACTGTACTTTCAGCAGAACTTTTTGGACTATGACAAAAAATAAAAAACGCAAATCTAAATCGATGGATTCATCTTTAAGTCTCGGTGCTTGTGTTACGGTGGACTTTGACGCAGACTCAGGTGCACTCGTTCCACTACCTGAAACTCCGTTGAAGGAACCAAAGCACAAAACAGGCAGGAATGATGATGCTAATGGCGAGGATGATCTGCAGTCTCCTCTAGCCACGGTAATTATAACGTCTCTCAAGTCCGTCATTAATGAAAGAGCTGACATCCTTGATAAAGGCATCGAGGAAGTGAAAATGTCAGTTGAATTTCTGACAGAAGAAATAAAGGATGTGAAAGGAAATGTGGAACGAGTTGATAAACGGATCACAACCGCGGAAAAAAGAATCGGTGAGCTGGAAAACAAAGTACAGGATCTCTCCAGATACCAGAGGAGGTGGAATCTGCGCCTTTACGGTTTGCCCGAACAAGCAGGAGAAAACATCAGACAGAAAGTTTTGGATATTTGTGAGGCTGTCATCCCAACCTTTGCTGGCTAAGCTCAGGAGTTCATCGATGTGGTACACCGTTTGGGGAAAGTGAGGAGCGAGAATGCTCAGTCCTCCGGTCAAAAACCTTGAGGGATTATTCTACAGTTCACAATGCGTCACTTTCGCGACGCGCTCTGGAAAGCTGCAAAGAACTCCCTACTACTCCCTGTCTCCCGAGGATCGAGTACAGCGGAGAGAAGTTTGGAATATGGTTTGGAATGTTGTTGAGAAAGGTCTTCGTGATTGATTTGTTGGTTAATTGGGTTGTACATTGATGGAAAAGAACTTGCTCTACAGGACATTGAGGTTACCGAGGGAATTTGAACTTGAGTTAGTTGGCTGTCTCGGTCTGCTTTTTTCATCGCGTTTTTTGTCCTAAGAATGTGACTGTTTTTTACCTACAAAATGCTAACTTAAAACTCGGACATTAGAATGTACATTGTACTTTGAGGTACATTGGTCGAATTATTATTATTATTATTATTATTATTATTTTTACATTTAATTTATTATTGATTTATATATACATTTTTGATTATTTTTTTTTATTACCATTATTTTTTATTATTATTATTATTATTATTATTAATTAATATTTTGTAATTTAGCTTTTTTCTTGGAAGATCCCAATCTTGTTTTGTTTACTAGAGGTTTTGTATGGCGTTATTTCCCTGTCAAATGTCGAGAGCGCATTATTGTAGCGCGAAAGTACATAATGTGCGAGCGCGAATCTCTCTGCTCGCGCGCGGAATAAAATGTGCGGAGCGCGAATCTCTCTGCTCGCGCGCTCTCAGATACACGTTGCTCTTGTAAGAATTTTCTCTGGGCTCGCTCAGAGAGTATGCCTGCACTTAAACCGTGTTCAGTGCAATCGCGAATCTCTCCTCTTCGCTTAAAGTAAGCGTGTATGTGCTTAGACTGTGTCCCATGCGTTCACGCATGGCCAAGTACTCTTCTCTTTCGAATTCTTTCTCTTTGCTCTTGGCATAAACGCTGTCAAAACTGCAACAACCAATCAGAAATAGGCTTCAACGACTGACCAATGAAAACGCGACATCGTACATGGAATCTTATTGGTTGATATTGAACCGCACATGGAATACGTTCACTGAAGTTCAATCAAGACGAGCCGAGATGGATCCGCCGAATCGACGATCTCAGGTAACCAGTTTTATTTGTTTTGATGTTAAATATGCCAAATGTATCTTAGAAATGTCTGGGAAGAGGGCGATTGGATTATTTTACATATAAATTACCTAGACTGTCAACCACATTGTTCACACTACGTGCCATGCCCATTGAAAGTGAGATTTTTTTAGCCAAATATATTTGAAAGGCGATTCCAAAAGGCAAAAATAATATTTTACGTCTGATAATTAACACATTGTCTCGTGCAATCACACCAGTGATTAAACATTAAGTACATATCGAGATCAACTGCTAAATTCAAATCTGAACAAATATTTCGGGGGAATAAGATAAGGGGGCAAAATGCCCCAGTAAAATTATGTTATCTATGGCTGTCACGAATGAAGTGATGTGAAATTAATGAAAAGTGTCATCTGCAATGGATTTTCTTTATTGCGGATTGCAGCGTTGAGTGTAATAATCAGTCACGCACTGTTTTTATTATTATTATTATTATTATTATTATTTATTTATTTATTTATTTATTTTTATCTAAAAAATCTCACTTTCAATGGGCATGGCACGTAGTGTGAACAATGTGGTTGACAGTCTATTTAATTTATATGTAAAATAATCCAATCGCCCTCTTCCCAGACATTTCTAAGATACATTTGACATATTTAAAATAAAAACAAATAAAACTGGTTACCTGAGATCGTCGATTCGGCGGATCAATCTAGGCTCGTCTTGATTGAACTTCAGTGAACGTATTCCATGATGGGTTGTTCGCGAATGAGCCGATTCTAAGAGCCGGCTCTTGTAGGTGAACGACGAGATCTGGCTCGCATATCTAATGAGCCGAGTCTATTTAAAAAAAAAAAATAGCCTATAGAAATTAAATCATTATGTAATAATGAAATAAAGGATGCATTTTATTTTATTTAAAATAATTGACTAATTCAAAGAACAAAAAAAATATTATATAGGCCCAAAGGCGCACATATTCGTTTCGACTGTCTGATCAGCCTCACATTCTGTTCCTGTCAATCATACACGAGGTGTCAACCAATTATATGGCATGAGGGAGGGGCCGAGCCATCACACACACACACAGTGTCAAACTCGGAGAAGAAACAGCATCAGCCCCTCGAAAGTAAGGCAGCTTGCATTTCTGAATGCAAATCTCTCATAAAATAAAAATATGATCAGCATTGTGTGTGTGTTCGTGCTAGTTATACAAAACATAACTAGTGAGATAGTTCATGCTGGTTATATAACATGCCAAAAAAGATGGACCAGTTTAATCCTTTCAGTTATTTTTCTTTAATATGGGTTCTATTATGTTGTTCAGATTCAGATTGTATTTGTTTTGTAATGTTGTTGTTTCTATACATTAAAAAGTTGTAATTTAAATGCAAATGTTTAATAGTATTCTTTTTTCATAACAAATCAATGCATTTTCAAAGATATTGTGAGTATGATTTCATTTAATAATTTAATTTAAAAAAAATTCACACCTATCATAGTCAAAACATTATTGTTTTTTAAAGAGCCGTTTGTGAGCCAAAAGAGCCGGCTCTTGTCAGTGAGCTGAGTCAAACGAGCCAGCTCACGAAAAAGAGCCGAAATGCCCATCAACCAATAAGATTCCATGTACGATGTCAGTCGTTGAAGCTTATTTCTGATTGGTTGTTGCAGTTTTGACAACGTTTATGCCAAGAGCAAAGAGAAAGAATTCGAAGAGAAGAGTACTTGGCCATGCGCGAACGCACGGGACACAGTCTAATCACATACACGCTTACTTTAAGCGAAGAGGAGAGATTCGCGAATGCACTGAACACGGTTTAAGTGCAGGCATACTCTCTGAGCGAGCCCAGAGAAAATTCTTACAAGAGCAACGTGTATCTAAGAGCGCGCGCCCAGTTCCCGCGCGCGAGCAGAGAGATTCGCGCTCGCACATTTTATTCCGCGCCCGAGCAGAGAGATTCGCGCTCGCACATTATATTAATGTACTTTCGCGCTACAATAATGCGCTCTCGACATTTGACAGGGAAATAACGCCATAGTTTTGTATTATTATTTATAGGATCTCATGGGCTGTCTCACTTTTTGATACGGTTTTGGTGTCATTGTTCAATGTTTCCAAATTTTTCAATTTGCTCAGTTAATGCAAGAGGGTTGCGTAATGATGTTAAATGTAAAGCTATTTTTTTATATGCAAAATCGCTTAATACTGATTTTTGTTTTATACAAGAGTCACGTGCAAATTCTAGTGATCTTAAGTTTTGGAAATCACAGTGGGGTGATGAGTTATTTTCTTCATTTGGTTCTAATTTATCAGCAGGTGTTTTAACTTTGAAGCACAAGTTTAGGGGTAAGATAATAGAAACAATATCTGATCCTGAAGGACATTTTCTTTTTTTTACTGGTTACTTTAAATGATCTTTTCTTTGTCCTGGGTAACGTTTATGGATTTAATTCCACAAATAACCTCAAATTATTTAATTCAATAGAAACACATTTAGAGTATTTTAAATCTAAATATCCTAATCAAACTATAAATAATAATTTGGACAGATCACCACCTAGAATGTCTGATAGTTCATCAGGCCTTTGTGGTTTGATCTCCCGATTTGGCTTAATTGACATTTGGAGAGAAAAACATCCTCATGCTTTACAGTTTACTTGGTCTAACAATTCTGGTTCACTTAGATCTAGAATTGATTTTTGGTTAATATCGGACACTTTATCCAATTTTGTCAATAGAGTTGAAATCTTGCCTTCTCCTTTGTCTGACCATAAATCTATCATTCTATCTTTCGATGGCCCTTCTTACTCAAGAACGTATAACTCATACTGGAAACTTAACTCTGCTTTATTAGAGGATGCGGAAATTTGTCGGTCTGTCATATCTAGGATTACAAAGCTCAAGCCGAAGATAATTTTAGTTCTAATTGGGAACTGTTAAAATATAATATTAGATTAATTTTAGTCAAAGCTGGAACTCAAAAAGCTAAGGAATATAAAGCAGATGAACTTGATATTGTTAAAAGACTTGTCTTTCTCTCCTGCTCTCCTTTTGAGAATTTATCTGTTGACCAAAAATCAGAATTAGCTGAACTTCAGAATTCATTAGATAACTTGTATATTCGAAAAGCAAAGGGTGCTTTTGTTCGCTCAAGAAGGAGGTGGTTAGAGGAGGGAGAACGTAATTCCAGCTATTTTTTTAGATTAGAGAAACAGCGAAATCATCTAAATTCTATAAGTAGCCTTAAGGTAAATGGTGTGGTTTTAAACAATTATAAAGAAATTTCTAATTATTGTGAAGAGTTTTATAAAGACCTTTGTCGTTCTAGACACTCTCAACAGAATTTGGACTTATTCTTTAACTCCCTTGATATGGATCTTATACCTAAAATTAATGATATTGGAAAGAATTTATGTGACGCTCCTATTCAAATTCAAGATATTTCCGAGGCCATTGACAAGTTAAAACTTATTAAATCTCCAGGAAATGATGGTTTGACCGCAGAATTGTATAAGAAATTTTCAAATCATCTTTCACCATTTCTCTTTAATGTTTATTTAGAAAGCCTTAAAAAGGGTATTCTCCCACCATCTATGACTCTGGGTGTTATAAATTTGATCCCTAAACCTCAAAAAGACCACTCTCAGTTGGAAAAACTGGCATCCTATAAGTCTTCTAAATAATGACTATAAAATATTAGCCATGATTTTTGCTAAAAAGATTAAATGTGTCCTAGATGATATAATAGATGAATGTCAATCGGGCTTTATGACAGACAGACTTATTTCAAACAATATTAGACTTGTTCTTGATTTTTTTTAGATTACTCAGATTTGATCTTGGATGACAGTTTTCTGCTTTTTCTTGATTTTTATAAAGCTTTTGATTCCATTGAATTTCCTTTTATTCTTAAGTCGTTGAGTAGTTTTGGTTTTGGCCCTAATTTTATCAATGCAATTCAAACTTTGTATAATAATGCCAATGCTTCAATTAAATTACAACATGGTACTACTCATAGGTTCAACATAGAGAGAGGCATACGTCAAGGCTGCCCTATCTCGCCTTATCTTTTTCTGCTTTCTATGCAACTCTTAGCCATCCACATTCAAAATAGTAATTTGAAAGGTATCTCTGTGGCAAATCGGTCAATATTAATAAGCCAGCTAGCTGATGACACTACTCTTTTTTTTTAAAAAATAAAGACCAAGTTCATTTAGCTTTAGACAAAATTAGTTTTTTTTCCTCTGCTTCTGGTTTATGTCTTAATATCCATAAATGTGAACTTTTATCTATAAAAGATTCTACAGATGTTAAAATTTGTGACATCCCAGTCAAATCTGAAGTTAAATATCTAGGTATAATTATATTTAAAGATCAGAAAAAGAGATCAAAGCTTAATTTTGAACCTCTTATTCTCTCTATCCGACGCAAATTAAATTCGTGGTTAAAAGCGTGATCTGTCAATTACAGGTAGAATGTTACTTTCTAAAGCAGATGGGTTATCTCGGGTTATCTATCCTGCAATGGTACTGGATGTTTCTGTGGAAATCTGTAGAATGCTGGACAAAATTATAGTCGACTTTGTTTGGAATTTTAAAACTCACATTTTAAAGCTCACATAGCTACTTTATTTGGAATAATAAAAATATTAGATATAAAAATAAATCTCTTTTTTTTCACAATTGGTTTGATAAAAATATACTTTTAGTTAGTCAACTTATAGATGAGCATGGTGTTCTTTTTACTTATGAACAATTTATGCAAGAATTCTCTTTTCCAGTCCCTCCAAGAGAATATGCCATTGTGTTTGGTGCAATTCCCGATTGTATTATACCTTTAGTAAAATCTGGCCCTAAAGGTTCGTTAGATTCTCCTCTTTTTGACAACACCTAACTTATTTGTTGACCAAAGTCTTCTCAATACCATGTCAAACAAAGACATTCGTTCAATTATTAATAGATCTCAGATTTCTTTACCTGCTTGTGTGAGTTTCTGGAATAACATATTTAGTGACATAGAATGGGAAGAGTTTTGGCTTCTTCGACAGAAATTCTTCTTATCTAATAAAGTTGTTGAAGTCTCTATTAAAATTATACATAATTGTTATCCAATAAATTATAAACTTGCTAAATTTAACAATAGTATTTCACCCAATTGCTCCTTTTGCCTTCAGTATGAAGAAACAATCAATCACTTGTTTTGGGACTGTACTTACTGTAAAGTCTTCTGGATTGATTTTTCCAACTTTGTTAAAAAATATTTATATCCAAACTTTTGTATAACCCCCAAAATTGTGTTTGTTGGTTGCTCTCTGAATTTAGACCCTTCTCACTGTAAATTTATTATTAATTTATTGCTTTGTTTTGCTAAATTTTACATTCATAAGTGTAAATTTTCAAAGAAAACTCCCTACTTTATTTTCAGGAAAGATTTTGATATGTATGTAAATTCCTTGAGAAACTCTAATAATTCTATTGCATGTAAGACTCTTTCATGGTGTAAGTCTTATAAGCTAACATAGTTTGCTTTTGGAGTATTGTTTGTAACCCTCATTGTCTCTTGTTCTTACTTTGTCCTTGTATTTGTGTTTGGTGTTGTTCTATTGCATAATAAAAAAAAAAAAAATATATAATAAAAAAAAAAAAAGTAGTGACGTGGTCAGCTGGTCTCCAGATAACTTTTCATATTATTGCACTACATGTTATTATTATTATTATTATTATTATTATTATTATTATTATTAGTATTATTAAGATACCATCTGAATAGCCTATTATTTGAGAAACATACTAAATTCATCAAGAATTTTAAAAGATGACATGAATTATTATTATATTTTTAGATATATAAAATATTTATCAAATTAACGACAAAACAAATAACAAAGTTTGCTTGGCAGATGGTGATAATGTTTGTTAATGACAGATTTATTGAAAGAGGGTAGGGACAAATTAACATTTAAACTAGCAGCGCGCGTCACTTTCTGAGTACTGTAACGTTAAGTGCGCGTGCCCGTCATTAACGGTCAACTTCCAGCAGACGGACAAGGAGGAAAAGGTAAGCGCTATAAATCTACTTTTATTCATAGTTTTTACTGATATAACGTTAGATGTCACCAAAGAGGAGTAGTGTATTTTTTTATTTTATTTTTGTAGGTTTTCTTATTCAGTTTAATAAATAAAATGCTCTGTTTGGTTAATTAGCTCACGAGTAGTCTCAGAGGCGGTCTAAGGTAACGTTAACTGTTAAAATCTTGAGATGTTATAACGTTAACTTTTTAAATTATTTGACATGTAACACTATAAACTATACAGTATTCACATTCTAATTATTTAAACTTAACCGTAGTAACGTTAATTAATTTGTTTGAATCTGTCTGCTGCTCGCTCTTGATGATGCTCACGCTAGTCATATTGTGAACTTGAATATAAACCGCTGTATAATGTTTTACGTTAATTAGACCGAGGCTGCCGAAATCATGTTCAGTGTATGTGGGATTAATGATTTCCCCCTTTCTCCCTCAAGTGACAGGCCTGTAAATCCTGTCATCTGCTCATTATTGGTGTTAATGGTGTTTTTCACATGCATGCTTTTTGCTAGTTTCATTTTCAAATAGATCTGATACTTTAGTTTCAACAAATCTTTAATAAACAAATGGTTCACTTTTTTTATAGTCAATGATTCAGTGAGTTGCTTATAAGAAAATATATTAATCTGTTGCCACCTAGTAGTTTAAATGTTTTATTCATTGCTTTAAAACTAAAACACTTTTTTTTTTTAATCATCAGGTGGAGAGACAGTCTTGGCAGCAGCAACAAGACAACTATTACAGATAGAGACGGGTTTCAAAAACTGGTACTAATTTGGTTCCTGACTTCATGTTCAGTACTGAAAAGAATGATATAATCTACAGGATCAATAGTGCTGCTATCAGTATTCTTGTAATGTTGGTTCATTAACCTTTAGACACAACCACATATCATCCAAATCATCTCCAAGTGTATGGCAGCAAGGATCCAGGATCAAGAGATCATTCTTCATGATGAATGTTCCATAGGAAGGGGTGAATGGTGTGTTGTTTGATAAACCTGGTTGTTTCAGCATCACTCAGGCAAGACTAAATACATTTAAATTGATTTCATTGTGTTATGTGTTTCAGGTCATCCTGACCATTCTGCTGTCCTGGACGTGAGGATATGCTGAAACTGCATTTCTAATGGTTGAAAGATTTGTGCAGCGGCATCCAGACATATAAGCAGCCTTCCTGGACCCACACGACTAAAGGCTCAGGAGGAGAGACAGGTAATGTCTGCCAGTTCGGATCCGATCTGATACCAGTGCAGTTTTTTTTTTGTTTTTAAATCAGTGTAGAATTTCTATACTTCTGTGTGTTGACCTGGGCCCGTATTCACAAAACATCTTAAGGATAAAAGTAGATCATAACTTGCCGATTTAGGAGAAAATCTTAAAAATAATGGGTGTGTCAGTACTTAATTTAGGACTCCTAAATCTTTGCTCTAAGAGTTTTTAACAAAGTGTTTTAGCGCTAAAACTAGCTCCTAAATCTGTGAAACGTTAGGAGCAGTAAAGAGGACTCTTAAGTCACTAAGACCAAGCTGCAAACTATACTAAAATGGCTGTTGCAGGCAACCTGTTTGGTTTTCTTTTTTTTTTTAATGTGTTGGTATTGGATTGGATTCTGTTCTTATGTCCAGTTTTTTGATTTTTTTTTTTTTATCCACTAGGGATATGCCGGTATCAAATTTTCATGTTGCGATTAATTGATAATGTTTTATCACGGTATGCGGTATTATCATGGTATTGAAATTAAGTTTCAAAAAGTGGTCATAATACAGTAGAACAGGTTAAATAACTTTTTCTCATAACAAAAATAACCGAATATTTAAATACAATAAAGCAATACAAAAAATATATTTAAAGTTAAAACGTTTTACACCGATTAAAGTGCAAAAGAACTTTAAAGAACAATAGGTATCACTTTACAATAAGACCTCATTAGTTAACCTTAGTTAATGCATTAACATTCACAATGAGCAAGAGCTACATTTGCTACAGAAGTTACTAATCTTTGTTAAAAAAAAATTCAAGTCTTAGCTCATGTTAGCTCATTAAATAAAGTTGCAACTTTCAATTTTAACAATGTGTTATTAAATATTGGAATACCTAAGATTAATGAATGTTCAGAAGAATTTTTCATTGGCAGTTTGTTAACTAATGAAGCCCTAATGTAAAGTGTTAACGAACAATAAAGAATCAAAACACTTTCAAACAATATCTAGGTTATGTTGTAGTCCAGATTAAAGTGGAAAAACTTTATGGAAATATATAAATATTAAATTATTTTTAATTAAATGTTTAGAAAGTAGCAGCTGCTTTTATTTATGGGGTTTCCAGGGTAAGGGCTGCATTTTCTGCAGTTTAGCGCCATCTGCTGTCAGAGAGTGAATGTGCTTTCATTCAGCGCGTCTCTCACGTGTTCCCCCATGTGCTTCTAATTCGTGCTTGTTTACATCAGAGCTCACATGCGTCTTTAAAGGGTTAGTTCAGCCAAAAATTAAAATGATGTCATTAATGACTCACCCTCATGTCGTTCCAAACCCGTAAGACCTCTGTTCATCTTCGGAACACAGTTTAAGATATTTTAGATTTAGTCCGAGAGCTTTCAGTCCCTCCATTGACAATGTATGTACGGTATACTGTCCACGTCCAGAAAGGTAATAAAACATCATCAAAGTAGTCCATGTGACATCAGAGGGTCCGTTGGAATTTATAGAAGCATCGAAAATACATTTTGGTCCAAAAATAGCAAAAATTACGACTTTATTCCGCTTTTTCTTCTCTTCCGGGTCTGTTGTGAGCGCGTTCACAACACTGTAGTGACGCCGCTGACGTACGACGCTGCTGACGTGTTTTCTTTGTTATTGGGCGAACCAGAGAACACGTCAGCAGCGTCGTACGTCAACAGTCACAGCAGTCGCGTTCACAACAAACCCGGAAGAGAAGAAAAAGCGGAATAAAGTCGTCATTTTTGTTATTTTTGGAACAAAATGTATTTTCGATGCTTCAATAAATTCTAACGGACCCTCTGATGTCACATGGACTACTTTGATGTTTTTATTACCTTTCTGGACGTAGACAGTATACCGTACATACATTCTCAATGGAGGAACAGAAAGCTCTCGGACTAAATCTAAAATATCTTAAACTGTGTTCCGAAGATGAACGGAGGTCTTATGGGTTTGGAACGACATGAGGGTGAGTCATTAATGACATCATTTTAATTTTTGGCTGAACTAACCCTTTAAAGCAGCATACAGCGGTGTTGTGCATTTTGACCAGTTGATGGGAAAAGTATTCTTAAAATGCATTCCAAATTCTGAATAATTTGTAATGTATAATTATTATTATATATAATAATTATAACACTAGTGCATGCGTGCATACGAGGATGAGCGAGCGCGGCTTTGGAGGTTATTGCTCATGTCTCATTCGGCACAAATCCAAATGTTTCCATATTCGCAATGTATTTGAATGTTGTTGTTGTTGTTGTTGTTGTTATTTATATTGTAAACTAGGTTTGTACTTTACATGCATTCGCATATAGACGGAAAAGATCATCCTCTTCATATGAGCAAAAACGTCCTTGGCATAACAACAGAGTGAACCGGTATAAGGTCTATTTAAACTGACCAGTGTAACCTTTTAAATGTTTAGTTGACTATTTTATTTTGATAATGAACGGACTGCGATGTAAGTTTGAATCGCTAGAATATACGTGTGCAGCAGGCGGCGCGATCGAAACAGCTGAGACATTTAAAAAATATATATATATCCTTTTCCGCACAAGTGTTTACTTTCATTTGTGTACACTCACAATAAAAACAGAAGATTTGTGCTCTTGTAAAATAAAGCAAACAAACAGAATGCGCGTTGTCATCCTCATTCCTTTATCCTTTTTTTTTTTTTTTCTCCGTGAACTTATGGAGCGCCGCACCACACTTCTGTTTTAAATCAGTTATCTTAATTATTTAAGTTGGATATATTTCGCATATTAAAAAAAAAACACAATTATGAAAACACATTGTTATTTTTATGTTGGGCCTATTACTTATATAGGCTATACATTTTCCTTAAAGCATCCCATTTTGTCCCAGGGCTTGAGAACCTGTGCCCTAGTGAGGTCCATGCAGAAACTTGTGAACGATGCTCGGCATCACTGTTTAGTGATATCACTGAATGCTCCGGGAAAATGTATCGTCAGTGTCGGTCACAGCGCCTATTAATTGCTGTTTTGAATCCAGCAATTATTTATTTACAAATTATAAGCTCTGATTATGACAAGTGTGGTATAAAAGCTTTGCTTATTAGAGGAATAATAGGAAAATGTTAGATGCCTCTGGATGCCATTCGAGCTCATAGCCTTTATTTATGCAGCTTTGTTCTGGTTTGCCAGTTGGTCACGAATTTCCACAAATTCAGTAACATATTACATAATATAGGCATTGTTTCTTTTCATAAATCTTCAGTCTAACCCTCTAATTTCGCAGATTTATTTTATTATATTTCACTTTTAATCACTGTTTTCGCATCTCTTACTGTGGTAAACATTGGAAGAGAAATAAAAGATTTCATGAATTAAGAATTCGTTCGATTTATTAACTTGTTCCCTTATTTCAGTTAAATCATGGGTTATTAAGGGAACAAAATTAATGAAACATGGACAATTGCCACAAATTAATAAGTCATAGGAACAAATTAACAAGTTGTAGATATAGCCTTTCTGTGTCCCGCAGCCCTGCAAAGCGCACGATATGAAACTATTATCTGATGAAATGACTTAGTTACTACATTTCTATTGCTTTCCATGTTGAAGAACTTTAGTGTTGTTTCTATTTTAATGTACTTTAAAGTTTAAATCACATTAAAAGCTTAATTTGTACATTGTGAATGAGTGATGATGCATTTATATAGCGTCACTGTCACTCACAGCCGCTCGCACGTGTTTTGCGCATGAGCCGTACGCAGCCCAACATTAAATCGGTTAACCGACCATCGACAGCTTTAATCGATTGCATCTCTTATCGACAATTTATCGATCATCGATTAATCGTTGACATCCCTAGTTGAGACCATTTTTGGTAATTTTGTCCTTCGTTACAGGAGTTGAGGCTTCAGGGCAGACCGCTAGTAGGCCCTCACGTGCGGTGGTGGAGGTTCTGTCATGGAGTGCTGTGTGTTCATGCTTGGCTTTATTGGTGTGCGTGTGATATAGGAGCCTTGTGCTCATTAAAATAGTGTACCTGCCATTAAGTCTCGGCCTCCTTTTTGTTTCTTTGTCGTGAA
Organism: Cyprinus carpio; assembly: GCF_018340385.1. NCBI lineage: Eukaryota > Metazoa > Chordata > Actinopteri > Cypriniformes > Cyprinidae > Cyprinus > Cyprinus carpio. The sequence continues at coordinate 13,189,938 of NC_056611.1, forward strand.
TGTTATATGTTAACCTGGTCCCACAATCTTTAAACATTGTTGTTGGGTCTTTTTAGACTGCTGTTTAATTACTGAAATAACTTTTTTTTTTTTTTTTTTATCCACGTCTCCGGCCCTCCTTTTGAAAACCACGCTCCTGCGTGCCCCTTGTAAGTGGTTAAATTCATTAGTATTTATAGTTTCCTGGTTAACAGGGTGGCGTAGTCTTGTATATATGTAGAGGTAGTTTTCTTCTCTCAATGTCCTGCTACAATAGCAATAACTTGCATTCAGTTCTATACTTTTTATATGTCAAAAATGTAATTGGCTTTTTTTGTGGCATTTTATCAGTGTAGAACTACAAAACTGATCAAACATATATCTACAAAAGATATAGAAATGATAGTTTGAGATTTTTTTTTTCTTTGTATCTGTTGTACAACACCATCAGCATGACATAATGAACATAATATTAATTTATTTTAAAGGCAAAACAAGATCAGTACCATCATAATCCTTATCTTTTGTGTCCCTGGCTGGCTGGGCATCTCTTCTCATCCTGTGTTGATCTTGTAGATATTGATAAAGTAAATTAGCAATCAGTTCAATTAAGGCAATACATTTTTTTTCTCAGGTGAGCTCACCTTGACCAGTCCTTGCACCTTGATAATGATTGTTGTTGTTGTTGTTGTTGTTGTTGACTGAGAAGAAAGAGATTTTGAAAAGTAAGGGTTATGATTTTATCTGTTTGAATCTGAAATACTGTTATGAAATCACCCAATCTTACCTAATGCAACAGAATTCGTTTTTCCAATGACACTTCCAGAGAGTTTAATCAGTTTGCAATCTCTGTTCAAATCCTCAGTTACTGACTTTTTTACGCGAACTTTACACATCTTAGGAGAAAAAAAATACACAAATCTAAATATTTAATTTTTATCTTTCACAAGTCATTTCCTTTCATATTCAACTATCGTTTTCATTCCAACAAAACAACCAAATGTTAATGTCTTATTTTAATGAGATTTTGTGGCAGATTTTAACTTATAGATACACAATAACTTTTTTTTTTTTTTTAAACAAGTTTTTCCTGGGAAAGTGCTGTTACTATGGTTTTGAGTGACATCACAGTTATGACTCGCAATGCTGTTGACTTCCTCCTGATAGTCCCATCATTCTGAACAATTTCCAAATGTCCCAGTAAATAAAACAAATACAACTCCCCAGGAATAACTGTGGCATCCTGACATTTCTAGTCCTCAGAAACTATTTTCCCACTATTTTCCAGCTCTCTAAAATACTTTTTTCCTGTTCTCTGAAGAAGTGACATTTCTGTCTGTCACACATGTAAAGGGAAAGACCCACTCAGTGGTTTTACTGTGAAAATGGTGTGTGTCAGACTCAAAGCCTTATCTGATTAACAGTTTACTTCTGGTTTGGTATAGCTTTGTGCTCAAACATTTCAATAAAGTAAGGTTGAGAATAAAACAATTGCCAGCCATATCTGACTTCCTTATATTTAAGGATCTTTATAAATACCATAACATGTTGTTCCTCTTCTGATGTCAGGCTAGATACTGATGCTACCGGTCTCAGGCCTTTAGGTTTTTCATCTTTAAAAGAGATATTGACGTTATAAGACTTTTACAGTGAAAAATAATTGTGTAAATCAATGAGGACATTATGAAATTAACAAAGTAAAGTTTTCAGTGTAATCGTCATTATGAAAAGACAAAGACAAATGTACCATCAGAATTTACTTCAACGCATTCATCCTTTAAGGTGCATCTGAAAAGTGCTCCATTTTTTGGGGAAGGAACAAAAACTCTAGAATAGATCAAATTAAGACAATTTTAATAAAATAGGTCAATGTTCTTTTTGATGACCTTAAAGAATCTAATTTACTTAAAATATATATATATATGTATATATATATAAAAACTCTAATAAATGACCAACCCATCTGTTGATTCAATAATGGTTTGACCAAAGAGTGGATCATCTTTTTTGAAATGCTTCACAGAAGTTACTTGAATGTTGAACCCGGTCACACTCCATATGACTGTAACATACAAAATAATTCAGACCACATACTTTTATTTCATAGGGACAATGTAATAAGATTAATTATGTTTTAATAATATTGTTTCTACTTTTGCCAAGACATTTTCAGATTCAAATAAAGAACAGTTTAAAACATGACAACTCTAATAAATGTTATCATTAATTATAAACATTAACATCAACATTGTAAATAATTACATACCAATCATAAATAGCAATCCTCTGTACATTTTGTGAATTTGGTAAACTCCACGCTTTAAAAAAACATATCGGCACAGTGAGGCAGAAAGCAGCTCCTTGTTGTCTACAAAAAATGTATAACAGCACGCAGTCGCTGCTGATTGTTAAACCCGACCCGTCACACACTTCAAACCAGGGGCAAGGCCAGAAATGTTGAAGTGGGTGGGCCTACATAAAACTGGGTGGGCAAAGTGTACCATATAAAAACTGCATATCAAATTGCCAACAGAAAATACAGCACAAAGATTCAATACTACTAAAGCATTGAAATTTGTTTATTTTAATTTCAACATGTACTAATACGTTATTAAAATTAAGTTTAATCTGTTAACCATAGCTAACGAAAAGTTGAAATTTTATTAACTAATGTCAACAAAGATTAATACTGTACCAAATGTAGGCCTATTTCTCATTGTTAATGTTAGTTAAAGGGATAGTTCACCCAAAAATGAAAATTATGTCATTAATGACTCACCCTCATGTCGTTCCAAACCCGTGAGACCTCCGTTCATCTTTGGAACACAGTATAAGATATTTTAGATTTAGTCCGAGAGCTTTCTGCCCCTCCATTGAGAATGTATGTACGGTATACTGTCCACGTCCAGAAAGGTAATAAAAACATCTTCAAAGTAGTTCATGTGACATCAGAGGGTCCGTTAGAATTTTTTTTAAGCATCGAAAATACATTTTGGTCCAAAAATATCAAAAACTACGACTTTATTCAGCATTGACTTCTCTCCCGGGTCTGTTGTGAGTGCGTTCACAACACTGCAATTTAGTGATATCCGGTTCGCGAACGAATCACTCGATGTAACCGGATCTTCTTGAACCAGTTCACCAAATCGAACTGAATCGTTTGAAATGGTTCGCGTCTACAATAAGCATTAATCCACAAGTGACTTAAGCTGTTAACTTTTTTTAACATGGCTGACACTCCCTCTGAGTTCAAATAAACCAATATCCCGGAGTAATTCATTTACTCAAACAGTACACTGACTGAACCGAGCCAGATAACGAACGAAACATTGACTCGTTCTCGAGTCAAGAACCGGGTTGCATCGGTTTTCGGATCACCGGTAGTGATGGGAAGTTCTGTTCTTTTCCGCGAACCGGCTCTTTCGGACAGTTTGATTCAATAAACCGGTTGCCGAAAACGGTTCACCAGTTCTTTTGCGCTCGACGTAATGACATTGGCGATGATTGCCCTTGATTTAAGCCTTCGGTTTACCCGTGCTCATAACATTAGCACAGAATCAGTTCAGAATCAATCACCAAAAGAACCAGTTTGGTTCAGACGCGCTGTGTGTCAGTCTGAATCACGCATGTGGAGTATCATCAGCTCCTCGGTTCTCAAACCGGACGCGTCCGACAGAAACGGTTCTTGACTCGAGAACGAGTCAATGTTTCGTTCGTTATCTGGCTCGGTTCAGTCAGTGTACTGTTTGAGTAAATGGATTACTCCGGGATATTGGTTTATTTAAACTCAGAGGGAGTGTCAGCCATGTTAAAAAAGTTAACAGCTTAAGTCATTTGTGGATTAATGCTTATTGTTGACGCGAACCATTTCAAACGATTCAGTTCGATTTGGTGAACTGGTTCAAGAAGATCCGGTTACATCGAGTGATTCGTTCGCGAACCAGATATCACTAAACTGCAGTGTTGTGAACGCGCTCATAACAGACCCGGGAGAGAAGTCAATGCTGAATAAAGTCGTAGTTTTTGATATTTTTGGACCATAATGTATTTTCGGATGCTTCAAAAAATTCTAACGGACCCTCTGATGTCACATGGACTACTTTGAAGATGTTTTATTACCTTTTTGGACGTGGACAGTATACCGTACATACATTCTCAATGGAGGGGCAGAAAGCTCTTGGACTAAATCTAAAATATCTTATACTGTGTTCCGAAGATGAACGGAGGTCTCACGGGTTTGGAACGACATGAGGGTGAGTCATTAATGACATAATTTTCATTTTTGGGTGAACTATCCCTTTAAGGCATTGCCAAACGTTAACTAAAGTTTACTGTATGTAAAGCATTACCTTAGATGGGGCTTCGCAGGTGATCTCCTAATCAAGCGTCTCAGTTCGCGTTCAAAGGAGAGCAGATATCGAGGACCGTAGAAATGAGCGCAGCTGCAAATATGCAGTTCGTTGTGGAGAAGAGTATCTAGCACTGTAACGATTCAGCTCAAAGGGGAAATATGAATAATCAATCTTAACCAGTTATGAGTAATTATAAATATTTAGATCCGCTGTAAGTATTTATTTGACCTCTCAGTGTCAACAGTCTGTCAATTCTAAGAACGTTAATTTCCTGGTTAAGGAAAATAACTTTCTTACTGTACAATACTACTCAGAGCATGTAGCAAAAATCTGCATGATTAGGGACTTCAGTTATGAGCAAACAATGAACACCCTCAAGTGTGAAACAAATAAGACTTTATTAACTACATAAACACTTAAACTAGTCTAACACACACACACACACACACACACACACACCCATGCATACAGTTGGCATAGGAAAAAGGGTTAAAGCTTAAGCAGTAAAGAGAAGAGAAATAAAAACATGAAGCTATGGTACAATTTGATATTCAGCAGATCTACAGCCTGAAGGAAACATCAGTTTCTTAGTTCAAACACACCTTTGTAAAAGGTGCATATGATACTTAATGTATCAATTAATAAGACTAAGTTTGATGCACTTTGGGGCTCCAGTTGGTCTCTGCTGAAGTGGATTGATGAGACCAGTTCGAATCAGAGTATTTTGATGAATGAATAGTCAAGGCCGAAGCCTGGCACAAGCTTAGCGTGGTTTTGAGAGCTCTTAGCTCCGCATCTTCTCCTGGAATTCCTGAATCTAGAAGAGACGCCTGATCTGGTGATCAGTGATCTATATAGGGGGTTGATGTCACACCCTCAGGATCTGAGTGAGCCAATGAGGAATGGTACCTTTTGGAGGGAAGTTTTACAACTCTTTGTCTCTAGTCTGGTGTCTTGCATATGAAATTAGATTGGGGGGGTTCAAGAGAAGAATCTTTAAGATTCTTATAAAACTAATGTGTTGCATAGGCATCAACATATAATATACACTCTCATTTAGATCATGAAAATATGAACTCATAGATATCGAGCATCATATAGATGAGGTTATATTAACTAGTGATCCATCATAAGCATGTATAAAACATATAAAATACACAAAACACAATATACAAGAACAGTAACAGTATACACAATGCCATAAAGTATATGTGAATTGATTCAAAGAAATGTTTTTCTATGAATTAATTAGAGAAGAGTCCCTTTTTATGTGCATTATGTGTTTGTTTCTGAGAGACTTGAGTTAAGAGTGGCTTAGCCACATTTTTGGGTGTCGTAAACCTAGTGTTATCAGATAGTATGCCTTTGGTTGCTAGGGAACCAGAGGCCTGTTCTGTCCATTTTGAGGTGATAGCTTCCTTTTGGGGGAAGGGTCCATAGACACTTTGGTTAGATGATCTATTTAAACAGTATTATGGAGCATAAGCATCACTTGGCCACTGAGTTCCTCCTACATGAGACATTTCAGTAAGTTGTACTGCAGGCTCTCTTATAAAATGGGTCCATAGACACTTTGGTTTAAATTCAATATCTAAAGGAAGCTAAAATCACTATCAAATAAACACTTACAGACAGATCTTTTTGGGAACCAAATTAATGATTTACAGACTTTAACACACTGGAGATCGACTTGCTGAGGGACTGTAAAGAGAATCACTGAACTACGGAATCTCTACGTGGACAAAATGCAAGAAACTCAAAACACAAACAACTCTTCCCACAAGGGGGCAGCACACTCCCCGCCTGGTATACTGCTATAACACTATTAACCTTTAACTAACAACACAATTTCTGAAATGGGTCTTGTGTACACCTTAGCAGTACCTTCTTTAATTATTCGTACATCTACTTTCCGTACTCTCTTATCTCGACCAGGGTAAGTGTTCACAATAAGTCCAGTAGGCCATTCGTTTCTTTTAACCTGAGTGTCCTTTAGGAGAACAACATCACCGATGGTTAAGTTTGTATGATCTGCTTGCCATTTTCTTCTTGGTTGAAGCGTTGCTAGATATTCTTCTCGCCATCGTTTCCAGAATGAGTTGGCAAGACTTTGCACCTGTTTCCATTGCTTACGGTACAAGTCCTTAGGATCAAAGTCTCCAGGTGGAATAGAGACGGGACAGATTTTCTGTGTAAGAAGGGCCCTTGGCGTCAGCAAGTCGGGTTGTTGAGGATCGGAAGACACAGGTACTAATGGACGACCATTCATTATGGCTGTTACCTCTGCCATGAGCGTCACAAGTACTTCGTGAGTCAGATTTGGAGAGTGAACTTTCAGCAACATAGCGTCCAGAATACGTCGGGCCACTCCGATCATTCTTTCCCACACTCCTCCCATGTGAGAGGAGTGAGGTGGGTTAAACTTCCAAGTGCATGTCTCATTTTTGAGGTAGGATTGAAACTCAGGATCTTCTGAACTTATCTGAAGCTCTTTGCACGCTCCAACGAAGTTCGTTCCACAATCTGATCTAAAGAACTTGGTGGGTCCTCTTATGGCAAGGAACCTTCTGAGAGCATTTATGAAACTTGAAGTTGAGAGGGACTCAACTACCTCGATGTGGACTGCACGTGTAACTAAACAGGTAAACATTAGTGCCCAGCGTTTGTTCTCTGACACTCCACCTCTTGTCCTGCGGATGCAGATGTTCCATGGTCCAAACACATCCACTCCGACATTTGTGAAAGGAGGAGTTTGGATGAGACGATCGGCTGGAATTTCTGCCATCTTTTGTTGTTGTACATTTCCCCTTAACCTGCGGCAGGTTGTGCATTTGGTGATAAGATTTGTCACCAACCTTTTTCCTCCAAGGATCCACAGTCCAGCAGACCTGATGGCTCCTTCTGTGATGTGTCTACCTTGGTGCACAACTTGTTCGTGATAGAACTGGACAAGCAAGGTAGCAATGTGATGCTTCTTAGGAATGACAATGGGTTGGCTTTGTTCTTGAGTTATTTCAGCAGAGGTCACACGTCCTCCTACTCGCACCAGTCCTTCTTTATCCAAAAACACATTCAGATTCTTCAGTGGACTGTGTTTTAATATGACCTCTCCTTTGTTCAAAGTTTTTATTTCCTTTTCAAATATCTCGCCTTGAACAGTTTGTACAATAACTAACTTTGCTTGTGTTAGAGCGTCCATCTTAGATTCATCTGACTCAGGAGCTTTTGAAATAGATCTCGCTTTTCCAATGAGTTTGGTGATAGCTTGTGTAAGACGTTTCCAACTGGAGAAGCGCTCAAACCTGTGTGAGCCAAGCGATTTTGTCACAGTCGTGGTTGCAAATGTTGAGACTTGTGGGCGGACTTCAGAGTCTGTGGCTGGTTCAACAAGTTGAAAGCTGTTCAATTGCACAGGACACTCTCCATCACTTCTCCTCAAGAAGTCGGGACCAGTAAACCAATTGGTAGAACTCAGTAGTGAAGCTGGCACATACCGTGTTCCATGATCGGCAGGATTGCTTTCCGTGCTTACAAAGTCTGCAAAGACACACAGCTCTCTTTGACAGGTAGCTTGCAATGTCGTGTTCACATATTGTCTAGGGATTTGTAGTTTCTCAAGGTCAACAAGCGAGTTTTTCCAAGATTTCCATCGTGCCTCTTTTTCTGCTGGTAATGGAGTGTCCCATTCACAGT